>NC_133332.1:249065025-249413273 GCF_042186555.1 Aquarana catesbeiana | reverse complement strand
TCAGACCATCTTTTTTCGGCAGTTGGTCTTTGGGAAGCGCTGGACCCCAAAAGATGCCTGCAAAGTTTCCACCACCTTCGCCATTATTTTGGCCTTGCGCAAATTTGGCCGTGCGTACGGCCCATACTTCCCATCATAGTCGTCTTTGTGAAGAATGGCCACCATCTCCACCATCTCTTTAAAACTCATATTAGAGGCCTTAAATCTAGGCCTCAGCAGATTTTGTTGACGTTCCAGCCTCCGGGCTGTCTCCACTACCTGAGGTCGTCAACATTTCAGGTGTCTCCGCCATTCTTTAACTCCACTACGCGCCGTAACAAAAAATGGGCGGAGAACATGAGTTAAAATCGAACGTCAGGGCCGGGGCGACGCAGGCGGAGTTTCACACATGCGTAGTGTATAAAGAGGGGCCTTGCGCACGTGTCGTACGTACGTTCTGTGCGTCGAATTAGGGGGCGGAGAACATGAGTTAATTTCGAACGTCAGGGCGGCGGGCGACCCGCAGGCGGAGTTTCACACATGCGTAGTGTATAAAGAGGGGCCTTGCGCACGTGTCGTACGTACGTTCTGTGCGTCGAATTAGGGGGGCGGAGAACATGAGTTAATTTCGAACGTCAGGGGCGGGCGACGCTGGCGGAGTTTCACACATGCGTTGTGTATAAAGAGGGGCCTTGCGCACGTGTCGTACGTACGTTCTGTGGTAGGTGATAGTGGACCTGGACGTTACAAAACGAAGGTAATTTTAGATATATTCTTTTTTTTTTTTTTTTTTGGTTTTTATGGTCATGACTTTGTAGCAAGCGGCCTATATGGCTTGATAGATTGATGAGGCCTACATAGGGAGAAGATGATGAGGGGTTAGCCGAAACCTATAATAAAAGTGTTTTTTGTCTTGTGACTTCATCTTTTCCAGATATAATGAATCCCCTATTTAAGGATCCAGAGTTCCTTACATCTTTTATTTCCAAATATCGAGAGATGAGGAATTTGTGGGAGGTGAAACACCCTCAGTATTATGCTAAGCATGTGAGGAAGTCAACGCTGGAGAGACTTCTGGCCTTTGTCCAGGCGACCATCCCGGAAGCAACAATGGAGACATTGCTCAAGAAAATTGGGGGCTTGAGGAACATGTATAAGAGGGAGCATAAGAAGATCCAGGAATCAAGGAGATCAGGAGCATCAGCAGATGATGTTTATGTACCCAGGCTGTGGTACTACAATCAACTCCGTTTTCTGGATGACCAGAATGAAGCCAGGCCATCACTTTCAACCCTTCCCTCCACCCTTCCCTCCACCCTTCCCTCCACCCCAGCAGAGGCTGATGAGGAGCAAGCTGGGTCTTCCATCCTGGATGAACCAGATATGACCATCTGGAGTCAGGTAAATTATTTTAACAAATATTTACTGTACTAATATTAATGATGTTAACTGGATGTTATAATTGTCTAAAATAATTTGGCACTCAAAATTGGGTATACATATCAATTGACAGTAGTGGCTAAATATGTTTGGCACCTGCTTGAAATAATTATGGTGTCTGATTAGACTCTTTTATTAAAGAGAAGTATTCACATTGAATTTGCTATTCATGAGAAGCAAACTGTGTGTCATTGATGAACCCAAAAAAATATACTCAAACTATTGTCCTTTTTTTATACACAGGATGAGTCCATCCAGGAGGAATGGGGGGAAAGTGGCAGGCAGGAGGAGACCAGGCCCATGGACAGCCTGGAGGAGGCCGGATTCACCATCATCCTGGAGGAGGCTGGGCCCAGTGTCAGGCAGGAGGTGGCTGCTCCCAGTGAGGTGGCTGCTCCCAGTGAGGTGGCTGGGCCAAGTGAGGTGGCTGGGCCAAGTGAGGTGGCTGGGCCCAGTAGGAGCCTGACCGAATCCCAAGTGCCTCCCCTCCACCTTCCCAAAAAAAGGGCCAGGAAGGGGATGGTCACACAGGACGCATCCCTGCGCCTCATGCAAGAGGCCACCCGTTTTTTAAGGAGCCCCCCTGAAGCGGAAGAATCCTATGGCTGCTACTTAGCCAGCAGGCTTCTTCAGATGAATAGGGAGCAGCGCCTCATTTGTGAGCGCCTATTTGGGGAAACAATCCATAAGGGGCTGCAGGGCACGCTAACACAAAACACCCAACTACATGAGGCAGCCCCCCCTCCTCCTCCTCCTCCTCCTCCTCCTCCTCCTCCTGCCACAACTGAAACACCAGAGCCACAGCCTCAAAAGAAGGCTACAGGGAAGGCTGCAGGGCAGCGTGGAGGAAAGGCTGCAGGGAAGAGAAGAAAATGATGACCTGGGTTCAGTCTGGTCTGACAGAAGACGCAGGCTGTTGTAGGACCACAGTCTGGGGACATCTAGATCATCTGCTGGTGCTGTTGATCTCTGGGATTCTTGGACCAGATTGTGCTCCCTCTTATATGGACTCCTCAAGATCCCAATTTTCTGGTACACCGACTTTTTCCAGCGTTGACTTCCTCTTTATTTTATTTTGACCATGAATAAATGGATATTTTTTGAGTTTAGCAAAAGACTTTATGTGTTTTCTTTGAAATCATTGATTTTACACACAATGTTAAATTAACAAGGGACAACAATCTCATTGAGTTTGAAAAAAAACACACCAAAAATACATTACTAATGTTAATAATGTTCAAGTGGTAAGTCTTGAAAATCCAAAAAATTACGTAACCAAAAACGGTGCTTTGGGTTAACTTTATCTAAAAACTAAAAAATAAACACTATAAAAAAAAAAAAAAAAAATAATGGGTTCTTTGTGTTAACTTTACAAACCTAAAAAAAATAAAAAAAAAAAAAAAAAAAAAATAAAAAGGGGAAAAAGTATTATTAGTATGGAAACATTGTTTGAAAAAGGCATACTATATCATTCATGAGATCAAAGAGAAAAAGAATCCAGAAATCAGTTTGGGAGAACTCTGATTATGAACAGCAAAACACCTTCGTTCTTTAGAGCCTTCGTAAAGAAGAAATAAAATGCGCTGCATTGAACGATCACAGATTTTGCAGCGTGATGAATGTGCTACCTACAATACGAACACTAGTTTTACTAGACCGAGTGCTTCCGTTTAGTTTTTGCTTATGAGCATGCGTCGTTTTTTTGTCCGTCGGACTAGCATACAGACGAGCGGACTTCGGGGTCCGTCGTACTTACGACGTAAAGATTTGAAGCATGCTTCAAATCTAAAGTCCGTCGGATTTGAGGCTAAAAAAGTCCGTTGAAAGTCCGGAGAAGCCCACACACGATCGGATTACCAGCCACCTTTAGTCCGTCAGCGTCCGTTGGACTTTTGTAGACGAAAAGTCCGACCGTGTGTACGCGGCATTACAGAAGTGGCTGAGAGCTCTCACAGCCCAAACCACATCTAGACAATAGAGGTAAAATTCCTTTTGGTGAACAAGAGCTGGATAGAGGAAGAACAACAGAGGAACAAGATCCTGGTTGAGGCCGCCGCCGCTCCTGCCCCCGCATTCAATCGTATACAGCAGATAGTATGGAGAATAAAATAAAGGAATTATTCCCGCGCTAACAGGTATAAGTTCTGATAACAATCCTAAGGACAAGCTGCATGCACCGAATACAGGTGCAAACCGAACCTTAAAGGGACATAGAAATATTGGATGGTGCTGCGCTAATCCTAGACACCCTTATTAGAAGACTTAGGGTGATAGTGAATAATTAAAAGGTGGTGTAAACATCAAGGAAGTGTTGGCATCAATCATAGAAAATCGCACTCATAAATAAACATTAGCAGTGCTAAAAACAAATAGATGTGAAAAATAAAATCACTAAAAATTCACTCATCATAAATATTGCCATTTAATAAATCATCAGTCCATAACTGTAATCATGTGCAAAAATCAATGGTGTCAGCAATCATCACATCGTAACAAGGAATCTGTGTGACTCAAATTGAGTAGCAAGCAAAATAGCACATAAAGTGACAAGGTGCAAGGTGAAGAAAATGAAAAATTAATAAATGTAAGCCAGTGTTCAGGGATTGTCCGGAACTATGGCAAGCGATATTAATAAATAATGTGACTTGGATAGTTTGGCATGCACCAGATGTGACAGTAAAAAAAGTCCTTTTTAAATAATAGTGGTAGCGTCCTAACATGCAACAGTCGCTCCGTGGTGCTTGACGTAAATCACATGGTGCTCAGCTTCGTGTAAACACACTCATGTAAAAGATGGCCCCTTACCTTAAGGCAATAGGGCAAGCGCATATAACCAGGGGTCTTTACAAGGGTCCTCCTTGAAGCAATGGAGCAAGCACATATGGCCAAGAATCTTTTAAGGGGGGTCCTCCTAGGATGCAGAGACCTATCCTCGCGGTCCTAGTTACAGGGGGTGGTTCCCTCGGTAAAACAGGGGGATAAAAAACACAGGGAGCCCCAATAGTGTAATACTATTTAAACAAGTACTTTATTAGGTAAAACAGGGGTACTCACATAAAAACCAACAATAATGTTCCTATCTCCGATGAGCGGCAAGCTCGTATCACTATCACAGTATGTAGAGCCTGTCCCGTCCTTACGCGTGACGTCACAC
Organism: Aquarana catesbeiana; assembly: GCF_042186555.1. NCBI lineage: Eukaryota > Metazoa > Chordata > Amphibia > Anura > Ranidae > Aquarana > Aquarana catesbeiana. The sequence goes on along the minus strand of NC_133332.1, from coordinate 249,408,700 downwards.
CGCACGTGACTTCATCAGAGGATAAGTACAGGCTAGGATCTTGTCTTTAAATAGTCTTATAATGGGCGCTAATGAGCGGCCATTTTCCCGGAGTCTTATGGTTAACATTACGGCGGCCATTTTCCTGGGGATCGTACGGCGCGGCCATGTTTGGGTGTACAATACGCCCGCCCATCCTATATACCAGCTGATCTAAGCGGCCAATTAGGTGGAACATGTTCCCTCATCTCCCGCACTGTCAGCAAGGAAGGGTAAAGTGACTGATGCTCGATCCATCTCTTGTCAGGAGGAGTTTTACGTGACAGATGTATGGGAAGGGAGGTAACATACTGCAGGGGCATCAGTAGTGTAATAAAGGATCAATAGGGGCTGCTAAAGCTGTATTCTCAAAAACATACAAACCCACTAAAAACTGGCAATATTCGCCATTAAAAAAGGGGAAGATTATAAATCATTTAAAAAGGTATATAACCCATACCTAAATAAACAACGAGAAAACAGAAGGGACAGGCGCTCAACACTGTCATAGGTAAAATATAACCCAAAGTCATATGGTAAATATCAATCACATGAATTTGAACATTTTAAAACAATAAACAATAAATAGATATAAGCATAAATCAAATAAAATAGGGGGCGTGGTTTCGACATGCAGCGGTAAAGACGTGTCTTCCTCGAGCTCCGGCGCTGACACTACTATTCATCGGCTTATATTAGAAATGATAGAAGGGTTTGGCGCTGTTCCTATTTAGTTTCCTACCTCCATATAGGTTACTAGATTAAAATAAATTCTTAGGTGCACCATGCATATATCAAATATTGAATACAAATTAACAATATGAATTCCCAAGTATACCGTGCATGTGTCAATTAAATATTCTGTTGCAATATTGTGCAATCATAGGTGATACATAGACATAACTTAAATGCTTACATAGTAATATTGCTAGGGAGGGAAGAAAGGGGGGGGGAGGGGGGGGGGGAGGAGGAAAGGGGGGGGGGGGGGAAGGGAGAAGGGAGTGAGATAGGGAGGTGGGGAGGGGTGTAGGAAATCTGTTCCTAAGGAAAATTACAATAACAAAATAAAGTGCAAATGTGCTGGTGCAATCCAAAAGGCAACAGTGACAAGATGGATTGCACCAGCACATTTGCACTTTATTTTGTTATTGTAATTTTCCTTAGGAACAGATTTCCTACACCCCTCCCCACCTCCCTATCTCACTCCCTTCTCCCTTCCCCCCCCCCCCCCTTTCCTCCTCCCCCCCCCCCCCTCCCCCCCCTTTCTTCCCTCCCTAGCAATATTACTATGTAAGCATTTAAGTTATGTCTATGTATCACCTATGATTGCACAATATTGCAACAGAATATTTAATTGACACATGCACGGTATACTTGGGAATTCATATTGTTAATTTGTATTCAATATTTGATATATGCATGGTGCACCTAAGAATTTATTTTAATCTAGTAACCTATATGGAGGTAGGAAACTAAATAGGAACAGCGCCAAACCCTTCTATCATTTCTAATATATCTCAGCTGTCCCCATTTTAGGGTGACTGCCTGTTGGGAGGCAGCAGTTCCAAACTTTACCAATTAAGTCTTTATGTCCACTGCGCGGGTTCACCATCCCTTTACTATTCATCGGCTTAACCCAAGATTTTTACCCGGTTCAAACCTCCACAACATGCGGAAGAGATCGGGCAAGTCCCTGCCTAAAAAAGGAACCCCCTCGGGATCCATAAAACGATACCTGGCCACCGATCCAGAGGACTCTCTTGATATGGATGAGCTAGGCCGCTCTCCTCGCGGTGCGTGCTCCACCTCCCGCCACAGATCTGAGCCCGGGAGACACTCCCCAGCAACTTCGGACTGCTCAGAAGGAGAGGAGGGCGCCTCCAAGTACTCTGGGGTTGCGGTGCTCGTGAGTGATCTCCCCACCAAGACAGAGCTGGCCTCCTTGTTCGCAGGGCTGGAGCGCTCGATCAAAAAGGAGCTCTCCGCGGTGAGATCGGATCTTTCGCACGTGTTGGAGCGGGTGGAGGAGACCGAGCTACGGTTGGATCGCCACGCGACCGCCATTAGGGCCTTGCAGAACACCACCCGCACCCTCTCTATTGCGCATAGAATGGCCCTCTACAAGATCGAGGACCAGGAGAACCGCAATAGGCGGAATAACATCAGGATAAGAGGGTTGCCAGAGGCAACGGGAGATGACGACCTCCTCCCTTCACTGCGAGGTATATTTAACGGCCTGCTCGGTCAGCCCGCGGACTTTCCTCTGAAAATAGACCGAGCTCACAGGGCCCTCCGCCCCCGCAACTTGTCATCGGAAGTCCCACGGGACGTGATATGCAGGCTGCATTATTTCGAGGAGAAAGAAATAATCATGAAGAATGCCCGAGAAAAATCACCTCTGGACTTTGACGGGGCCTCCCTCTTATTCTTCCCAGACCTAGCCAGAGAAACGCTAGACCGACGCAGGGCTCTGCGTCCCTTAACTGAACAGCTCCGTGCAGCATCGATTAACTATCGCTGGGGGTTCCCTGCGTCACTCATTGCGCACAAGGAGGGCAAAACAGTGACACTTCGCTTCCCAGAGGACCTGGAAAAGTTCTGCACGGATCTCAATATACCTATACCAGAACTCCCAGGATGGCAAGATCTCATCCCATCCCCTACCCCCTCTGCAGAACCACGGTGGCAGAAAGTAGATCACAAGCGCAGATCGGGCTCTTCTGGATCTCCTCCTCCACAAGTTGGGTGACTCCTATTCGGAAGCAAAAGGACCCTGGCTATGGCCAGCAACATCGTGTCCTCGGTGGTGGCCGCAAGTATTAAGATATTTGATCTGATATAACGGATCTTGTTCTTTCTTATTTGTTGTTATCTCTTTCGCTCTCTTCTTTGGACACTTGGTTTAGAGAAACATAGCTAAAGGCTGCCGGGACAGTAACCCTACCGGAGTTACTTGGTTTAACGTTTTATAAGGTTAAATTTGAATTTGATGTGTTTGGCAAATGCCTCTTGGGTTTGGTGTTATAACATTTTGTTTGTGCCGGCTCCGGAGCTCTGGGGCGGACAGATGCGCCACATTGAGCGCCCTCTGTTTGTCGTTCCGGGCGGCGGACCCGTCCCCTCGGGGATGTCGGGGGGTCCCGTGCACTCGTGGGCCCGTCCCCCTTGGGGTTGGGGCCCCGGGTGTGCGGGACTCGCGATTTATCCCCATCATGCACTGCAGTGTTATGCGTGCTGATTGCCGCCTAAGTACAGAATGGGTGGTGACTGTGACGATGCAATTTGGTAATCTACCTTCTTCTTTCTTATCTTCTTTCTCTCTGTTTATCCTCTTCTCCTTCCTCTCCTGGTTTTCCCCTGCCCCACCCTACCCCATCCCTAACCTTCTTATTGGTGTCCACCTCAGATTCGATGGGCTTTTGGAATGGATGGAGCGGGTTCCCCCTGACGGAGTCAATGGCTAAGCTCAACATACTTTCACTCAACGTCCGAGGACTGTACGCTCCAGGTAAACGTCACAATTTATTTAGAGAGCTGGATCACCTGCGGGCTGACATTGTTTGCCTGCAGGAGACCCATCTGATACACACAACAACAGTGAAACTCTTTTCCCCAATGTACCCCACGTGGTACTACAGCCTTTCTGATATTCACAAGTCCAAAGGTGTGGCCGTTGGCTTTCGCAGGGGTACCTCGTTCTCGTTCGAAACTATGGTAAGCGACCCTTCGGGGCGATTTCTATTTCTTAGGGGCAAGCTGGGTAGTATGTTATGCACTATCGCCACACTATACGCTCCCAACCGAGACCAAACTGGCTTTTTGACCGCCACCCTTACTAAATTGACAGATTTTGCCCAGGGGTGTGTCTTTCTATCAGGAGACTTTAATGCCCCCTTGGAGCCCCCTATTGACACATCCACAGGCACATCCTGTATCACACACAGACGATTAACACTCATACGCAAACGTCTGCATGACGCCCAGTTAATCGATGTCTGGAGAATCCTCAATCCTAAGGCGAGAGACTACACCCATTTTTCACACTTACATCACTCATACTCGCGCATCGATTACCTCTTTATTGATCACTTTCATCTCCCCCTTATCATTGGCTCAAAGATAGAAACCTCCACATTATCAGATCACGCACCAATTATCCTTCAGATAAAAATCCCATCTATCCCAACTAAGATTGTTAACTGGAAACTAAACGACCACTTACTCATGGAAGACATAGACACTACCGCTATCTCCAAGGAACTGGCACAATACTTCAGGGACAACGCCTGCCCGGAGATCTCCCCGGGAGTACTTTGGGAGGCCCATAAGGCCTTCATACGTGGAAAATTCATTGAACTAGGGGCTAGGAAAAAAAAAGAGAGAGCAACACAGCAAGCAGAACTCCTCAGAGATATAGGCGCCCTTGAAAGACAGCACAAAGCGGGCCTAGCAAAACAGGTGTTTGAGGCCCTAACCAAAAAGAGAGAAGATCTGAAAAATCTCTTTCATATCGAACAAAAACAGCAATTTCGCATTATAGCCCAACGTTCATACGAATGGGGCAATAAACCTGGTAGATTGCTGGCTCGCTCTCTGCAACAAAAAAAAGCTGCAACTTTCATTGCTAAAATTAAATCTAGAACTGATGAGCTAGTTCACCACACCCCTGCAATAGCGGCCGAGTTTAGAATGTTTTATCAACAATTATACCACGTGCAACACAATATACCCGACCAAGCTACCCGCAAACAGGCTATACAAGACTACCTTGCAAAAGCTAAACTCCCAAGATTAGCAGATGATCTGTTGTCAACCCTAGACGGTGAATTCACCTCTGAAGAGCTACGTAGAGCTCTTAAGGCCATGGCATCGGGCAAGGCTCCGGGCCCGGATGGGCTTACGGTCTCCTATTATCGCTCTTTTGCGGACATTCTGCTCCCAAGACTTGCTAACTATGCTAACTCAATTCCCTCCGGAGACCCCATTAGACCAGAAACTCTACATGCACACATCACAATTATCCCCAAAGCAGGAAAGGACCCTAGTTGCTGTGGTAGTTATCGCCCCATCTCCCTTTTGAATATTGACGCTAAATTATACGCAAAACTAATAGCTAATAGACTTCTCCCCTTAGTCCCAAAATGGGTTTCGAATGAACAAACGGGCTTCATTCCCGGTAGAGAGGCACGCGATAACTCTCTGCGTACCCTCTCCCTGATCGCGCACGTGCGTGGGTCCTTCCAGTCCACCCTGCTGCTGTCAACGGATGCCGAGAAGGCGTTTGACCGGGTGGACTGGGAGTTCCTAATGGCAACCCTGGCTCACCTGGGGCTGAGCCCCTCTTTCCTGAAGCAAATAGCAGCCCTCTATAATTATCCTACAGCCCAAATCAGAATTAACGGCACTCTTAGTGACCCCTTCGTTCTACATAACGGTACTCGTCAGGGATGCCCCCTCTCGTTAGAACCCTTCCTATCAACTATAAGACACAACCCAAACATACACGGCATTACTGTGGGCTCTTTTGAACATAAGTATGCCGCATATGCGGACGATATTTTGTTTTACATTCAACATTCAACAGCCTAGAATTACCCTTCCCAACTTAATGCAGGCCTTTTTGACCTTTAACCAAATCTCAAACTTTAAAATTAACATGACAAAATCTGAAATCCTAAATATCTCAGTCCCCAAAGAAACCGCAACTCACCTACAGGAATCTTTCCCTTTTAGTTGGCAAAAAAAAGCCATGAAATATCTAGGTATATTCCTTACTCCCGCACTGTCCTCTTTATTCCAAACCAATTTTATGCCTCTATTAAACTCGATCAAATCTGATCTCCAAAAATGGTCTCAACTTGCACATTCGTGGCTGGGGAGGATAGGAGTGGTTAAAATGAACATACTGCCCAGGCTGCTCTTCCTGTTCCAAATGATACCGTTTCAAATTCCAGCTGAGTACTTTAAACGCATAACAACTATGATTTGCAGATATGTCTGGGGTAGACGTTGTCCCAGGTTGACCAGATCGCTTCTTACTAGATCAAAGGCGGAGGGAGGTCTGGCCCTCCCGGACATCAAACAATATTTCTTGGCAGCCATTTTATCCAGAATCTCAGATTGGAAATATCATAAAGATTCAAAACTCTGGGTATCACTGGAGGTGGCATTGGGGGGCACTGACCTCTATCCATTAATCTGGATCCCGAAGAAAACCAGGCATTTAGCTGGGGGAACATCCCCTCTCACGTGTTATACCCTACGGGTCTGGGACTTACTTTGTAAAAGGCACGCTTGGCAATGCAACTCCCCCCTCATGCCAATAACTGGTCACATGTATTTCCCCCCTGGTAACATTGATCCCAGATTACACTCCTGGAATCTTGGGGACTCAGTATTACTACATCAAGTCACCAAAGACTCTGACGTTTTACCTATGTCCATGCTCACAACGGTTCCGAACCCACCGCTTATGGACCTATGGAGATATTTGCAATTATCTGATTTTATTAAAACCCTTCCTAAGCCATTGCGCAATGTATCTAACCTAACGGTGATAGAAGCAGCCTTTGTTGATGACCACCCAGTGGAGAAACCCCTTTCCTATTTTTATAAATCACTAAGATCATTGAGCACCGCAGGATATCCTAGCTTCCTTCGCAACTGGGAGAAGGATCTCCTTAAGACCCTTACGGAAACCCAGAAGTCTACTATCCTTCAACTCTCTCACGCATCATCTATATCCTCGAAATCAGCCGAAGTTAATTATAAACTTTTGACCAGGTGGCACTACACTCCTGCTGTACTCAACAAGCTATTTCCTCAGGTCTCACCTCTCTGTTGGAGGGGATGTGGAGAGAGAGGAACGCATGCTCATATCTGGTGGTCCTGCCCACTTTTAGGCCCTTTTGGCTTACCATCCTCCATTGGATAAAAGAAATCCAGGGCTCGGAGGTTCCTAATGACCCCTGGCAGGTATTGCATTGTACAGACGAGCCAATGGGACCATATAAAAAATCCATAACACCACATTTATTAAACGCTGCCAAAACCCTCATACCTAGGTTCTGGAAAACTCCAAAGATACCTTCCCTGCGCCAATGGTTATGTGAGGTAGACCACACGTACTATATGGAGGACTTAACCTTCTCCCTCAGAAACAAATCAGACTTAGGGAGGAAAATATGGTCCCAGTGGTTCGCCTTCAAGTACTCCGCGGCGTACGCGGAAATTATGGCTTCGAACACGTAATGTGCCTGTATATTAAAATGCAATGCCCTGGCGGAGGTGGGCACCCCTCCCATCCCTCCCTCTCCCATTCTCACCCCCCCATTCCCTCCTGCCCTATCCCTGTTCTTTTCTTCTCTTTTCTATCTCCCTCTTTTACTTGTAATGTCTAGATGTTTATATAAGTGAAAAATATGTCAGGATCAGGTTCTGTTTCAAATGTTATAGTTTAAGTCTTTTGTGAGTGCTCATGCCCTGCATACATACCCTTACATTGTACCCCAGTATAAGATGGAATGTATAACATTTTATGTATGTTTATTATGCCCAAGCATGTGATGGGCACCTATTTCTGTGCACTGGACTTCCTGTCATCAATAAAAATATATTAAACAAAAAAAAAAAATAAATCAAATAAAATAGATCAATATTAAAACAGTAAGAGCAATAAGAAGTGGGCTGATAGGGCAAAACCGTACTGATAAATAAACCCCAAAAATATGGGACTGAACTAAGATACAGGGGAAGGGGGCTTGATTGATACGGAAATCCTAACATCATATCCGAATATAGCCCGACTGAAAGATTAAAATCACATGAGAATGGTAGTACTAATAGGAGGTGGTAGATTTAGAAATCGCTAAGAAAACAATTGAGGTCGAATTCGATATTTAGGCCACGAGGCGTGTCCGGATAGAGGGCAAGAGCTGCCCATCTTTTCTTGTTAAGAGACAGGTAATTTGTTGCGGGCAGTTCTAGCAACCAACCATCTGCCTCTTTACATGAAAAGATGGGCAGCTCTCACCCTTTGTCCGGACATGCTGTTTATTCTCCCTACTACCTGCTGTGTAAGGTAGGATTAGTAAGAGAGGGGCATTCACATAAAAGAGACTGGGGTGCAAAGAGGGGGGCTGTGAAGGGGACTGTGGTGCAAAGGAGGGGGGCTGTGAAAGGGGAAGGAGGCGCAAAGAAGGGAGGTAGCTGCGAAAGGAATGGATGTGCAAAAAAGAAGGGGATGGAGGTGTAAAGAAGGGGGGCTGAGATGCAAAGAAGGGGGGGCTGTGAAGGGGACTGAGGTGCAAAGAGTGGGGGCTGTGAAGGGGACAGAGGTGCAAAGGAGGTGCTGTGAAGGGACTGAGGTGCAAAGAAGGGGGGCTGTGAAATCCCTGTGAAAGGACTGAGGTGCAAGGAAGGGGGTGCTGTAAAGAGGACTGGAGTGCAAGGAAGTGGGCTGTGAAGGGGACCGGGCCCTGGGGAATATCGGTGGTCAGGCCTGGGGGGGCCCAGGGCTAAAGCTGTGTAAGGGGCCCCAAAAAATCTGATAGCTGTCCTGAATGTAGACATGCTGGAAAGATGGAAATATGCAGGTAAGTATCCTTGATGTTCACAGAAGTCACAAAGTTTTCCTGGGGAATCCACAATGAAGCACCTTTGTGTCTGGAAAGTTGATTAAATTGGAGGAAAAACCCTATGAGACGTAACACCACAGGCTTGATAAAGATCTGCTAATCTGTAGGGTGATATAGGAAATTTGGAGGTGAGAGACCAAGGGGGCAAGGAACAAAAGTCCAGTTTGTAGCCCTGAAGTGTATTCCAACTCAGAGATGCAAGATGTCCAAGCATTCCCAGTCTCTGGAAACAGGGGACGCACCCACATGCATGCAGAGGAATGCTTGTCTGAGGATTTATCAGACTTTGAGCGCCAGACCTTGCAGGTAGCCTGGGAACCTGGTTTGAATGATCTCGACAAGGAAGTAGAGAAACAAAAGGAACATTTCTAAGCAGTCAGAGAGGCGGAAGACTTAAAGTAGAACTATGGGCAAAACTTTTATTTTAATTTTGGATAGAGCAACTGAGGGTTATAACCCCTGTCAGATTTTTTTTTTTCACAATCTGTGTCCCATTTCAGGGATTTACCTTCAGGAAATCCCTGCAAATTAAGGGAATGTCTTGGGGACCCCCAGGTCATCTGAATTAGTGTTCCCATTGGAAGATTTCCCCTCTATTACTTTTCTGGGGACAACCCAAAATTTGGGATTTTCTTTTACTTTCACCCTCTCTATTTGTCCTGTTTACTATTTTCATTGAATCTGCCTAACGGGGGGCACAGACAGCTTAATAAACTACACACGAGCTGAATGTTGAGCTGCATCGGCCGGTTCAATAGAAACCGACAATCATTTGGCCCATGTGTACTGCGGCCGGTCCGACAGACTGTTCGGCCAGCTTCTGTTGAAGGGGCATGGCTGAAAAAAGGTCTGCTGATTGTCATTAGATCAACACTTTCAGGCAATGGTTGAGAGCACAGACCTGGGTGTGCTAGCAGGGGGGCTGTCCCCCTGTCAGAACACAACAACTCAGCAGGGGAGATTGCTGTACTAACATTGAATTGTTAGTACAGTTGCTCATCCTGAGCTCTTCAGTTTATTTTCTTTCAGCTCGCTGGATTAAACGAAAAAGAACTATTAGTGTGTGCTAGGCTTTAGCAGTCTAGGCCAGTGATGGCGAACCTTGGCACACCAGATGTTTTGGAACTACATTTCCCATGATGCTTAACTACACTGTAAAGTGCATGAGCATCATGGGAAATGTAGTTCCAAAACATCTGGGGTACCCAGATTCACCATCATTGGTCTAGGCCTTGGATGTATCCATCTTCCTCAGCAGAAGAACCCTAAGGCCTAGACCAGTGATGGCAAACCTTGGCACCACAGATGTTTTGGAACTACATTTCCCATGATGCTCATGCACTCTGCAGTGTAGTTAAGCATCATGGGAAATGTAGTTCCAAAACATCTGGGGTGCCAAGGTTTGCCATCACTGGTCTAGGCCTTAGGGTTCTTCTGCTGAGGAAGATGGATACAGCCAAGGCTGGAAAAAGAATCAAATGTACAGTGTAATAAAAAAAAGTAAAGAATGTTATAATAATTAGGCATATATGGATAAATATTTGCCATCAGTTCAATTGATCGGAGAGAAAAATGTATACATAATTCAGAGCTGGAAAAAATATGAATTAATCATATTAAAAACAACATGAATTCCTACAATATTTACATGTTTCTCAACTCTTAAAGTGGACAGTCAGTCATTTTTTTATCTTTCTATCTATTAAATCTTCTGCCCTTGTTGTTTTAACTTTGGATAATAAAACATTTTTTTCTGCCAATAAATACCTTATACAGCCCACTTCCTGTTTCTTGTCTGGTAAAAAGCATAGGCTTATGACATTATGCGCAGCTTTCTCTCTCTCACTCTCATGAGAGTTTGCCAGGAAGGGAGGGGGGGATGAGTCATAAGAGGGCCAATGAGAGCTGTAGGGCTGCAGAGCTGGAGGTGTGCCTCTGTGTGTCTGTGTAAATCTAGGAAGTGAACAGGCAGCAGCTTCAGATGCCCGCAGTTAAAATGGCTGTAGCCGGACTTAGTGGAGGGAGATTTTTGCAACATATTTGGCAAGTACAGAATCACAGCATATATAAAATAATATGCAAAGTGATTGGAGGGAAGCTTCAGAATGGCAAAGATGTTTTTATTACAAATTATGTGAGCAGACTGCAGTTGCTCTTTAGGTAGATTACACTTACTTTTTATTCTCCTTTTATAATATATGTGCAGCGCTGGTAGATTTCTAATCTACCGCTTATATGTAAATTTAGTGGGTCATCTGTTCTGTACATAGTTCAAATTTAATCTATGGCTAAATCAGCCTCTGTTCCAGCATTGGCTGTGTTGCGTGCAGTTCCACACTGTTGCCTGTAGGTGTCCTTATCACCATAGGTCAGTGTTGGAAAGCAACAAGCTGAAGTATATTGAGTGCTCTTCTTTCCCGGAGGCAACTTGACAGAGGTGGTCCGCTGCTATGCATTCTGGGAGAGAGTACTTAAGGGACAGACGCCGTTTTTCTTGCTCTTTCACCTGCTGGCCCTCCTGGCCTAAAGGTATGTGACGGGGAGTTCTACCTCGTGGCCATCCAGGCTGGAGGGCTGCGACTCTGCAGCCATGCATGTAGGCCCAGAAGCCTGTCTGGAGCCTACTACTGCTGGGATGGTCCTGTGCTGTCTGTCCTGCGGGAAGAAGCCGAACAATTGAGAAGACCCAGGGGAGGACCCATCTTGGAAGGGACCATGCGGAAGGCTGGTCTTGAGAGGGGCCTGGTGACTCGATTGGAGGACGCATCTTATATCTAACCTACCACACAAGTACTACCGGGTCAGCTTAAAAGGTTCTGGTACTGTGTTGCTGTTAATCTAAAACTACTACGTCCTGTGGCAGAGGACTGTACAGTTAGATCGCTCTTCTCAAGTCTGTGGCAGAGACTTTTCTTTTTGTTCGTGTTACACTCTGGCTGCTAGGTCAGTGAGAGAGACCTATTCGGGTGGGCAAAGATTAAACCTTGGATTGAAGGTATATTCATCCCCAAGATTTCAAATTCCTCAGTGTCCTTAAGAAAAGGTATTTGAACTTTCCTGCAACTCTTTTTCTACCTCTTTTCTGCTACTTCTTCAAGTTATTCCCTATTAAAGCACTGAAAAAGTACTAAGTGACTGGTGCCTACATTGTCGGATACAAAGCTCAACATGGACAAGTTCTAGTATTTGTGAAACTATGGGTAAGGAGGTGACGGTAACAGCCCGATAAAAATCAGCAGCTCCTTTGGGGGTTAGTGCTACATATGAAAAAAAAAAGAATAAAAACATAATTTTCATAATAAAAAAATAGTTACCTGGATGAGCCGGTTTAAGACTACGGGGTCATCAACCTTGGTAGCGCTGAATCTTTCAATATTAAAGCCAGCAATTTTAAGAGCAGAACCAGTGTGCAAGAAGCAGGCAGCAAGAGTCACCAGCAAGAGGGACTTCATTTTTCCTGAGAATAAAAACAAATATATATTCTCAACTGTAATTTTTGTCCATTTCATTTATGTCATGAAAGAAAGCACTGAAAAGTTAAAAGCTTGAATAATACTCATCCCGCAATTGAAATAAGCTCTGGAATGCAACGGAGGAATGCCAGGTGTACAGATCTATAATATAAACTTACAAAGGAATCCTGTTTAAAGTTTAATCTCGATTTTTTTCATTCTTTTCAGACTACAATTCCCAGTCCTACTGGAACACACTGTGTTGCAAGAGGTTGTAAAAACAGAGAAATTGCTAGACTATTCTTTTCACACCATTGATGCAGGTGTCTGGATATTGCAAACTTGGATTAAAGAAGTTCAATAAATAAAAAAGAAGTGTGGAAAATGTTGTTTTACAATCGTAAATAATATATCTATGACCTGGTATTCAAACTATATAACATGAAGACCTAAATGAAAGATTTCTGAGTCCTAAATTGATGCAAGTTCTCTCAGCTAAAGACAAGCAAATCCTGGAATACGGTTCAAGTACCACTGTACTTCTCAATGCAGTTCTCAAACAAGAGAAATATGCATTTCTGCCACTAAAGGACACTGTAGGGGAAGTTTAGTTTGCTTGTGGGATCTATTTTGTACCTCCTACAGTTGGGTGATTGTTGGGATACAGTAGATGGTAGTTTCTGTCCTCTCAGGCCTTAATTGACCTTAATTGTCCTCTTAGTAAAATGGTGAGACCAACAACTAGAATTTGGAAACATTTTCATAGTGCAATTTCTACTGAGCAAAGCTGCAATTGGCAAATATTGTTAGGAGAAATATTCTTTTCCAAATGCTACAAGGATGACAGAATACATCCTGGCATGTCATCGGTGCCCTAAAGAGATTAAAAATACTTTTTGGTATTAAATGATGAGAAGCAATCCCTTCTCTTATAGTTAAAATGACACCTGAAAATTAGGAGAATGTTGAATACATTTCATATACCTATACCTTTAGCGCAGGTGAATTATGCTGAAACTAAATATCGCATTTTGATCACCCAGGCCTTTACCAAGGGCCTGATTGATCAGATGACATTAGAATTTTTGACTGTAAAGACCCCTAGACTTCCTACACTGTATGCCTTACCTTAGATACACAAAAATGCCAAATTTCCTCCTGGCCATCCAATTGTATTGGGCAATGGTTGTTTAACGGAATTTGCCAGTAAACTAATAGATGACTATTTACGTCCTCGTGTAAAATGCCTAAGTTCTTATATCCAAGATACTGCAGATCTTCTTAGATCTCTGGATGGCATCTGTGTCCCTAAGATGGCATGGTTGGTGGCCATTGATGTGGAGACCCTCTACAACTCCATCCCTCATAAATTGGGGGTTGGAGTTGTGGAGGGTTTCTTATCTGAACGTGGCCCAAGGACCAGTTCTTATAATGAATTTGTTCTAAACCCATTGCTCTTTGTTCTGACCAATAATATCTTTATTTTTGACCGCTCCCACTACCTCCAGGTGCACGGTGTGGCGATGGGGATTCATCTGATGAATTCCGAGATTTTGTTTGAGAATGTACTCATTTGGCGTCGGTTTATTGATGACATTTTTGTCATCTGGACGGGCACCAGGGATCATCAGCTTTCTCTTTCCATGGCTAAATTGGAGAACAATCGATATAATTTAAAATTTACCATGACATGTAATCAGAGGTCGATCAACTTTCTCGACATTTCAACATTAATGAATTCTGATGGTACGATGGGGTCGTCTTTATTTAGGAAACCATCTGCCGGTAACACAATATTACCTGCAGCAAGTTCCCATCCTAGACCTCTAGTTCAGAGTATTCCATATGGCCAGTACCTCAGATTGAGAAGAAATTGTAGTCGTGAAGAGGATTTCGAATTTGAGGCTAGAGCTCTAAAGTCCCGTCTTATTGATAGCCTACCATAGAGCTAAGTCAAAAAACAGGTCGGAGTTGGTACATACAAAAAACTCCTATAGATGCACATACGATTAATTACACTATTTGCAGGGGAACATCAAAAGGTTCGCTATATGATTCAAAAATACCTTTTGGCCACCAATGATGTGATCGCCAAATATGTTAATCCATATCCTCAGATCACTTATAGGAAGTCTAGATCCTTAAAGGATCAGTTGGTTCATAGTCATTTGATGCCCAAACTGGGAGGACCAAGTCGGAGGGGAACGGCTTCATGCGGTAGGTGTGAATTCTGTAGATTTCTAATGAACTCTGCTGAGCTGGTCCTACCAAATGGAAGCATCTACAAACCTAATTTCTTTGTAAACTGTCAATCTATTGGGGTTGTTTACTACATGGCATGTGAATGTCAAGCATTCTATGTAGGAAAGACAAAAAGACCATTCTTTCATAGAATAAGGGGTCATGTTTCCCTTGTTCAAAATAAGGGAATGGAAACCCCTATCAGTCATCACATGGGACTCCATCACTCATTCCAGGTGTCTAAAATGAAATTTTTTGCACTTGAATACCTGCGGAATCATGATAGAGGTGGTAACATTGATAGGACTCTCCTTCAGCGGGAGACAAGATGGATTCATTCCCTTGCGGCCACTCTCCATCCTGGCCTGAACAAATCCATAAGCTACAAGCCCTTCCTCTAGACCAGGGATCCTCAAACTACAGCACTCCAGCTGTTGCAGTACTACACGTCCCATGAGACATTGCCAAACTCTGACATTCACAGACACGACTAGGCATGATGAGAATTGTAGTTCCTGAACAACTGGGCAGTAGTTTGAAGACCCTTGCTCTAGACTGTAACTAGCCACGCTCCTCAAATATAGGAAACACTGGATTTTGTCCTTCTCATTCTTTTTATAGTTTGAGATAAAAGAATCCCCAATTTTTCTAATTGGCAACTTTGTTTAATTGCAATTTGTATTGGTAATTTGCATTATGTCCATATTCCACTTTTGGTCAATTTTGTAATTTCTTCCTTTTTAATAATTAATATTTTTCTTTTATCAGGCTCTAGATTTCTGGTCATTTGTCTAATAATTTTCTGTCTCATCTGGTTGACAAAATAAATATAATTTTTATTTATTAAATATTATATATTTATAACTATTTCAAATTAGGGATTTCATCGGATCTGGTAGCCATAGGGACACCCAGGGCGTCACTTTCGGTGTCGTCCCTATGGACCTCACTAGGTGGCGCCATGTGCTAGTAGCTAATTTTGGCCCCTTGTAGTTCGGTTGCCTTTAAATTTTTAGGCACCCTCTAATTGAGATATACAATCTAGTCCCGGGTAAGCGTCTCACCTGGCTGGTGAATTGCCATTTTTGTCATTTCTTTGGTTTGGATGTTTTAATACATCCTAGCGTCATTTGTCTCGGTTGATGCTGACACTTCCGGGCTTGGTGTCTTTTACCTCACGTCCGGTAGGCTGCCATCCTCCGGGCGTCACTTCCGGTTGACGTCCCGTGCTGCACTGATGTAATTTCCGGTGCGACCTTGGTCGTGCTATTTGGCGCCCACAAAGCGTCCTCACCCTCTGGTTTTGGCGCCAAAGTGGCCATTTGACTTGAGGGTCAAGGGGGGTATATAAACATCCCATTTTTTGGTCCTTATTTGTGGTCCAGCATAGGAAGGGGACAGATCAGTTGGCGAACCTCTGACTTAAGGTAACTTTACTTACCCTTGGGGAATTGTACTTTTGTTGGTCCCTGGGCTTTGGAATATTTAATCATTGATTGGATTCCTCATTATCTTTCTTTCTGATTCAGGGGTCATGAATTTTGACTTTATGAAGGTTCAGAAATGAGTTCTTCTTATCTCTTTCATCATTCCTTGTACTTTTATCCATCTTATTTTGGAATTGGAGGTGAATAAACAACTTTCAAGCCAGGGAACTTATCAAAGGATTCCTGGTATAGGGTAAAAGTTATAGTTAATTTCCCTGGGATTGGAATGAAAATTGGTTGGGGAATATATATATTTTTTTGCCCCATGTCTAAAGCCCCATACACACTATCAGTTTTTCTGCTAAGTTTTTCCTTCAGATTTACCAAAACCATATAATATGAGGTCAAACCTTAGGCGTTTCAATGTGTATGCAATCAGGCAGGCCCTTGCACTACATGGTTTTGGTAAATCTGAAGGAAAAATTCAGCAGAAAAACTGATAGTGTGTATGGGGCTTAACTGTCTCCATCACTCTGCATTTTAGTCTTTGGACCATTACCAGTGGCTGTACCTTAGATATATCCCCCTCTGTGGCTATACCTGATGATCCGATTTTTCATATCCCTATGACTCTGGAGCTTCAATTTACATACAAATAGTTTTTGAACATACAGGTAATCAATATGACCAATGTTGGTTTTGGCGTTATGCATTTTGTCAATTTATTAATGTTTTCAATTTTTGTTATATGCTTTTGATGTTTTATGATTCTCTATTGTCCTATTTTTCTAAAAAAATATTTTTATTCTTAGTGCTTATTGTGCCTGATATCAATAAATTCTCCTGAAGAAGCCAATTACCAAGGCGAAACATGTAGAGATGAAATCGGTCTGCATTTGTATCAGTACTGTAATATCAATACTTACTCTTTTGAATGTTTGTTCTTAACAATGTTCTAATAAATTTCTACATTTTTACAAATGATTTTGTTATAATTATGCACCCAAGAAATCCCAAATACACCCTCGAAATTTCTATGAATACATGTCATAGCTTATCCAAACCACTTTAGTTCTAATGAGTGTCAGGAAAATATCACCTATCCACACAGGTAGCACCACCACCTTAATCTAATCACAATGGAAAAGCAGATGTTGATTATCCAATAACAAGATGGGAGGTGTGAAATTGTGGAACCACCCTCTTAACAAACGAATGGCTCCACATAGGGGTGCAAATTCTATAGGTCAAGACTCAGCTGTTTCCCTACACCTTAGAAAAAGGGACATTCTTCTGAAGACACATTTTGGACAGAGAACAGTTGGCACCTTTAGCCATGTAAATCAAAGGATTGACACCTATGAAAGAAATAATGGGACAGGGGGCGTCACCATCTAAGTGTAGATTTTTATTGATATAAAACCAATATGCACTCACTGGATGAAAGACATGATAAGGCACGTTAATAATCCTGCAGACATCTGCAGAGTTTGCCAAGGAAGCCAACTGTTATTGGCAAGATAACACCTGAAAGCTGCTGTGTGGTAATGCATACTTTGCCAGGGAAGCGTTGCTAGGCAATGTCGAGTTGAATCCAGGAAGCTGCTGGCCATGTGGATGCCGGCGGAACCAGCGTGGAATGCACCACCGAGCCGCAACCGGAAGCTAGATGACATCAATCATATGGGCGTAAGGGCAGGATGACGTCACACATAAGGACATGGCTACGTGTTTCAGGGCTTTAAACCTGGACATATTATGTCTTAATTATTTTTCGGTTTCATTATTTTTATTGAAATTTCAAGAATCATAACAAGCCATGGTTTGCCCACGCAGGGGCAACATTGAACAAGCATGTAAAGAAACAAGGGGCATGAATGCATAATTAGTAACATAACAGTAAACTGATACCATGACCATAAAGGACCAGGTTAAAAATTAGGCAAATATCACAGGCTATATTACTTCGTTCCCTAGAGAACAGCAGTCTACATTGATAGCCTTCATATCAGGAATGAAGCGAAGAGGGAGGAAACAAAGAAAGAAGGAAAACGGAGAGAAAGGAAAGTGAAGAGGAGAGGGGCCCCAAGAGAAGGCGAGTACCACGGACGTGGGACCTGTACAAGGTCATATTATTTTTATGTAATTTATCCACTCTCCATCTCCTTTTATCTACTCAATTTTGCACCATACCTTTTTCTATTGACACCTATGAAGCCTTCCTGACACCAAGAATGGGATTTTGTAATTAGAATAGGGTTCCACAATTTTCACACCCCCTATCTTGTTCTTGGACAATAGGACCTGCCTTTCCATGGTAGTGTTGGATCAAGGTGTTGACATTAATTATGTGGATAAAAAAGCTGGGGTGTTTTCCTGACACTCATTACTGAAGTGAAGAAGTGGCTTCGATAAGCTACAAAATGTGTTCAACATTACAGAACAAGTCCAGTTGAATAAATCCAGTAGGGATGAGCTTCGAGTTTGAGTTGAACTCATGTTCGACTCGAACATCGGCTGTTCACAAGTTCGCCGAACAGCGAACAATTTGGGGTGTTCGCGGCAAATTCGAATGCCGCAGAACACCCTTTAAAAGTGTATGGGAGAAATCAAAAGTGCTAATTTTAAAGGCTTATATTCATGGTATTGTCATAAAAAGTGTTTGGGGACCTGGGTCCTGCCCCAGGGGACATGGATCAATGCAAAAAAAAGTTTTAAAAGGGCCGTTTTTTTCGGGAGCAGTGATTTTAATAATGCTTAAAGTGAAACAATAAAAGTGTAATATCCCTTTAAATTTCGTACCTGGGGGGTGTCTATAGTATGCCTGTAAAGGGGCGCATGTTTCCCGTGTTTAGAACAGTCTGACAGCAAAATGACATTTCAAAGGAAAAAAAGTAATTTAAACTACTCGTGGTTATTAATGAATTGCCGGTCCGACAATACACATAAAAGTTCATTGATAAAAACGGCATGGGAATTCCCCACAGGGGAACCCCGAACCAAAATTAAAAAAAAAAAATTACGCGGGGGTCCCCCTAAATTCCATACCAGGCCCTTCAGGTCTGGTATGGTTATTAAGGGGAACCCGGCCAAAATAAAAAAAAATGGCGTGGGGTCCCCCTCAAAATCTATACCAGGCCCTTCAGGTCTGGTATGGATTTTAAGGGGAACCCCGCGCCAAAATTAAAAAAAAAAAACGCTGGGGTTCCCCCAAAAATCCATACCAGACCCTTATCCGAGCACGCAACCTGGCAGGCCGCAGGAAAAGAGGGGGGACGAGAGAGCGCCCCCCCCTCCTGAACCGTACCAGGCCACATGCCCTCAACATTGGGAGAGTGCTTTGGGGTAGCCCCCCAAAACACCTTGTCCCCATGTTGATGAGGACAAGGGCCTCATCCCCACAACCCTTGCCGGTGGTTGTGGGGGTTTGCGGGCGGGGGGCTTATTGGAATCTGGAAGCCCCCTTTAACAAGGGGACCCCCAGATCCCGGCCCTCCCCCCGTGTGCAATGGTAAAGGGGGTATGTACCCCTACCATTTCACTAAAAAACTGTCAAAAATGTTAAAAATGACAAGAGACAGTTTTTGACAATTCCTTTATTTAAATGCTTCTTCTTTCTTCTATCTTCCTTCGGTTTCTTCCTCCATCTTCTTCTTCTTCTGGTTCTTCTGGTTCTTCCTCCGGTGTTCTCGTCCGGCATCTTCCTCGTCGGCGTCTTCTTCCCTTCTTTTCCTTCCTCGGGCCGCTCTGCATCCATGATGGCATGGAGGGAGGCTCCCGCTCTTCTCTTCATCTTCTTCTCTTCATCTTCTTTTCGGGCCGCTCCGCATCCATGATGGCATGGAGGGAGGCTCCCGCTGTGTGACGCTTCTCCTCTTCTGACAGTTCTTAAATAATGGGGGCGGGGCCACCCGGTGACCCCGCCCCCCTCTGACGCCTAATGACTTGACGGGACTTACCTGTGGCATTCCCTGTGACGCCACAGGGAAGTCCCGTCAAGTCACCGTGCGTCCGAGGGGGGCGGGGTCACTGGGTGGCCCCGCCCCCCGATATTTAAGAACCGTCAGAAGAGGAGAAGCGTCACACAGCAGGAGCCTCTCTCCATGTCATCATGGATGCGGAGCGGCCTGAGAAGAAGATGAAGAGAAGAAGATGAAGAGAAGAAGATGACGAGAAGAGCGGGAGCCTCCCTCCATGCCATCATGGATGCGGAGCGGCCCGAGGAGAAGAAGGGAAGAAGACGCCAATGCCGCGGAGGAGATGCCGGACGAGAACACCGGAGGAAGAACCAGAAGAAGAAGAAGATGGAGGTAGAAACTGAAGGAAGATAGAAGAAAGAAGAAGCATTTAAATAAAGGAATTGTCAAAAACTGTCTCTTGTCATTTTTAAAATTTTTGACAGTTTTTTAGTGAAATGGTAGGCCCTTACCATTTCACACGGGGGGGAGGGCCGGTATCTGGGGGTCCCCTTGGTAAAGGGGGCTTCCAGATTCCGATAAGCCTCCCGCCCGCAGACCCCCACAACCACCGGCAAGGGTTGTGGGGATGAGGCCCTTGTCCTCATCAACATGGGGACAAGGTGTTTTGGGGGGCTACCCCAAAGCACCCTCCCAATGTTGAGGGCATGTGGCCTCGCACGGTTCAGGAGGGGGGCGCTCTCTCGTCCCCCCCTCTTTTCCTGTGGCCTGCCAGGATGCATGCTCGGATAAGGGTCTGGTATGGATTTTTGGGGGGACCCCACGCCGTTTTTTTTTTAATTTTGGCATGGGGTTCCCCTTAAAATCCATACCAGACCTTAAGGGTCTGGTATGGATTTTAAGGGGGGATCCCACGCCATTTTTTTTTTTTTTATTTTGGCCGGGGTTCCCCTTAATATCCATACCAGACCTGAAGGGCCTGGTATGGAATCGTCATTTTTTTTTTAAATTTTGGTTTGGGGTTCCCCTGTGGGGAATTCCCATGCCGTTTTTATCAATTAACTTTTATGTGTATTGTCGGATCGGCAATTCATTAATAACCACGGGTAGTTTTAAATGACTTTTTTTCCTTTGAAATGTCATTTTGCTGTCAGACTGCTCTAAACACGGGAAACATGCGCCCCTTTACAGGCATACTATAGACACCCCCCAGGTACGAAATTTAAAGGGATATTACACTTTTATTGTTTCACTTTAAGCATTATTAAAATCACTGCCCCCCCGAAAAAACGTCCGTTTTTAAAACTTTTTTTGCATTGATCCATTTCCCCTGGGGCAGGACCCGGGTCCCCAAACACTTTTTATGACAATAACTTGCATATAAGCTTTTAAAATTAGCACTTTTGATTATTCATGTTTAACGGTGTTCGCGTGTTCGAACAAATTTTTTGCCCGTTCGCAAGTTCTGGTGCGAACCGAACAGGGGGGTGTTCAGCTCATCCCTAAAATCCAGCTACTATTAGACAGGGACACAACAAACATGTTTTCTTTGTAGCTATTAGAACCTTTAGGGAGATCCTTAAAGCCTGAAATAATGGACAATCTACACACCAAAATGGAACAATTAAGGTGTGAAATAAACTATTGAAATAAATATTATCTGGGTGGTTATGGATTCCCTCTATTTATTCCATATACGTATTAACTATGTATTAATTTGTCTGTTCCTATAGTTAGCTAGTCTATTCAAACTCTGATAATGTTACTGTTGATAGCACAATGATATAAGGTTAGCTATGAAAACAAACACGCTGCTTAGTAAAACAACGTCTTATTTATTTCCCAAGAAAATAGGAAATGCAAACATTAAAAATACTAAAGGAAACATTACAGAGCATATAACAAAAGAACATCAAATATACTTAACGTAAGGCTGTCCTGTAGATATTGTCTCGTCAGCTGGAATCGAAATGGGAAGAGAGGGCCATGCAGCACGAGAGCCATCAGGCAAGAGAGCCAAGAGGTCGATTTCCCTTCCGTGTGCACTTTTAAACTGCATTCAGACCCCTCATACACCACACCCCACTAGCCTCCTGTCCAATGGGATATTGCCAAGAGGCAGTCCTTTTAATATATTGTATTTCTGTCCGCCCTGCTGTATTAGCCTCTAGGGGCAGTATTCGTCCATGGATCATCGCTATGTGACCTGGGTCATCTTCAGTGATAGCTAGCCCTTTGATCTTCTGTAATCATCTTGGCAGCCATTGTTCTCTTTGAAGCTTGTTATCAAACATTCCAATCCTTGCTCCTTCTGCCCGGGGCATGAATCGACACCCTGGTGGGTCAACTTTCAACTTCAGTCACCAGGTTGTATCCACCAAAAAGACAACTCCAGAAATATCATATTAAACCATGCTGCCTTCCAACAAGGTGCATGCACCTCTTCTAACACAGTGCTGTGTAATAGTATGCATGCTAGAATACGGTTTTGCACTGATCTGTATTGTGTGTTAGCAGCTATTCTAAAGTGGGTTGACGTACCATTACCACTGAATAGCACTGCACATAGAGCTGTAAGTTGATGCTCGTCGCAGGAACGCCCATTACTGAAACACATAAGTGAGATGGCCCCTTAAGGGTTTCACTCCATTGACATGAATTATGCAAATGCAGAGGAAAACTCACCCAAAATGCAGCATAATGGACTTTTTCCCAGTGAACTATAATACGACCCATTGGTTTAAGCAAGTCACATCTACTCTGGGGCTGCCGGTTCCCCTATCACAATGGTCTTTGAGGCTGGGTTCACACTATTGCAAATTGGATTTGGGTTTCTCTGCATCCATCTCGCATGTCAGGAGATTAAGACCGGCTCTCGATGCAGCTGGTTCACAGAGCTCCGGGACGGCTCCGGAGCGAATTGCACAGGAGTCCTGCGCATCTTCTGGTCCATTTTAGGTCCAAATTCAGCCCAAAATCGGACCTGAAATGGTGAATGGAGACGGACCGGACCCCATGCTGTGAGCCACGCCACACGACAATGTGAACCCAGCCTTAGACTTTGAATAGAAAGAACATTTGAAGATCTTAATTGCTTGGATTGGAGAAGCCATTATTATTACAGGATAAAAATAATAACCATTATTAGAGAAGCCATTATTGTGGATTGGAGAAGACATTAAATATATGTGTGTAAAAGGAGGACAACACTGGCCAAGTAAATTTTATTAATTATCTACTTGCTGACCAGCCGCCGCAGATGTACTGCGGCAGGTTGGAAAGGCTGCTTGAATCGCCATCATTGTACGCTGGCCGCTTTAAGAAGCTATAGGGGGCTTGCGCGCACCTGCGGCGTGTCGATGGAGCTGATGCGATGTCCGCCGGCCACCTGCGATTGCTCCTCAGAGAGCCAGAACGGATCTGTCAATGTAAACAGACAGACCCCCATTCTGACAGGGGAGTAGAGAGAGATCTGCTGTTCCTATTGATCAGGAACAGTGATCTCTCTCCTCCTCCTCTAGTCAGTACACTCCCCCACAGTTAGAAACACCTCCCTAGGGAACACTAACCCCTTGATCGCCCCCTAGTGTTAACCGCTTTCCCTGCCAGTGACATTTATACAGTAATCAGTGGCTATTTTTAGCTCTGATCCCTGTATAAATATCACTGGTCCCAAAAAAGTGTCAAAAGGGTCAGCCATTTCTAGAAAAAAAAAAAAAATGCCATAAATCTATCCCCTATTTGGTTTGCGCAAAAGTTATAGCGTCTACAAATAAAAATACACTTATTGCGATTTTTTTTAACAAAAATATGTAAAAGAATACATATTGGCCTAAACTGATGAAGAAATTTGTTTTTTTACGGTTTTTTTTGGATATTTATATAGCAAAAAGTAAAAAATTTTTTTTTTTTTCAACATTTGTCATTCATTTTTTGTTTATAGCACAAAAAATAAAAAACACATTGGTGATCAAATACCCCCAAAAGAAAGCTCTATTTGTGGGAAAGAAAGGTCATAAATTTTTGTTTGTGTACAGCGTCGCACGACCGCGCAATTGTTAGTTAAAGCGATGCAGTGCCGTATCGCAAAAAAATGGCCTAGTCAATAAGGAGGGAAGGTCCTTAAGTGGTTAAATTTTGGTGATTCCACAATATAATTTATTGTATATTGCAGGCCAGTAAGCATAATTAGCAACTGTAGTAATACAAAAGAGTTTTAGGTAACATCAATGCATAAATATGTAAAAGTAACAGGGAGTAACATTTTTAGCGTGATGCATGGTGTTCGCTGATTAACCAAGTCGCGCCGACTTCTTCCCCGCCCTTTAAGAGTTCTAAAAGCCAAGAGGTGGGCATTCGGGTCACGTGACTGCTGTGATTGGCTGTCACAGCTTTCACATGATCGGAAAGCTCCTGATCGCAAGTATGCATTGGGAGCTTACTGGTCATGGTTTTAACAGGGCGAGCAGCGGCATATTGCGGCCGGCACCAAGAGGTTAAATGAGGAACAGATTGTGAGGTCCTCTCCACCTCATCCGTTCAGAGAATACCTTATATTCACTGGGAGAAAATAAATACAAGGCCTTCGGTGAATGGTAGCAGGGTTGAGCAATCAAACCTCTGTAGTCAATGTGCATAGGGGAAGCCACTTGGCTATCAATGTAGTAGCACCGACTGCTACAGTGATTGTCAGCTTCTCCAGCAGTCCCTTAGTTATGATTACAGTGGAACCTTGTTTACGAGTAACGCGGTTAATGATCGTTTTGAAAGACGAGCAACTTTTTTTTTTAAAAACTTGACTCGGTATGTCTCGCAAAACAAGCAGGATTCAAGCTAATGTGGTGTGCAGTACCACATTTCGCCAGAGGTGTGGGGGCGCCGTTGACACTCGGAATGGTTCGGAGTCGTTCGGAAATACTCGGAATCACTCGTAAATACTCAAACACTCGTAAATACTCCATTCCCAAGTGTTTCCGAGCCTTTCTGAGGGTTTCCGAGTTCAACTGAGCTGTCCCCGAGTATTTCTGAGGTTCTCCGGTGCCCCCCCCACCTCTGGCCACATTGCAGTATTAAATGCAATAGAAGTCAATGCGGAACAAATTATCTTCGTTTCCATTGACTTCTATGGGGAAACTCGCTTTGATATGTGAGTGCTTTGGATTACAAGCATTCTCCTGGAATGGATTTTGTTAGTAATCCAAGGTTCCACTGTAATATACACTTACAATGGTTCAAGCTAGTCTAATCTAAGTATGAAATTATGATCATACCTGGAATTCAGCTTTAAATTATTAAAAAAAAAATGCATACAATATATATAATATATACTGTATATATGTATGTGTGTATGTATATATATATCTCTATATATATATATATAGATATATATATACACAATATATAAAAATAAAAATATAAAAAATACAATATAATTATGGTTGAATAATAAACAGTACAAAATAACACAAATAAAACTGTCTCAAGATCCAAAAGTGATCAATAGTGTTATATGGCTTGGAGTCCCCGGTACGTAAATAATTTAATAAGTAAACAAAAAAGAGAAAAAACAGTCTGTCTGACTCAGCGAAGCCTTTCTCAATTAAAAAACTTTTTTTTTTTGTTTTTGTTTTTTATTACAAAAGTTACCACTCACATCTAATTATGTTATTTACAAATGTATTGTACAAAAATGGCATATAGTCATAAAACCCATGGTAAAAACACATACAATGTAATAGTATATTTTATTATAATATTGTACTGTATGTGTTTCATTTATTTTTTTTTCATGGTTTTTATGGCTATATGTCATACTATAAAGAGAATTTCTTTTTGCTTATTTATAAGTGGCTTGTCAAGTCCAGTAGACATTTGTTGTTTTTTTACGGATAAAAAGGTTATGTGTTATATACATTTTTTTTTCTCTTTCTCCATTTTTGTTTTATCATTCTACTAAAAATAAATTTAATAAATAATTTGTGAATTACTTGCCTGCTTAGATCCGGTGTGGATATATGTAGCTGGACAATGCAAAACCCACAAGAACGGCAATGACTGTCCGCTAACACATTTACTGCTGGGGTGCTTTATAGAACATCAGACTGCCCTGTGGGAAAAGAATCGAATCTCCCACCTGACACGTCTTTATTCTTCCATTTGCTTTCAGTAAACAAGCCAAGGGATCAATACCGTGGAGGTCAAAAGTGTTTTTGTAAAGACTTTTGATGTACATCGGTAAAGTTGATTATAACCTAAAATTAGGACTGCCCTAGTCCTGGCTATAATGTAGAGGTCAACTTGTGAATTTGGGCTGATTAGAATGTTCAGCTTGCCACTAAGGCGTTTGTGTTTTAGTGGAATTGTATAATGTGTTTTAGATGATCCTTTCCACTATTTCCATTTGTGGACTCCTTTGGACACTGTGCTGCTAAAGTCCAACTACACCATGATAACCTCCAACTGTTTTCTGCATCTTTCATGGGTATGCAACATTAGAACCTCAATGATCTCACTGTACACAATCGCTATTAAAAAAATGCATGCAAGTGTATCTAAAGACTTTTATTTTGGTTTTTAATTCTTGGTTAGGGATGAGCGAACCTGCCTGGATTTTGCACAAAATTTACAAACGTTGCAGCAAACCTCATTGAAGTCCATTGGGGTTGAGTCTAGTTACTTAGCTATGCCATTTGTAAGGCTAATAGGCAGGGGCGTTGCTAGGTCTACAAAAGATCTGGGGCTAGAGCCCATAGCAGCGTAGTAAAGAAAGTCATACACTTGGGTGGGCATACACATGTATATACAGCAGAGATGGGGGACTCGAGTTACATGACTTGACTCGAGTCACTTGTTTGAGGACTTGCGACTTGCTTGACAAAATTAAATAAATGACTCGACTTGACTTTGACTTGTCACTAATGACTTGCGACTTGACTTTGACTTGGGCTATTTGACTTGCAATGACTTGGCACCACCAGTGCTGTGTCTTGGCCTAGGCAAAAGCCGCCCCCACCCCCCACAAAAAAAAGCTCCCCCCCGAGTCCCGGCTTCGGAGTAAATCAGCATTTTGACTTAATTTGTGACTTGACCAAAATAAATGACTTGACTTGCTTGACTTCTAGCAGGGACTCGACTTGACTTGCTTGCTTTTTGCCACAGTAACTTGGGACTTGCTTGTGACTTGAAGGTTATGACTTGAGACTTGCTTGTGACTTGCACATGTGTGACTTACTCCCATCACTGATATACAGTAATATAAGTGTGTGTGTATCCCCAGACAGCCCCCCACTTTCATCAGGGTCCCCAGAGAGCCCCCCTTACAACAGGGTCCCCAGAGAGCCTCCTCCTTACATCAGAGTCCCCAGAGAGCCTCCTCCTTGCATCAGGGTCCCAGGAGAGTCCCCCAATTACATCAGGGTTCCCAGAGAGCCCCCCTTACATTAGGGTCCCCAGAGAGCCTCCACCCTGCATCAGGGTCACCAGAGAGCCTCCCACTTACATCAGGGTCCCCAGAGAGTCTCCCCTCCCCTTAGGGACCCCTGCAGAGACTCAGGGCTATAGCCCCAAAAGCCACCCCCTAGCGACGCCACTGCTAATAGGCAAGCTATTGTCAAACAAAGGCCGTGGGAACGTGTCATTGCCATGGGGGACATGTATCAAGGCCACAAAAAATGATTCCGTACAACCTGTAGAAGGCCTTTTCATGTGGCTTAGATGGTGACATTAAAAATACACAAATCCTTTAAATTACAGGTTTGGGGAAATATCACCTACAGCCTCTAAAGTTTGGAGAAATTTCCTCTCGCTACCTGTTGTATCTCCAGGACAGAAAGTAAAGGGAAGTCTTAAAAAAAAAAACAAAAACAAAAATGTTAGGTTCAAGTGAGTAATAGGTTATTCTTGCTTCCACTGACACAGACCATTTCAGGTTTAGTTTGCTCCCACTGACATCAACAATACAGGGTTTTTATTTAGTATCGCCAAGAATTGGCACCTTTTTTATCCCACTGGTACAAAGGATTGGCACTAATTCACTGATACCAAGGATTGTCACTAATTATATTTTATCTAGTTGATAAACATAGAATACTGCAAGTGTCACTATAGCTGAGCCGATGTATGTCACGTTTGTTCAGCAAATTATTTTTCCTCACTAATACCAAGGATTAGCACTTATTTATCCCACTGATTGGCACGTATTCTTTCACACTGACACCAAGGACTGGCACTTATTTTTATCCCGCTGATACCAAGGATCGGCACTTATTTATCCCATTGATACCAAGGATTGGCACTTATCCCATTGATGCCAAGGATTGGCACTTATTTATCCCATTGATACCAGGGATTGGCACTCATCTAATTGATACCTGGGATTGGCACTTATTTATCCCATTGATACCAAGGATTGGCACTTATCCCATTGATACCAGGGATTGGCACTTATTTATACCATTGATACCAGGGATTGGCACTTATTTATACCATTGATACCAGGGATTGGCACTTATTTATCCCATTAATACCAAAGATAGTGATTACATAACTAGATGTCCCCTGTGAGGAGATGCCGCTGATCGGCTCTCTTCTCCTCACATTCTGTCAGTGTGAGGCGAGGAGCACCGATTACCGGCATCTCCGTGTTTACATGTGACCGGCTGTGATTGGACACAGCCAATCGCATGGTTCAAGAGCTGCGGCTCTTTACACAGATCGGGGTTGCGCGAGAGCAGTCGTTCGGGGAAGCCGTCATGTGACGTCCACCCAGAACGAGAGCCACACCACCCAGCCGTCATTTGGGCGGTAGGGTGACCATGAATCCCGGATTGCTCAGGATTGTCCCTGAATTCATATTTGTGTCCCATGTCCCGGGCACCTTCATTCCGGGACAATACAGTGTCCCGGAATGAAATAAGGACACACAGCCACACTAATAAACGGCACGGACGGGGGCGGATCTGCTTGGCTCGGGCCGGGGGCCAGGTTGGCTCAGCTTGGGCAGGTCCACTCTGCTCCGGCGGGGAGCATGTCCGCTCCGCTCAGACAAGCTACACAAGCCGCCTCCCCCACCCCAGTCATCTCTATGGAGGGCTCCTTGTGCCGCGCTGCATGCTGGGAAGTGTAGCTTCCAGCGCAGCCCCGCGGATTCACTTCTCACTGACATGGCAGACAGGAGGCGTGGAGGGGACACTCGCCTCGTTCCAGGACAGCAAGGACTAAGAAGAGTCCGGCAGGGAGAGTGCAGGCTTCTGGGAACAGCCTACTAGGAAGAAGTGAGAACCGAGAGATCGGGGAGACAGTCAGAGGCAAGTCCGTATGTGTAAGTGTCCCCCTGTCCATCCCACTGTCCCCCTGTCCATCCCTCTGTCCCCCTGTCCATCCTACTGTCCCACTGTCCATCCCATTGTCCCCTGTCCATCCCACTGTTCCCCTGTCCATCCCACTGTCCCCCTGTCCATCCCATTGTCCCCTGTCCATCCCACTGTTCCCCTGTCCATCCCACTGTCCCCCTGTCCATCCCACAGTCCCCTGTCCGTCCCAAAGTCCCCCTGTCCATCCCACTGTTCCCCTGTCCATCCCACTGTCCCCCTTTCCATCCTACAGTCCCCTGTCCGTCCCAAAGTCCCCCTGTCCATCCCACTGTTCCCCTGTCCGTCCCACTGTTCCCCTGTCCGTCCCACAGTCCCCCTGTCCGTCCCACAGTCCCCTGTCCGTCCCACAGTCCCCCTGTCCGTCCCACAGTCCCCCTGTCCGTCCCACAGTCCCCCTGTCCATCCCACAGTCCCCTTGTCCATCCCACAGTCCCCCTGTCCGTCTCACAGTCCCCCTGTCCGTCTCACAGTCCCCCTGTCCGTCTCACAGTCCCCCTGTTAGTCCCACAGTCCCCCTGTCAGTCTCACTGTCCCCCTGTCCATCCCATTGTTCTCCTGTGCATCCCACTGTCCTTCTGACCACTCTGCAGCCCCCCCTCCACCCCACTGCCTCCCCTTGTGCATCCCGCTGGTGTGGTGTTCTTTGGGGTGCTGTGGTTAGGGTGGTCCACTTTGGAGTGCCTTAGATATGATGGACTGATTTGGAGTGTTGAGATAGAATGGGCCACTGTGGTGTGGTGTTGATAGTGTGGGTTGATATAGGTAGGATGGGCTACTTTGAACTGTCAGTGGAAGGGTGCAGTGGATAGAAAGGATTGTTGTAAGGTAGGGTGGGTTTAATTTAGGCCCCTTCCACGGTTAACACAATGTGGCTACACCCTCTGTTCTCTACACCCCCTTTAAGCCAATATTTAGTGCAATTTAAGACCTGTTCACCACGATCTTTTTTCATACACCCCTGCCCCAAACATCAGCAAAAAAAATGTCAAAAATCATCTTTTTTTTTGCAGGGGGGCAGGGGGTTTGTCCCTGAATGGCAGTTTAGAAATGTGGTCACCCTAGCGGGCGGCAAGTGGTTAAAGTCTGTGGGACACGATTTTGCATTGAGGTCACTAGGGGGCATTTTTGCATTGAAGTCCATGGGACGCGATTTTGCATTGAAGTCAATAGCAATATGCCATCGTATTCCCACCGCTTACATTCCTGGATAAAGCTCTAGAAGATTTGGGCACTGTAGCAACAACCAGCTGGAAACTGGGACACGGTTTAGCACTGAAGACGCTGGGGGGGGGGCGTTTTTTAGTCTATGGGATGCGATTGCAACAGTTGCTGATTGCCTCTCGACCTACAGGTTGCGTCAGTTTCAGATTTGCATCACTAAAATAATTTTTTTTTAAGCATGTGTGCATACTTTTTTGGGGGGGGGGGGGGTTATAGAAATTCCTAACAAAAAATAAAATAATTAGATGCAACTTTAACTATGTGTGCAAACACGTGAAAACACTGTCCCGGCAGACAAGAGGTTAAGCTCTGTATGGGAGGATCTGATCACACAGAGTACACAGAGCCCCGCCCACATCCTTCACACACAGAACTTCCGGATCGCACAGGGAACAGCCAGCAGCCAATAGTCTGTCAGTCTATAAGGCCGGCGCCAATCAACGCATCGAGGGGGCGGGACCTGAAAAGACTTTGCTGCCCAGCCAACACGTGACATGCCTGCGACCAATGGTTATGTAGAAAACCTGACGCTTGGCCAATCACAGAGCTGGTCGGTCCGGTGCTGAAGATGGCGGGAGGTACGGAGCTGCGGAAGGCTGGAGAAGTATTTGAGCGGCTACAGGTGAGGCGGACTGTACAATGTACGGCTCAGGAAGCTGCACGGTGGGCTGAGGAGCTGCACTGGTATAGAGCAGGCTCACAGTGTACAGGAGTGGGGAAAGACAGTGATAGTGGTAACCCATGGCAACCAGACTGAAGTCAAGCCATCAGACAGTTGCAAATCAGTGGTCTTGCTATCAGACGAGTATTTTTTGGTTGGATTTTAAACACACAAAATCTAAATATAACATAATGGATGTGTGACAGCTCTGTATAATCATTATATTATATATTACATCACCCTCTCTAACATTTACAATACGGTAAGATTTTACTGTGGAAATTTAAAGATACAGAGCCCCAAATACCAATCCATTGGCTACAAACTGACATTTTTCCAATACTTCTAAATGGGTTAAAAAAAAATATTTGGGGCTCTGTATCTTTAAATTTCCACAGTAAAATCATACCGTATTGTAAATGTTAGAGAGGGTGATGTAACATATAATATAATGATTATACAGAGCTGTCACACATCCATTATGTTATATTTAGATTTTGTGTGTTTAAAATCCAACCAAAAAATACTCGTCTGATAGCAAGACCACTGATTTGCAGCTGTCTGATGGCTTGACTTCAGTGGCAACCAGTGCACTGAATTGTTACTATGGGGATGCGCAGTAACTATAGCAACCAATACACAGAATAGTTTAGATAGTGATGTGTGGCAACCAGTGTGCCGAATACTTAGAATAGTGATGTGCTGTTACTATGGCAACCAGAACCTTAAATTGTTACTATAGCGATGTGCAGTAACCATGGCAACCACTCTACTTGCATAGCAATGTGCTATAATGAGGGCAACAAGTACATTGAATTTTTACTATAGTGTTGCACAGTAGCCATGACAACCAGTATAATGTATACGTAGAACAGTGATGTGTAATTGCCATGGCAACCGGTGCTGTAACCATGGCAACCAGTGCCAAATTCTTATGTTAGTGCTGTTCAGTAGCTATAACAACCAGCACACTGAATACTTAGAATAGTGATGTCAGTAACCATTGCCCTTAATAGTGATGTGCCGCAACCATGACAACCAGTGTACTGAATTCTTAATTTAGTGATGAGCAGTATCTTTGGCAGCTAGTATTTAATATGGTCATTTGTAGTAACCATGGCAACCAGTGCACTGACTACTTAAAATAGTGATGTGCAGTAACCATGGCAACCAGTGCACTGAAGTTATGTGGTGTAGCACACAGAATTCTTGTTTACAATAATGCACAGTGACCATGGCAATCGGTAAACTGAATAGGGATCTGCCGTAACGATGACAACCCCTACACTGAATTCTTCCTCTAGTGATGTGCGTCAACCGTGACAACCGGTGCGAGGAAGACTTAGAATAGTTGCGTACAGTAACCATGGCAACAGATCTACGGAGTTCCTAATTATCATGATGCGCAGCAACCGTGGCAACCAGTGCACTGTATTTTTACTATGGCAATCTGCAGTAACCATGACAACCAGTATACTGGGTACTTAGAATGGTGATGTGTAGTAACTATGACAACCAGTGCACTATGTAGTTATGTGCACTCAATTCTTCCTATAGAAATGCACTATAACCATGACA
The DNA here is from genome assembly GCF_042186555.1 of Aquarana catesbeiana. Classification (NCBI taxonomy): domain Eukaryota; kingdom Metazoa; phylum Chordata; class Amphibia; order Anura; family Ranidae; genus Aquarana; species Aquarana catesbeiana. The sequence goes on along the minus strand of NC_133332.1, from coordinate 249,376,178 downwards.
ACCAGTAGACTAAATACTAAGTCTATTGATGTGTAATAACCATGGCAGTCAGTCCACCGAATACATAGAATAGTGATGTGTAGTATCCATATAACCAGATGCTGAGAATTACACCCGACATACAGGACAAGAGAAGTAGTACTGTGCAGAGTCCATACATACATAATAAGAACAGATAACGAGAATTACACCCAGCATACAGGACAAGAGAAGTCCTGCAGCCCATCTGTACCATGTGATTGGCTTTGACCAATCACAGCTAATCACAACAAAAAAGAAAGAAAGCTGAAAATTGGCCTGGACAGGAGGGGGGGAAAAAGTGCCCGGTATTGAAGTGGGTACGTTGAACATCTGCGCCAAAACTGCCATCGCCACCTTTGACCCGCAGCTGCAGCATGGTCCATTCCACTTCAGTGGGAGAGCTGGACAGGCAGATTTGACAAAATGACATAGTAGGTGAGGTTGAAAAAAGACACTAAGTCCAACCTATGTGTGTGATTATATGTCAGTATTACATTGTATATCTCTGTATGTTGTGGTCATTCAGGTGCTTATCTAATAGTTTCTTGAAACTATCAATGTCCCCCCCGCTGAGACCACCGCCTGTGGAAGGGAATTCCACATCTTTGCCTCTCTTACAGTAAAGAACCCTCTACGTAGTTTAAGGTTAAACCTCTTTTCTTCTAATTTTAATGAGTGGCCACGTGTTTTGTTAAACTCTCTTCTGCGAAAAAGTTTTATCCCTATTGTGGGGTCACCAGTACGGTATTTGTAAATTGAAATCATATCCCCTCTCAAGCGTCTCTTCTTCAGAGAGAATAAGTTCAGTGCTCACAACCTTTCCTCATAACTAAGATCCTCCAGACCCTTTATTAGCTTTGTTGCCCTTCTTTGTACTCGCTCCATTTCTAGTACATCCTTCCTGAGGACTGGTGCCCAGAACTGGACAGCATACTCCAGGTGCGGCCGGACCAGAGTCTTGTAGAGCGGGAGAATTTATTGTTTTATCTCTGGAGTTAATCCCCTTTTTAATGCAAATATTCTGTTTGCTTTGACATGCACAGTTAAAGCAGTATTAAACCCAAAACCAAAAACGTAATACATTGCAGCTTACTAATCATTAGATGTGGTGGCTGCATTCATTTTTTTTTTTTTTTTTACGTTTTTTATTATTTTTCTATTATTTATTTATTTTTTTTACTCTGTTTTCCCCGGGTGATCTGGCCAGTAAAACACCACCTGTTATTTCAGCACCCCTTCTCTGGATGAAGGAGCAACGGAGACCCCTTTGGACAGCCACATTGTCAGTCTGGGGGCAGGGGAGTGTTAGATGGACTAGCATTTTTAAATACACAAAATCTTCAGTTAAATAAAAAAATAAAAATTCTCTAACAAATTGAAGCCAAACTTAATACTTTATAATCAGTTATGGTAAAAAAAGATAAACTGCTTTTTGGGATAAAGGTTTTACATGAATAAATAAAAGCTGATCGTTGTAAGCACCCCTCACAATGGTAAATAGTTTGTCTCATCTCTGTAACTGATCAATTCTGCTGGAGAGCTTTTGAAAAAACAGACTTTCTGGTCAGATGCTTAGATGAAAATAGAAGAAAGCCTAAAAAAGAAAGTGAATGCAGCCATTGCATCTAAGAATTGGTGAGCTGCAACACAATAAACGTTTGCATTTGGGTTTAACCGGTTAGAGACCAGCCGCCGCAGTTATACTGCGCCAGGTTGGCTCCCCCGGGGTGAACCGTCGTAGCTGTATGTCGGCTGCTTTAAGAGCACTAGGGGGCGCGCGTGCGCTGATGGAGCTGATGTCCGCCAGGCACCCACGATCGCTTCTGACAGGGACAGCACAGAGATCTTTCAATGTAAACAGACAGATCTCCATTCTGTCAGGGGTGAGGAGACTGATCAGTTGTTCCTACTGCTTAAGAACAGCGATCGGTCTCCTCCCCCAGGCAGTCCCACCCCCCCCCCCACACACAGTTAGAAACACTCCCTAGGTAACACATTTAACCCCTTGATCGCCCCCTAGTGTTAACCCCTTCTCTTCCAATGACATTTATACAGTAATTAGTGGATATTTTTAGCTCTTATCGCTGTATAAATGTCAATAGTCCCAAAAAAAGTCTCAAAAGTTTCCGATCTGTCTGCCGCAATGTCGCAGTCCCGCTAAAAATCCCAGCTCGCCGCCATTGCTAGTAAAAAACAAAAATTATAATAAAAATGCCATAAATCTATCCCCTGTTTTTGTAGATGCTATAACTTTTGCGCAAACCAATCAATATACACTTATTGCAGTTTTCATTTTATTTTTTTACTAAAAATATGTAGAATACATATCGGCCTAAACTGAGGAAGACATTTATTCATTTTTTTTTTGCAGATATTTATTATAGCAAAAAGTTTAAAAAAATGTATTTTTTTTCAAAATTGTCACTATTTTTTTATTTATAGCGCAAACAATAAAAAACGCAGAGGTGATCCAGTAACACCAAAAGAAATCTCTATTTGGGGGGGGGGGGGGAAGGACTTTTTTTTGTTTGTTTAAAGCGACGCAGTGCCGTATCGCAAAAAATGGCCTGGTCATTAGGGGGGTGTTCCACCGAAACAAAATAAATAAATAAATAAAAAAAAAAGCATGAATAATCTTAAAAAAAAAAAAAAAAAACATTTGGAAATTTTTTTTTTTTTACTTACCTCTAAATGGCTGTTGCTAGGGGGTCCCTCATAGTCTGCCTCCTTCAGTGCCTGGGCTGGTGACATCACTTCCCCTCGGCGCAGGAAGGGCTCCGCTCTGCTCCCTCCCTCTTGTCAATCATCTGGGACACATTACAGATCCCACATGACTGAGCGGCCAATCATGGCGCGTGGCGCCGCTCGCGCACGTGCAGTGGGTGCCCAGCTGTGAAGCCACAGCTGGCGCCCACCGTTGCAATGCCAGCGCCGCCGAACGGAGGGGGAGACGAGCGGAGCTTCTATCCCCCGCATCGCTGGACCCTGGGACAGGTAAGTGTCCGATTATTAAAAGTCAGCAGTTGCAGTATTTGTAGCTGCTGACTTTTAATTTTGTTTTTAAAATGGGAACTCCTCTTTAAGCGGTTAATACCGCTTTAAAATTGCTGCACTGTGAAGAACTGCAGCAATGTGAACTCGCCCCTCTGGACATCATGTCAATTTTTAGTTGGGTGGTTGAGGGTGGCGAGGCGGTAAAAATTGGAGATAAACTGCCTGCTTTTACTGCTCCTCTTTTGCCAGTGTGAAGTAAGCCTAAGTGATGCCCAAACTGCTGAGGTCTTAACTATTTATTCTCTCTTCTAGAAGCTGTCCTGCCTGCCTTTGAAGGGTGTGTATGTATCCGGGCCACAGAATATTCACGAATTATTATGTACCCCCTCCGTCATTCGCCTTGGCGTCTTGGAATGGCTCTGCACAAGGTAGGTTTCATTCGATGTATGGGAGAATTTGCATTCCTCCTCCTATGACAGCACTGAACAGATGACTTCCATCACAAAGCTTTATCCCAATCGCAAAACTCCAGAGCACTAAAGGCCTATTCACATGTTTTTATGCAGCAAAACTTCTGCATTTTGCTGCTTGAAAGAGCATGTCGAGTAGAAATCCCATCCTTTTCCTATGGGGCTGGTTCACATTTATACACTACAGTTTACGGTGAAAGGGAGACTATATCGGTCAGTTCACACCTAGTAGAGATACACCAATATATTGGCCGAAAATAGGGTTATCAGCTTTTTGCCGATAGGAAAAAAAGGTGCCGACAATGGCTTCCAAAAATTGCACGCGATTTTACCTCGTTTACGTTGCATTTTTCATAGGTTGTGTGCGTTATTGCTGCTTTTATGAATAAATTTAAATAGGGAGGTGTGTTTTTTGTTGTATTATATATTTTTTTTTTTTTTTACTGACCAAAAATGCGGCAAGCAGGATTTTTAACACCGCAACAGAAGCACAAGGGACCAGTGCGAAGACATGGAATGCATTTTTCTTAAGCTTTTCTTGGGCATTTTTCAATGCAAAAGTGCCTCAAGAAGTGCTCAGTTTGAAAGCAGCCTATCACCCAAAAAGGTGCAGATAATGGCCGAAAATAAATCCATATTTATTTAACCACTTGCCTACCGGGCACTTTCACTCACTTCCTGCCCAGGCCAATTTTCAACTTTCCTCGCTGTCACACTTTGAATGACAATTGCGCGGTCATGCAAAAAAAAAAAATTCACACAAATAGAGCTTCCTTTTGCTGATATTTAATCACCACTGGGGTCTTTGTGTTTTTGCTAAACAAATCAAAAAAGACCGAATATTTTGAACCTGTTTCTTTGCAAACAGGTAATTTATCTCCTTCACTGATGGGCACTGGTAAGGCAACACTGATTGGTGCCTCTGGTGGGCACTGATTGGCAGCACCCCTAATCAGTGCCCTGATTATTAGTGTAGATATCCCTTTTACACAGGCTGGTTATCGGCTCTCCTTGCACTGTCAGAGTGAGGAAAAGAGTGGCAATAACCGGCAAGTGTGTTTACATCATGATCAGCTGTCATTGGACACAGCTGATCACGTGGTAAAGGGTCGCTGTGATTGGCCCTTTACCCCGATCTGTGATCAGCTGTGTCCGAAGGATCACCCTCTGCAGGGGGTGCACAGGCAGTGCAATCACGGGAGAACGACCATCAGCGGCAATGTAAGCACGCGCTGTAGCCATCTTTTGGTTATAGCGCAGGCAGGAACTGGTTAAAATTATGATATTAATTAAAAAGTCTAATATAATACTGTATATGTGTATATATGTATATGTATCTCACAAAAGTGAGTACACCCCTCACATTTTTGTAAATATTTTCTTCTATCTTTTCATGTGACAACACTGAAGAAATGACACTTGTCTACAATGTAAAGTAGTGAGTGTACAGCTTGTATAACAGTGTAAATTTGCTGTCCCCTCAAAATAACTCAACACACAGCCATTAATGTCTAAACCGCTGGCAACAAAAGTGAGTACACCCCTAAGTGAAAATGTCCAAATTGGGCCCAATTAGCCATTTTCCCTCCCCCGTGTCATGTGATTCGTTAGTGTTACATGGTCTCGGGTTATGAGTAAGCTCGAGCGACTCGAGTGAAACGCGTCAACGTATCTTGTGTATTGTCTGCCTGGATGATCAATAATTGTCTTCAAAGAAATTTGACTGCGTCTGTGGTGTGCCCCCATTTCCTGTTTTTCCTATATTGTGTCCACCGTGGCAAGCTAAGGTGATGTGACGTACCTGATAGGAGACTGAATTGGCAAGGTCGTTCTCTCTTATATCTCCCGCCCTGGCCCCGCTGAAGATGAGACAGAGGGTGCCGAGGGACACGAGTGCCTGGTGTTGATTGCAGAACCTGCAGCAGAGGATGTGACTCCAAGATGACTGTGGAACCAGAGGAGCAGGAACAGCAGTAATGTTCAGAGGTCTGGTCCAGGTTAAAGAGGCACTCCACTTATGTAGAAGGTTCTGAAGAGGCAGCTTGTCAGGACTCTGGAGGCTGGAACATACAGCGGTGTACAGTGGACAGCTGGGCAGGCACTCGGATGAGCCGGGAAGCCAAGGTTAGCAGACAGGTGCGTGGTTGTGGGATAGCCAGAGTCGTCAGGCCGCGAGGTACCGAGTCAGGATCAGAGCCAAGTCAGAAATGAGCTGGGTTAGGAGGAGGGGCGAAGTAACAGAATCTGAAATCAGGTTTAAGAGCAAGCCGGGTCAGCAACCAAGGGAACACCTCAAAGGTATACAGGATTCAGGGAACAGCTGAAGACCAGTCAGCATTTAAGCACAGACATGGTCCTCCTTAAAAAGTAAGGATGGGTTATAACCCCTGTCAGGTTTATTTTTGTCATCTTTGTCCTTGCAGAGATTTCCCTTCACTTCCTGTCCCATAGCCAAAACAGGAAGTGAGAGGAACTCCCTCCAGGGTCACCAGGATTAGTGTCTCTCTTACTGTTCGAGGGACAACTAAAAATTTTTTTTTTTAGGCTGGGTTTACAGTAGTGCGAATTGGATGGGGGTTTCCCCCTATCCAATTCGCAATAGCAGGAGGTTGTCACCGGCTCTCTATGGAGCCAGTTCACATATCTCTGCTGTGGCTCAAATTTGCACCCGGTCCCGTTCGTCTTTTGGTCCGTTTTCAGGTCTGAATTCAGCCAAAAATTTGGGCTGGAATCAGACCTGAAGCGGTGAACGGGGAATTCAGCCTTAACCACTTCTCTACCGCGCATAGTCATATGACGGCGGCAGGAACCCTTTGTCCCTCCGGGCCACCGTCATATGACGTCTTTTACTTCCTAAGCCTCTAGGGGGAGCGCGCCTGCCACGTCACTAGGCACCCGATGCTCGTGACCGTGATGTCCGCCGGGCACCCGCGATTGCCCGTGAACACAGCAGGACCGTGGATCTGTGTATGTAAACACACAGATCCACGTCCTGTCAGAGGAGAGGAGATCGATGATTTGTTCCCAGTACAGAGGAACACCGATCGGTCTCCTCCCCTTGTGAGTCCCCTCCCCCCACAGTTAGAATCACTCCCTAGGATACACATTTAACCACTTCCTCGCCCCCTAGTGTTAACCCCTTCCTGTCACATTTACACAGTAATCCGTGCATTTTTATAGCTCTGATCGCTGTATAAATGTGAATGGTCCCAAAATAGTGGCAAAAGTGTCCGAAGTGTCTGCCGCAATATAGCAGTCACAATAAAAATCACAGATCGCCGCCATTGCTAGTAAAAAAAAAAAAAAAAAAAAAAAAAGAACAATAAAAATGCCATGAATTTATCCCCTATTTTGTAGACGCTATAACTTTTGTGCAAACCAGTCAATATACACGTATTACAATTTATTTATTTATTTTTTTCCCAAAAATATGTAGAAGAATACATATCGGCCTAAACTGAGGAAAATATTTTGTTTTTGTTTTTTTAATGGGATATTTATTATAGCAAAAAGTAAATAAAAAATGTTGTGCTTTTTTTTCAAAATTGTTGCTCTTTTTTTGTTTGTAGTGCAAAAAAGAAAAAACGCTGAGGTGATCAAATACCAATAAAAGAAAGCTCTATATATGTGGGGGAAAAAAAATTATCCAAAAAATCTCCTGTACGTGATCCTGCACTTCCAGTCTGGGGCGCGCACGTGCGCTGCTGACGACCTGCTTCCACTGTGGGGTTGTGATCCTCTGTTCCTACACAGCAGGAAAATGGATCTCTGCCTTCCCATAGTAAAAGAACTGCCCTTTGCCCCTGATGTTAACCCCTATCCTGCCAGTGTCAGTAAAGAGACAGTGCATATTCTTGGCACTGTATTATTGTCACTGGTCCGCTTATTTATAAGCTGTTACTATTCCTATTCTACATATTCACTTGACTGTTACGTTTGTCATGAAATATTTCAAGCTATGTTTATGTTCCAGTGAAAAGTAGAATATTTATTTATTCTGGATTATTTTCTTTTTATAAGGGTTTACCCTCCACTTCAAGAGCAGTTCTCCTCTTTGAAAGAATCTGAAGGAGAAATGAAAATAAAAGGTACTTTTGCTGCTGGTGAAATGGTTTGTGTATTTTATATTACTGCCTATAAGTATGGTTGCATACCTTGTCACAATCTGTAGGAGCCCCGAAGCCCCACTGGTTGTGGGAACCAATGACACTAATACAGTGATCAGTGCTACAAATATGCGCCTGTCACAGTACTAATGACACTGGCTGGGAAGGGGTTAAACGTCTAGGGATATCAAAGGGTTAAATGTGTGCCTAGCCAATGTTTTTATGTACTGCAGGCTACTTTTACTAAGGGAAACAATGGATTTTTTTTTCATTCCTTGCTTTGCAGAGAAAGAAAACCCATAATTTCCGCTGACAGGACAGAACTCTGCCTTGTTTACATAGGCAGAGCTCCGTCCTGTGTGTGTCCCAGGCACTTGGCAGGTCCCGGAGGTCATCCATTGGCTGGCACCTGCTGATCGGCATCTGCTGTGTCTAATCACAGCAGAGGGGGGTAGCCCACGGAGTGCACACCGCCCCTTTCCCGTAAGTGCTAGATTTCGTACCTAGTGCTTGATCCAGCGCTGTTCTCACCCGGGCTAGTTCTTCGCTGCTTTTCAGGACCCTGGCGCAGGCATGTTTTTGTGGGAAGCCAGCTGTGACTCCTTGTAAATTTACAGCCGTCTTCCTGCTGTGCATGTGCTATGCTTCCAGAAGGATTCCAGGAGAAATGGGAGCAGGTACCTCACAACTTGCTGCTCCCCCCCCCCCCCTTATATATATATATATTGGGGACAGAAAGTATTCAGACTTCAGACCCCCTTAAATGTTTCACTCTTTGTTATATTGCAGCCATTTGCTAAAATCATTTATTTTCATTTTTTTCCTCATTAATGTACACACAGCACCCCATTGACAGAAAAACACAGAATTGTTGACATTTTTGCAGATTTATTAAAAAAAGAAAAACTGAAATATCACATGGTCCTAAGTATTCAGACCCTTTGCTCAGTATTTAGTAGAAGCACCCTTTTGATCTAATACAGCCATGAGTCTTTTTGGGAAAGATACAAGTTTTTCGCACCTGGATTTGGGGATCCTCTGCCATTCCTCCTTGCCATTTTTCCCCTTCCTTTCCAGAAGGGGAAAAATTCCTTACTGATCCCCCAAAAGGCAATCAGATGATTCCTGGATCAATGTGACGGGAGTCATTTTGGACGGGGGTCTTGTGGAACCCAGCTTACCTTAGAGAGCTCTGGAAACTCCTTGTCCAGCTCCCCTGGCCACTCCTATGTGTAAGTCATCCTGTGTCTATTAGGGGCACAAGGTGACCCAGAACCCCAGTCGGGTCTGATCTAAAAAGACTCCCAGTACAACCACACCAGACTAAACATTTCCCTTTACCCCTGTTACCCCGGGTTCTATATGTGTGGTTTGAGTTGAAAGAATGAAGGGACAGTAATATTTATGAACAATATCCCTCAAGAAATATATGAAGAAATTAATATATGAAGATAAGTTAATTCCACCTTTCCAACTGCTGGAGTATTGTATGAGCTTGGTCTCATAGATTGTTTACTAGATCGCTTGAAGTGTGGCTGTATCCCATTGTTCTATTGTTTCTGTCTGCCTTGGGAGCAAGGTATTATGGAATGTATGAGCTTATGTGGATTGGCTTTAATGTTAATGAAACCCCTGTCAGCTATTAGATGCTAGAGGTGTGGGGGGGTGGGGTGTTGGTTGTTTTCTCCAGCAGCCACTCCTAAAGACTGTCTACTGTTGGAAAGTTGAGTGCACCTGCGTGTCATGGTACTAGAGGAGGTAAAGTTTACCCCGCCCTGTGTCATTATGCAAAGAAGGGGGGATTGTCTGATTGCCTGAGTGTATATCTCTTTGTACCTGTGTTTGAATAAAGAGTATTATGCTTGTCTTCACCCTACACTGATGCCTCAAATGGATCATGCTAGTACCGGGCAAGGGAAGTGTATACGGCGGGTATACTCCTATTGAGTACGGGGGTCTGTCACATTGTGGCAAGCGGAGGGATTGTGCTTTCTTCCTGTGAACACATTCAAACCACCACTGGGATCCAATGTCCCGATAGCAGGAGAGGTACAGATACAGTACCAGCCGCCATGGAAGAGGAATTTGACAGGAGGTTTGCGAGAGATCCGGATACAGCACAGGGGACCCGTGTCTCTGCAGGTCCTGCTAGAATGGTATGATTCTGTCCGCTAGCAACTCTGAAAGAAATCTCTAGCTCACGAGCAGCACCACCAGGGAAAAATTCTCCCATCCATCTGTAAGGTGCTGATTGCAGTATGAAGTGCGAGTGCTGTTATTGGGGTTACAACCAAACCAGGTATGGACAGCTGAGTTAAGGAGGCTGATCCGGGCAGAGATGCGGCTGGATGAGAACTACAGAGCCCTCCAATGGTATGTAGCCCAAATGTGCCCGTGGACAGCGGATGACAGCCCGACGGAAGGCTTTGCCTACGGTGGCCTGGGACTGTTGTACTGGAGTCTGATCACAGACCCTGGCTTTGGGAGTGACCTGGAGTGGCGTTTGGATGAAATCATGGAGTACAGAGACCGAAGACTGATTATCTTGGAAGGGCTCTGGGCACAGGAACATTTGGAGTTTCTGGCTAATCAGGAATGGGAGCTGGAGATCGCCTACAGACAGCTTCTAGACTCTGCTCAGCAGCAGGGTGGGACTCCTTTTGCCTGGGGACAGGGGTCGAGTCCTGTGGAAACGCATGGGAGTGGAGTTCCTGAACTTTTTTCACAGCAGGAACGCCGTTCCCGTTAGCAGCCACGTCCTGCAGGAGGGATGCAATCAGTGGGGCGCCATAGATTGCGGGGGTGTCTGGCGCCGCTTAGGGGTGCCCGCCGGGTCGCACGTCCATGTGGGGAAAGCAGCCCACGCCGCTCACCCCGCCTATTCGGATCAGTGGGCGGGGAGGGGAGCGGAAACGACTCAGCTGCTCTATGACGACATGAAAGGGGAAGGAGCTGCGATGGATCCCGATCCCATCACCTGTTACCGCCTGCCAGACAGGGAAAAAAGTAAGTGCTCGCCCGTGCAGCAGCCTCCCTGTGTGCCTGGATAGAAGGAGTGATGGGGGCAGCGGCATATAGAGCAATCGATCTTTTCATATTCCTCCTGCAATTGCTGAATGCCTGCTTCTCCTCCTCCTCTTGCAGCAGGCATTCAGCGGTTGCAGGAGGAATATGGAAAGATCAATTCCTCTATACGCCACTGTCCCCGTCACTCCGCCTATCCAGCTTCTTTTTGCTGCCCCCCCAAAGCTCTTCAGCTCCCTTAGTGTTCTCTTCCCCCCAGTGCTTTCCAGTGCTCTCCATCCCCTGTGCGTGGGATTTGGCTGAAAGAGAAGACCGGGGAATTATCAAAGATGGCGCTGGCTTCAGGCATAATGGGACTTTTACGGCCTGCAGAATTATTATTATTATTATTATTATTATTATTATTATTTTTTTTTTTTATTTTATTTTTTTTTTATTGCAAAGACACACAAGACATTTTGGAGATTATGATTTTGGATTAACACTTTGGAATTGTATATATCGGGTAATAACTGATATTTAAAATATGTGGGTGGGTTTGATGCTGTATGAAAATGTCCTGGAAAGGAAATGCATAAGAAAAATGATTCTAATAAAGTGTGACGATGAGTTCGGGAAGGTGAAAGAGTGTGAGTTGTGCTAAACTGTTTGACCTGTGATAAGGAGTCTGGAAACCCTTACAGGTCTGGCATATTTTGTTAAAAATTTACCTTATTTATTTGCCTAGATTAGGAGTGTTATTTTAATCTATATATAAGAGTGATGTGAGGGGTGCTGTAAACAGAACTATCTAGAGACCCTCCTTGCCTACGTTTGTGTCTGAGCCGACTGATAAAAATCCTATTATCTGTCCCTCCCATACCCGTCATGCTGAATAATACTTCTGCATCAGTAGAGGAGAGTAACCATATTAAAAGCATATATTTTGCTGTATGTTCCAACCATGAGGAACATGCTTGCTTCCCAAGTTCCAAGTCATATCAATGCCTATACAATCTGTGGACTGAGAATCCTGATCTGCATACATGTTCCCATTGTAGCCAGGATCTGAGACCTGAATCCAGCACCAAAGGTTTTCTCCTTGCTTTGTTCACACAATATGCTGACCCTGTTTCTTCATAAGAGATTGGCAAGTATTTTTGAACAAGGTCCAGACATCACTAAAATTTTATCATAGTTGCATAGTAGGTGAGGTTGAAAAAAGACACAAGTCCGTCAAGTCCAACCTATGTGTGTGATTATATGTCATTATTACATTGTATATCCCTGTATGTTGTGGTCGTTCAGGTGTTTATCTAATAGTCTACATATCTAAAGAACCCTCTACGCAGTTTAAGGTTAAACCTCTTTTCTTCTAGTTTTAGTGAATGGCCACGTGTCTTATTAAATTCTCTTTTGCTGAAAAGTTTTATCCCTCTTGTGGGGTCAACAGTACGGTATTTGTACATTGAAATCATATCCCCTCTCAAGCTTCTCTTCTCCAGAGAGAACATGTTCAGTGCTCGCAACCTTTCCTTATAACGAACGTCCTCCAGTCCCTTTATTAGTTTTGTTGGACTCTCTCCAGTTCCAGCACATCCTTCCTGAGGACTGGTGCCCAGAACTGGACAGCATACTCCTGGTGCGGCCGGACCAGAGTCTTGTAGAGCGGGAGAATTATTATTGTTTTATCTCTGCAGTTAATCCCCTTTTGAATGCATGCCAATATTTTTGTTTGCTTTATTAGCGGCAGCTTGGCATTGCATGCCATTGCTGAGCCTATCATCTACTAGGACCCCCAGGTCCTTTTCCATCCTAGATTCCCCCAGAGGTTCTCCCCCCAGTGTATATATAGATTGCATTCATATTTTTGCCACCCAAATGCATTATTCTAAATTTTTTCTACATTAAACCTCATTTTCCATGTAGTTGCCCACCCCATTAATTTGTTCAGATCTTCTTGCAAGGTTCCCACATTCTGTGGAGAAGTTATTGCCCTGCTTAGCTTAGTATCGTCTGCAAATACAGAGATTGAACTGTTTATCCCATCCTCCAGGTCGTTTATGAATAAATTAAATAGGATTGGTCCCAGGACAGAATCCTTGGGGACCCCGCTTTTCACCCTGGACCATTCCGAGTACTCCCCATTTATCACCACCCTCTGAACTCGACACTGTAGTTAGTTTTCAATCCATGTACTCACCCTATGGTCCATGCCAACAGACCTTACTTTTTACAGTAAACATTTATGGGGAACTGTGTCAAATGCTTTTGCAAAATCCAGATACACAACGTCTACGGGCCTTCCTTTATCTAGATGGCAACTCACCTCCTCATAGAAGGTTAGTAGATGGTTTGACAAGAACGATTCTTCATGAATCCATGCTGATTACTGCCAATGATACTGTTGTCGTTACTAAAATCTTGTATATAGTCCCTTTATCATCCCCTCCAAGAGCTTGCATACTATTGATGTTAGACTAACTGGTCTGTAATTCTCAGGGATGTATCTTGGCCATTTTTTTAAAAATTGGTGCTACATTGGCTTTTCTCCAATCCTCTGGTACCATTCCAGTCAGTAGACTGTTTGTAAAAATTTGTAACAATGGTCTGGCAATTACTTGACTGAGTTCTTAAGGAGATGTATACAAAATAATTCTGCGCTGCACGAAAAAGAGAGGGGACAAGAGCAGCTAACACAACCAACAAGGTGTAAAGTGAAAAAGCAAAAAATAAGTGTAGCGCTATAAAATGTGCAATATGAACGCCGTTAGGCCAATCAGTTCCAAAAATGTACAGTAAGAAGGAATCAACCGTATCTATGAAAATAGGTAGTCTTTAAGCAAACATTTCAAAACAAGGACATCTGGCATCTAGAATGTAGACAGGCACACTCCCACCGAGAGATGAAAAGGCTTACCGAATAAGGTGGACCCAAAGGGGCATACGCCGGGTTGGGTCGAATAAGGCTTGGGTGGTGAGTGGCTGTGCTTGGCCCGAAGAGGTGATGTTTGTGAATGGTCCCACAAATTGCTGTATCCCTCTAAGCGGTACCCAAATCTTGAGGGGTGGAGATAATCTTACGAATGTGGATGGTCCCACGAGTCGCGGAAGGATGGAGTAACGCTTTGTTATATCCCTCAAGGCGATATTCCATGAGCCCGAAGATGATGGTAATAGGTAAGGAGAGAAAGGAATGGCCACATATTGTAAATCCGAAAAGGAAAATTAAAAAAAAAAATATACACTCACATGTAGATCCAAATAAAAACAGCGCTGTAGGAGAGTGGCGACAGTGGGGTCCTACCCGAAGCGTTTCGTCTTCATAGACGTCGTCTGCGGGGTTCGTCTGGGGGGAACCATCCCCCAGACGACGTCTATGAAGACGAAACGCATCGGGTAGGACCCCACTGTCGCCACTCTCTTACAGCGCTGTTTTTATTTGGATCTACATGTGAGTGTATATCTTTTTTTAAATAAATTTTCCTTTTCGGATTTACACTATGTGGCCATTCCTTTCTCTCCTTACCTATTACCATCATCTTCGGGCTCATGGAATATCGCCTTGAGGGATATCACAACGCGTTACTCCATCCTTCCGCGACTCGCGGGACCATCCACATTCGTGAGATTATCTACACCCCTCAAGATTTGGGTACCGCTTAGAGGGATACAGCAATTTGTGGGACCATTCACAAACATCACCTCTTCGGGCCAAGCACAGCCACTCACCACCCAAGCCTTATCCGACCCAACCCGGGGTATGCCCCTTTGGGTCCACCTTATTTGGTAAGCCTTTTCATCTCTCGGTGGGAGTGTGCCTGTCTACATTCTGGATGCCAGATGTCCTTGTTTTGAAATGTTTGCTTGAAGACTACCTATTTTCATAGATACAGTTGATTCCTTCTTACTGTACATTTTTGGAACTGATTGGCCTAACGGCGTTCATATTGGACATTTTATAGTGCTACACTTATTTTTTGTTTTTTGAGTTCTTAAGGACCCTCGAGTGCAAGCCATCCGGTCCCGGTGATTTATTAGTGTTAAGTTTTTCCAGTCTATTTCTAATTCTATCCTCTGTTAGCCATGAGGGTGCTTCCTGTGACGTGTCATGAGGATAAACATTGCAGTTTTGGTTACTGAAGCCCCCCGATTCCCTCGTGAAGACTGAGAAGAATAATAAATTCAATACCTTCGCCATCTCTCCATTCTTAGTAACCAGATTCCCTTCTTCATTTTTTATGGGACCAATATGATCTGACCTCCATTTCTTATTATTTATGTACCTAAAGAATTTCTTGGGATTTTTTTTTTTACTCTCCTCCGCTTTGTGCCTTTTCGTGTTCTATCTTAGCCACCCTGATTGCACCCTTACATTTCTTGTTGCATTCTATGTAAAGTCTGGATGCTGATGATGATCCCTCAACCTTGTATTTTTTGAAGACCTTCTCCTTTGCTTTTATATGCATTTTTACGTCTTTTCCCAGTGCTGACGAAGTGGGAGTGTGCAAGTCCTTGAAACGCTTTGGCTTTTAAAAAGATCTATCACCACTAATCCAGTAAACCATATTTTTGAATTTGCCTACTACTAGTGTGGTGACCTTGCTGTGTTCTGTATGTTTAACTATTTTTTTCATGATTGGTTCTCTTTTTAGTGTTCTACATAAGCTGATGTGATTCAGTAGTGATGGAAGCTTTGAGAAGGTTTTTATTGCTCAGTTCCCCTGGACATTTGCCTCCAAAATGTGGCCCTTTGCTTGCCCTTGGGCTTGTTCTCACTTGACTAAATTTCTCTCCTTTTTTTTTTTTTTCCTTAACTTGTTATTAACTTTTTTTACAGTTCTACAACATGCCAACATTACATCAAAACAAAACAATAATTCTACAAAATATATACTTTAAATCCCAATCTCTTATTTCAGACAATCCGAGGGGCCAAGGAGAAAAAAGACAGTCCTGGGGCTGTTAGCCAAGGTCCCCACAGCTTAACTAATATATCTGGTGTACCCCTATTCTGATAAACCTGTTCCATTAGTATTGTATCATTTTACCTGAGATAACGCCATCCCTCAAATAATTGTATACTGGGGGACATCCATTTTCTGGCAATTAGCTTCTGAGCTATAAACCATAATCTACCAATTGGTATTAAAGTTTCACTTGGGTGTAACTCTTCATTAAAATAACCAAGTAAACAGATCTTAGGATCCATTTCAATATGAGTACTATAGGCTTCATTAATTGTGGTCACCACCTCTCGCCAGGATCTGACTAGTTTGGGGCACTTCCACAACATATGGAGCAAGTCAGCCGGAGATTACTTACACCATGGGCAATCCGGGGTTTCCCTCCGCCTCCACTTATATAACTTTACCGGGGTCCTATATATAAAAAACAGTTGGCATAAGAATTGTGTAGATACCAATGGGGCCCTCTTCAGAATATTTGGTCATTCCTCCTCTGATATAACCCCCAGATCTATCTAAAATATCTTGATACTTCATCATAAGTTGACTATAGACTAATGAAAATCAGGCCTTTTTTTCCTGTAGCCTCTGCCAATAAGGAATAGCAGTAGCATAGATTTTATATTCATCCCAACACATTTAACTACTTCCGGACCGCCCACCGTCGTTATACGTCGGTATTTTGAAGAGGAATATCATTGTTATGGCAGCAGCTAGTTGCCATAACCCCAGTAACCTCTTCTTCAGCGGGCGGTCCGCTTTCAGATAAAAGTGGTCTCTGCAGCGGATTCGCAGCGAGATCACTTTTATCGGTGGCGGGAAAAGGCCCCCCTCGCACTGCGCTCCTGTGCCCACTGGAGCCGTCGGCAGCAGCGGAGGCGATCGGATGTTTTCCCTAGCCAGACATGGAGACGAGTGAGGGGAAGACCCCAGATCTCATATTTAAGAGGTCCTGTCATGCTTTTTTTCCATTACAAGGGATGTTTACATTCTTTGTAATAGGAATAAAAGTGACTTTCTTTTTTTTTTTAAACATGCAAAAATAAAAGGTAACATAAATAAGAAAAAAAAAATGTAAACGCGATCCGTGCTGATGAGCTTGCGTGCAGAAGCGAACGCATACGTGAATAGCACCCGCATATGAGAACGCTCAACCCACACATGTGCAGTATCGCAGCGATCGGTAGAGCAAGAGCAATAATTCGAGCCCTAGACCTCCTCTGTAACTCAAAACATGCAACCGGTAGAATTTTTTTAAACGGCGCTTATGGAGATTTTTAAGGGTAAAAGCTTGTCGCCATTCCACGAGCGGGTGCAATTTTGAAGCGTGACATGCTGGGTATCAATTTACTCCGCGTAACATTATCTTTCACAATATAAAAAAAATTGGGCTAACTTTACTGTTGTCTTGTGTTTTTTTTATTAAAAAAAGTGAATTTTTTCCATAAAAAGTGCGCTTGTAAGACCACTGCGCAAATACGGTGTGACAAAAAGTATTGCAATGACCGCCATTTTATTCTCTAGGGTGTTAGAAAAAAAAAGTAGAATGTTTGGGGGTTCTAAGTAATTTTCTAGCAAAAAAACTTGTTTTTAACTTGTAAACACCGAGTCTGAAAAAGAGGCTTGGTCTTTAAGTGGTTAAATTGTAAATAATCTTTCACCCTTGGATAATTCCATATTCCTAAATATTTAAAGGATGGCACAACTTTAGTTTGCTGAGCCTCACTTGGTATGTTCAAGTTCGATTCATCTAAAGGAAATGGTACAGATTTGTCCCAATTAATAACAAAGCCTGAGAATGAGCCCCCTTCCCGACCAGCCGCTGTTATACTGCGGCAGGTTGGCACTGCTTCAGGAGCCGTCGTAGCTGTAAACTCACAAATCCCAGTTCTGTCAGGGGGGAGGAGACAGATCGTGTGTTTCTACCAAGTAGGAACAATGATCTCTCTCCTCCTATAGTCATTCACATTCCCTCCACAGTTAGAACACACATAGGTTGGAGAGCCCTGCCCTTGGATATACCAGTGATGGAAATATCCGCTTTGAGCAGACATACAAATTGACTATCTTTACACTTACCATGAGTAGTGAGGGGACTTTTCTTTACAGCTGCACTCTGTATCGGGTCATACAGAATAAATGGAGACCTTCCTTCCACAGAACTGTCCTGATGCAAACTGGTAATGTAGGCGGCATATTTGTTCCACCTCTTCTTGTGAGTAACATTTACTGTCAGCACTGGTGATTGTTGGGCTGGGATTTGGAGAGATAATTCCAACATTCATCCTTGAGGGAAGTCAGATGGTTCAGGGAGTTTCTCTATGAAGGCAATTTTAGTTCAAGTGAACCTTTACTTTGCCCGGTCCGATAAACAACCCCCCCCCTTCCCCCATCCACCTCCCTGCTGATTTGGATGCTCCCCACTTCCCACAGGTGGATACTCACCTGTTAGCTTCTGACCAGATCTTGATCGGAAAGCTGAACTCTGCATGTTAAACTTCAATCGGATCTACAACATTCTTTATTCCAGTTCTGTAGTTATTTATAAAAATTATATACAGCCGGTAAAATAAGTAGTGAACACGTCACCATTTTTCTAGGTAAATATACAGTGGGGACGGAAAGTATTCACACCCCCTTAATTTTTTCACTCTTTGTTATATTGCAGCCATTTGCTAAAATCATTTAAGTTCATTTTTTTTCCTCATTAATGTACACACAGCACCCCATATTGACAGAAAAACACAGAATTGTTGACATTTTTGCAGATTTATTAAAAAAGAAAAACTGAAATATCACATGGTCCTAAGTATTCAGACCCTTTGCTCAGTATTTAGTAGAAGCACCCTTTTGATCTAATAGAGCTATGAGTCTTTTTGGGAAAGATGCAACAAGTTTTTCACACCTGGATTTAGGGATCCTCTGCCATTCCTCCTTGCAGATCCTCTCCAGTTCTGTCAGGTTGGATGGTAAACGTTGGTGGACAGCCATTTTTAGGTCTCTCCAGAGATGCTCAATTGGGTTTAAGTCAGGGCTCTGGCTGGGCCATTCAAGAACAGTCATGGAGTTGTTGTGAAGCCACTCCTTCATTATTTTAGCTGTGTGCGTAGGGTCATTGTCTTGTTGGATAGTAAACCTTCGGCCCAGTCTGAGGTCCTGAGCACTCTGGAGAGGGTTTTCGTCCAGGATACCCCTGTACTTGGCCGCATTCATCTTTCCCTCGATTGCAACCAGTCGTCCTGTCCCTACAGCTGAAAAACACCCCCACAGCATGATGCTGCCACCACCGTGCTTCACTGTTGGGACTGTATTGGACAGGTGATGAGCAGTGCCTGGTTTTCTCCACACATACTACTTAGAATTAAGGCCAAAAAGTTCTATCTTGGTCTCATCAGACCAAAGAATCTTATTTCTCACCATCTTGGAGTCCTTCAGGTGTTTTTTTAGCAAACTCCATGCGGGCTTTCATGTGTCTTGCACTGAGGAGAGGCTTCCGTCGGGCCGCTCTGCCATAAAGCCCCGACTGGTGGAGGGCTGCAGTGATGGTTGACTTTCTACAACTTTCTCCCATCTCCCGACAGCATCTCTGGAGCTCAGCCACAGTGATCTTTGGGTTCTTCTTTACCTCTCTCACCAAGGCTCTTCTCCCCCGATAGCTCAGTTTGGCTGGACGGCCAGCTCTAGGAAGGGTTCTGGTCATCCCAAACATCTTCTATTTAAGGATTATGGAGGGCACTGTGCTCTTAGGAACCTTAAGTGCAGCAGAAATTTTTTTGTAACCGTGGCCAGATCTGTGCCTTGCCACAATTCTGTCTCTGAGCTCTTCAGGCAGTTCCTTTGACCTCATGATTCTCATTTACTCTGACATGCACTGTGAGCTGTAAGGTCTTATATAGACTGGTGTGTGGCTTTCCTAATAAAGTCCAATCAGTATAATCAAACACAGCTGGACTCAAATGAAGGTGTAGAACCATCTCAAGGATGATCAGAAGAAATGGACAGCACCTGAGCTAAATATATGAGTGTCACAGCAAAGGGTCTGAATACTTAGGACCATGTGATATTTCAGTTTTTCTTTTTTAATAAATCTGCAAAAATGTCAACAATTCTGTGTTTTTCTGTCAATATGGGGTGCTGTGTGTACATTAATGAGGAAAAAAATTAACTGAAATGATTTTAGCAAATGGCTGCAATATAACAAAGAGTGAAAAATGTAAGGGGGTCTGAATACTTTCCGTCCCCACTGTATTTCTATATACATTTTCACCACGTGTCAGGAACAACCCTTGCAATCCATACATACAAAGACACCTTTACCTGTCCATTACCTCGTTGATCATTCTATGATATTCTAAGAGGGGCCAAGGAGAATAAAGATAGTCCTGGGGCTGTTAGCCAAGGTCCCCACACGTTAACTAATATATCTGGTGTACCCCTATTCTGATAAACCTGTTCTATTAGTATTGTATCATTTACCTGAGAACGCCATTCCTCAAATAATTGTATACTGGGGGACATCCATTTTCTGGCAATTAGCTTCTGAGCTATAAACCATAATCTACCAATTGGTATTAAAGTTTCACTTGGGTGTAACTCTTCATTAAAATAACCCAGTAAACAGATGTTAGGATCCATTTCAATATGAGTACTATAGGGTTCTTTAATTGTGTTCATCACCTCTCACCTTTCCGGTTTTGAAATAACGTGATGCTGCGGCCCAGCGATACCTGTTGCCACCTGGGATTGATGACACACATCTCCCAGGAGGCATTGCAGACAGGAAATGAAGTGCTTGGCCACGGCTGAGAGGAGGAAATGAAGATTACAATCATTGATCTAACGGTGAGTTTAAAAAAAAATAATAAAAAATTATATGCCAATTTGTGTTCAGCACACTCAGCGGCTTGGGATGCAGAGGACTTCAAAAAGTGGGTGGAACTCCGCTTTAAAGTTTGCTGCACAACATTTAGACAAACCTGTGAAATACTGGGTGAATATAGTCTGGTCAGGGGAGACCAAAATATAACTCTTTGGATGCCATAATACACACTATGTTTGGGGATCAAATGGCACATCACCCCAAAAAACACCCTCATATCAACCGTGAGGTTTGGAGGTGGGAACATCATGATGTGGGACTGTATTTCAGCATACGGTACTGGCAATCTTCATAGCAAAAATGGACCAAGACATTCTCGATAAACATCTGCTGCCATCTACCAGGATGATGGGAATGAAACGAGGGCGGACATTTCAGCCAGACAATGATCCCAAACACAAAGCCAAGGAAACACTTTATGATATGATATTCCTGATATGTGCCTGCTGTACCATGTACTTGTATGAGAAAATATCCGTTTCGCTCTGTATTGCTTCCTTTATGTGAAATTGCTTGGTGTTCCTGCCAGTCCTACTGCTTTCCTATTAACTGACCACACTAGGCATGAGAGCACAGCATGATCCATTCTCTAGCTGTGCTGGAAACTCAACATGTTCTCCAATGATCAGACTTGACACACACCCGTTGCACAGCCATTCACCGGGAAGACCAGTGTGCTGCTCTTTCTGATCATTTATAAAAAAGGGGGAAAAAAGATACTTATATTTTTTTATATCTATACAGAAATGTTTTTCTTTTAAAGAAGTTCTAAAGGTTCATGTATTTTCACCTTTAATGCATCCTATGCATTAAGGTGAAAAAACATCTGATTACCGGCCCCCAGCCGCCCGGTTTACTTACCTGAGCCCTTGAAAGTCTTGCGTTCGATCCCGCCCTCGATCGTTGCCCCAGTTTTTCTCGGCTCTTGATTGGATAGATTGATAGCAGCACAGCCATTGGCTCCCGCTGCTGTCAATCAAATACAATGATGCGGGGGGCGGGGCCGAGTCCTGCTATGGACGCCGGATGCAGGATTCGGGGGCGCGCCCGCAAGGTA
This sequence comes from Aquarana catesbeiana, assembly GCF_042186555.1. Classification (NCBI taxonomy): domain Eukaryota; kingdom Metazoa; phylum Chordata; class Amphibia; order Anura; family Ranidae; genus Aquarana; species Aquarana catesbeiana. The sequence goes on along the minus strand of NC_133332.1, from coordinate 249,354,681 downwards.
ACCCCCTGGGAAAGCGCTTCTCCCAGGGGCTTATCTGAGACAGGGAGGAGCTAGGAGAGCCACCGAGGGACCCCAGAAAACACCATTCGGGGCCACTCTGTGCAAAACAAGCTGCACACTGGAGGTAAGTATGACATGTTTGTTATTTTTAAAAAATAAAAATCAAACCTTTAGTGTCACTTTAATTTTCTATTTTAAACTGAATGAGTTGTTTTACAAGGTAATTGATTGACTTTCTTTTATGACAGAAATGGCAAAACTTGGCTTTGAGCTGATGCTGTGTCATGAAGGAGACATTGATTTGATAAAGGTTTGTATTCCAACCGTATATGAAAACCATGAATACGTAGACTGTTATTTGCAGGGAACATGGGGTGGCATTTATGTGCACCTGTCAGTAACATGTCTGTGCTCCCCTACTTCAGACTTAAACCATATCTAAACCCAAGAGCAAAAATGTAATGTATTGCAGCTTAGCAGTCCTTTGGTGTGATGGCTGCATTGGTTTTCCCTTTTCACATTTTTAGCAAGTACAAAAAGTGCCCATTCTTGCCAGAAATGCAATGTCCTTGTCATTTGCAAGACAGAAAAAATGTCTTCCTCGTTTACAAACTATTAAAGCGGCGTTCCGCTGGGAAAAAAAAAATTAAGTCAGCAGTTACAAATACTGCAGCTGACTTTTAATATAAGGACACTTACCTGCCCGGGGCGCCCGCGATGTCCTCCCCCCAAAGCCGACCCATCCTCTCTTTCGCCGGAAGTGGAAGCAAATACCTGTATTAGACCGGTATTTGCTCCCCCCTGTAAGGTGCTAAACTAGACACCGAAGGAGGGGGGTGGAATCGGATCAACGGAAGTTCCATTTTTTGGTGGAACTCCGCTTTAAACCCATCAGCATCAGTATTGGATATGATCAAAGGCAGATTTATTAGTAGTCCAGTTTGGTGACAACCAGGGTTCCCTCCATAGATACACTAGAGTGCTCCCCATTATGCTGGAGGAACTGTGGGAACAAAGCCACTCACGCACACATCTGGTGGTCTTGCCCACTCATCCGACCTTATTGGGACACTATCCGCAATCTAATATTACAGATCTCAGATGTCAATATACCCAACGACCCATGGACTATTCTTTTTCATTCCACCAAAACTCCCATAAGAATATATAAACGTTCAATTATTCCTCATTTACTAAACACGGCCAAAGCTTTAATCCCTACTTTATGGGGTCAACCAACAATCCCTTCTACAAGAGATTGGTTACAAATGGTCGATAAGGTACATCTTATGGAGAGCATCACCCACGACATTAGAGGTACCTCTAAGAAACATTCTCTAACCTGGGATTCTTGGAAAAAATTTCAATCCACATCTGCTTATAAGGAACTTATAACGCAAACCTCTTAAACCTCTAGTCTAAGCTTAGCCAACTCCCTTTTGGTGTGTAGACATGCATACCAGCTACAACCCCCCCCCCCCCCCCCATACCCCCCCTCCTACCCTCTGTTCTCTTACCTTTCTTATTCTCCTACTCTCTCCTCTTTCATAAAATTTCTCTTAATTTTATCTTTTTCTGTTATTATTTATCTCTTAGTTTTTAATATACCAAAGTAAGGTTTTTTCCTGTTTACACTTATCTTGGTTTATTTCAAGTGCTCACAAAGTATTAACCCTATGCTATACCAACACTTTGTTACGCTTCCGAACCAATTATTGGAGGGTTAACCTATAAATACTCATTGAAATCTGTGAGTGCTGAAACTCTTGTTGCTGTGTTTTCAAGAATGCAATCATTCTGAGATATATGTATATCTTTGTTATATTTCACTTTAATAAAAATATATTAAATAAAAAAAAAAAAAAAAAAAAAAGATACACTAGAGTGAGTAAGTGTAGCCACTGAGGGACAGGAAATTCTTTATGTGCATGATTACCAGGTGAAAATAAAAGGAATCAAGATATAAAAAAAAAGAAATGGAAACCAAAGCAGACATATAATATGGTATTACCTCCAGACACTCCAACTAGAGGTGGGGCTCAGTGGCTTGCAGCATATAGAGAAAAACACAGCACTATACCAAGGAGAGGCGGTTATAGAGAAACACGCCACATATAGAGCCTCAGAGATATAGAGTCCGATAGAATACAAATCGGGTATCAAAAAATGGGAATTTTATTGGATAATAAATAAAGCAATATAAAAATGCATAAAATTATCAAATCCTCCACCATTCACCGTCTAAAGATAATGTTGTCTTTGGATAAACAGAAGCATAAAAAAAGCACTATGTGAGTAATGTGCAATATTGAAATGACACCGCCAGGGCCAGGCAGTCCTTATGTGGATGTAAACAAAAGGGGAAAAAATTGCACAAAAATCCAAAAGGCTACAGTCGTTGGGGAGACATGGCGGAAGGAAATCTATGCGGTGCGTTGGGTGGTAGCTAATGAAGTCTCACCCCATACATACTGGTCTGAAGGGGTTAGGGAAGCAATGGATCTGACATCATTTGTGATCAAACGTGAAGTGACCCAGTTTACAGCAGTAGGAGCAAGAGTGGCAAATATTCATATCTAGTACATGATATACCTTGTCCAGGTGTGAGGATGGATACTCTGCAGATGATGAATATCACCGTGCTCTGTCAGCTGGGATAAAGGTAGCGGCAATGTTCCATAGAGCCAATGGCCGTAAGAGCTGAGCGAGGGATATCCTCGGTTTTCGGCCGTTTTCTTCGTGACAACCTACGCCATGCCGGGCTCGGAGTCTGTTGGGAGTTTGTGGGGTGTGACTCCATGCGATTTGGGTAGGCTCATGGATAGGTGCTGGGTGCAGTAGCCCGGAATCCCGTGTCCCGCACTCCTATGCCAGAGTCCGTCCGCACCGTGGATGCTGGGCGTTGATGCAGAAGTGCATGGAAAATAAAAGGAAGTCTTGGCGGGGCCGAAAAAGGAAAACAAAAGCAGCCACACACATCTAAGGACTGGTAAGCTGTAATATATTACATTTTTGCTTTTAAACGTACTTTAAAGCGGGATTCCGGCCAGGAAATTTTTTTTTAAAAGTCAGCAGCTACAAACACTGTAGCTGCTGACTTTAAATAAATACACTTACCTGTCCTGGGTGCCCGCATTGTTGGCCGCCCGAGGCTGACCAGTCCCTCGTCTCAGGTCCCGGCACCGCCATCCTAGCTAAGGGAAACAGGCAGTGGAGCCTTGCAGCTTCACTGCCAGTTTCCTACTGCGCACGCGCGAGTGGCGCTCTGTGAATGGCCCCGTGGTGTTCTGGGAACACACACAGTTCCCAGAAAGCAACGGGGCCGCTCACCGAGGAGCAGGAATAGGAAGAGGCAGATTGGGAAGACTGCCTAGCAACAAGGGTTCAGGTAAGTTTACAGTTTTTTTTTTTTTTTTTTTTTTTTTCAAATTTTTTCTTTTAAATCTTTTTTTCATGCTATGAAAGAAGAGATTATCATTGGTCAGCTTTGGTTGCATGGCCACGCTGATCATTGCAAGCATTATTATGATACACAGACTCCAGGGCTGTGTAGTGAAACTTTTAAGTGGGTGATTCATCGCACTGGTTGGTTCAAGTGGCAGGAGAGGACATTTACAACAGCAGAGGGGGGCGGGGGGAGTGGGAGGTGTGTTGTGAGTTAATTCCCCTTTTTGTAATGTGTGTTTTCATTAAAACAAAATAAAAAGGAGAACTTACCCTTTTAACCACTTCCCGACCACCCCATAGCAGTTGTACTGCTAAAGGGTGGCCGTGCTGTGCAGGAGGCCGTATAAATACATGCTCCTGCACTTCCGGGTATCGTGTGCGCCACCGCCGGCTCGCTCTTGTTGTGATTCTACTCAGCGTCCGCTGATCAGTGGGTTCAGCGGACCTGATGTCCGTCGGCACCCACTGACCATTCTGTACACAGGCAGAATGGCAATCTGCCTGTCAGTACCTGTCAGTACAGAAAGGCATGGATCCTGTGTTCCTGTAAAGCAGAAACACCGATCCATGCCTTCCACTAGTTAAAGCACCTCCCCCACTACACTAGAACACCAGCTAGGCACACCCTTTGATTGCCCCTGATGTTAACCCCTTCCCAGCCATCACTGTCATTAGTACAGTGACCATGCATATTTTTAGCAATGATTACTGTATTGGTGTCACTGGTCCCCAAAAAAGTGTCAGTGTCCAATTTGTCTACCACAATATTGCAGTACTGCTATAAGTCACTGATCGTCGCCATTACAAGTATATAAAAAAAAAAAAAAAAAATCCATCAAAATATCCCCTACTTTGTAGAAGCTAAAAGACACTTACTGGGATATTTTTTTTTTTTTTACCAAAAATATGTAGCAGAATAAAAATTGGCCTAAATTTTTTGAAGAATTTAGATTGTTTACATTTTTTTTCTATTGGAGATTTTTTATAGCAGAAAGCACAAAAAAATAAAAAATGCAGAGGTGATCAAATACCACCAAAAGCTTTATTTGTGGGGGAAAAAAGGACATATGTTTTATTTTGGTACAGCGTCGCACGACTGTGCAATTATCAATTAAAGTAATGCAGTACCATATAGCAAAAAATGGCCAGGTTGTGAAAAGGGGCGGGGGGGTTATCTTCCGGAGCTTTAGAATGTACTAAATACCATCACATAGGTGTGCTCTGTAACCCCAATGCAACTGCCTAACCAAATGTATCATTTCTTTTAGGGACTTGTCCCCTCAAGCAGACAACTTCTTCTCATAGAAAGTTTACTGGATATTATTCAGATGCCCCCTAATATATTCAGAGTTTCGGGGTTGGAATGCTCCTCTCAATGGTAAGCCAACCTATGTGATTTTTTGTTGATGTTGGGTTTTGTTTTTTGTTTTTTTTAGTCATAATTTTCTTTAGTATGTCTTCTTTCTTTTCTCGTCCCAAAGGGCTTCAAACATGCTACTCACTGCTGTCTGTTACACACAGTTGGGGTGGGGTGTATCCCCTGCCCCTGTCGATTTGCATAATGCAAAATTGTAGTAATACAGGAACACTGTGGGGGCCTTTTTTAGTTTTGTAGAAGTTGAGTTTAAACTGTGTGTTCCCTTGTTGAAATTAATACATTTTTATGATTGTTCCTTGAGCTGGGTTCATACACAAAGAGGCAAGCTTGGCACATGTTTCTGTCTGCTGCCCATCTTCAGTCCCAGAGTGGAATAAAAGATGCTGTGGGGCTGTTCAGCTTACTACACGTAAGCTAAACAGCCCCACGGCATCTTTTATTTTTTTTAGATTGGATATTGCGTCTTCTGCGAAGTCTCGTCGTGCATTCACACAAATCTGTGAATGGAAGACTACAAGTCCCATCTTACTGTTGAAAGAAAAACAGCAAAGTTGCTTATATAAACTGACAAGTATAATGCATACAGTATATATTATCTATCCAGCAGGTGGTGCTACAGTATTGTAGTGTGTTATCTATGGTAGGGTAATCAGGAAGTACCATCCTTATTGTGTTATATACACTTGTTTGTGCTCTCTTCCTGTTCATGTTTCTCCATGCTGTAAGGCAGGGCTCAAGGGTTACTCGCCACCAGTTGCCCCGCCCCTAATTCCGCCCCTAAACACGCCCTCCTAAATTATCTCATGAAATGACACTTAAATGTTTTATGCACAATTGCATAAACCAGAGCCTGTTTTTACTGTAAGAAGACCGGTCACTTAAAAAAAGACTGTTCTATCCGGAAAGCTGAGCAGCCAAAGCTAGAGCTATTGTCATGTACCTGACTGGAGCCCAAGATGATGAGGGTGGTTTCTTGCACAATTCCTGTTCAAGCACCCCTGGTAGTGGAGACATGGACTGCTAGGGCAGTGGAAGGGTGCAGGTGCCTGGCAGCTGTAGGAGTGAGCTATAACTTGAAGACACAGGAGTCCTTCCAGTGGTAGCGTGGAGTTACAAACCTTGTTCAGCCAGGCAGACAGGTGCAGAATCGGGATCAGTTGCAAGGTCGGGAACAGGTAGACGTAGATAATGTGCTGGCGGTGGGGTACCAAATCAGGAGGCGGTTCCATGTCATTAATCCAAGCTGTGTGTGTGGTTGTTGCTGCGTTTTGTAAAACTTTTAGTTTAGTTTCTTACGTTTCATTTTAGAATGGCGTGCCTCGAGATTGTGCACCATTTTTAAGGGTGTTTTGACTGTAAAAAGGTTGAGAAACACTGCTCTAGCTACTTCGAGTGTTTACAAAGATCCTGGCTCCTCCTCTAGCCGGGTTAAGGGCTCAAGGTATAACGATTCTAGCTTACTTAGACGATCTGCTCTTGATAGACCAGTCGGTAGCCCGCTTAGACCAGAGCTTGGTCACCACAGTCAGCTACCTGGGGTACCTAGGTTGGATTCTCAACCTAGAAAAATCTTCCTTAAAACCATCAAGGGGATTGGAATACCTGGGTTTGATTATAGATACAGCTCAGAAGAGGGTGTTCTTGCCCCAGGCAAAGATCACTGCCATAAAGGAACTGATTCAGGTGGTCAAAGCAAAGAAGAATCCTTCTATTCGACTTTGCATGAGATTGTTGGGAAAGATGGTGGCTTCATTCGAGGCCATTCCTTATGCTCAGTTTCATTCGAGACTACTTCAAAACAGTATCCTATCGGCTTGGAACAAGAACGTCCAAGCTCTAGATTTCCCAATGCGTTTATCTCCAAAGGTGCGCCAAAGCTTCAGTTGGTGGTTGATAGCCAAGAATCTGCAGAAAGGAAAATCCTTCCTACCAGTTACCTGGAAAGTGGTAACAACAGATGCCAGCCTTTTGGGTTGGGGAGCAGTCCTGGAAGAGGTGACTTTTCCAAGGGAAATGGTCCAAATCAGAAATGACCCTGCCCATCAATATTCTAGAGATTCGGGCAGCACGCCCGGCCCTGAAGGCCTGGATGTTCAGGCTACGGAATTGTCCTGTCAGGATCCAATCTGACAATGCCACAGCAGTGGCCTATATCATTCACCAAAGGGGCATGAGAAGTCGTGCGGCCCAGAGAGAGGTGAATCATATTCTAACCTGGGCAGAAGACAACATACCTTGCCTATCGGCAGTCTTCATTCCAGGAATAGAGAATTGGCAGGCGGACTACTTGAGTCGCCAGCAGTTGTTCTGGGGGAAATGGTCTCTTCACTCCGACATCTTTCGGACAATATGTCAAAAGTGAGGAATTCTGGACGTAGGTTTGTTTGCGCCTAGGTTCAACAAAAAAATTGACAACTTTGTGTCAAGAACAAAGGATCCGCTGGCATGCGGAACAGATGCATTGGCATTCCCGTGGAATCATTTTCCACTGTTTTATGCATCCCCTCCTGGTCTGCTGCTTCTGCAACTTCTTCGTGGGATCAAGCAGGAAAGGAAGTCTGTGATTCTTGTGGCCCAGGAGATCTTTGTATGCAGAGATCGTAAAGATTGCGGTAGGAGTCCCATGGACCCTACCGCCACGTCCAGACCTTCTCTCGCAAGGTCCGGTATTCCATCCTACCTTATAATCGCTAAATTTAACGGTTTGGCTATTGAGACCCACATGCTGAAGAAGCGTGGGCTGTCAGATTCAGTGGTGTCTACCTTGGTTAATGCAAGGAATCTGGCCTCCAGAGTCATATATGCCTTTCAGGCTCTATAATATGCCTCCTGGTGTGAATCCAGGGGTTGGCATCCCAGGAAATATGTCATAGGTAGAATCCTTGACTTTCTACAGATGAGGTTAGAAATGAAGCTGGCCTTGAGTACTATCAAAGGCCAGGTTTCGGTCTTGTCGGTATTATTTCAACAACCACTTTCTTCGCATTCTTTAGTTCGTAGCTTTATTCAGGGGGTAGCGTGGCTTAATCCTCCCAGATAAAGCACCTCAGATTCGGAAAACGGATGTTTTGTTTGTGTTGCCTGAAGGTCCTAAGAGGACAGGCAGCATTGAAATCTACTATTTCTAAATGGATTCGACAAGTAATTGTCCAAGCTTATGATTTAAAGAGGAAAATTCCACCTTTTCATATTAAAGCGCACTCTACCAGGGCTGTTAGTGCTTCCTGGGCAGTGCATCACCAAGCCTCCATGGCTCAAATCTGCAAGGCCGCAACTTGGTCTTCTGTCCATACATTTACCAGATTCTATCAAGTAGATGTAAAAGGTCATGAGGATATCGCCTTTGGGTGCAGTGTGCTGCAAGCAGCAGTATGAGCCCTCTGATCTCATGGTGCCCTAATTTTATAGTTTACCTCCCTTCAGTTGGCATTGCTCTGGGACATCCCACAAAGCAACTACTATGGCTCTGTGTCCCGTGATGTACGATTAAGAAAATAGGATTTTTATAACCGCTTACCTTTAAAATCCTTTTCTTTGAAGTACATCACGGGATTCTGGTATACACATGTATTGCTTTGCTACAAAAACTGAGGTACTCCCAGTAGTGGGAGGGATTATATAGGGAGTGGACTTCCTGTCTTAGGGTGTGCCAGTGTCCATCATCTAAAGGTGGTCTATAACCCACATAGAAACTACTATGGCTCTGTGTCCCGTGATGTACTTCAAAGAAAAGGATTTTACAGATAAGCTGTTATAAAAATCCAATTTTTCAGGCATAGTGTCCACCATTATCTGGTAAGCGTGGGCACATAAGGAGAGGAGCACTGCACGACATATGAATAAGCATTTGCACAAGAAGTGCACATGAATATAAAAAAAAAATTGGCACTGAAAATTTCATTTGCACTTGTATTTGTGTAAATTTATTGTGATGTTTGTGTATATATAGTTACATAGTTTGTTTGAACTAGATGGACTTGTGTCTTTTTTCAACCTAACACAAAAAAATAAATAAAAATACAATCCCATATACACAATCCTATACCCACAGTTGATCCAGAGGAAGGCAAAAAACCCCAGCAAAACATGATCCAATTTCGCTATAGCAGGGGAAAAAATTCCTTCCTGATCCCCCGAGAGGCAGTCGGATTTTCCCTGGATCAACTTTACCTATAAATGTTAATACCCAGTTATATTATGTATATCTAGGAAAGAATCCAGGTCTTTCTTAAAGCAATCTACTGAGCTGTCCAGAACCACCTCTGGAGGGAGTCTATTCCACATTTTCACAGCTCTTACTGTGAAGAAACCTTTCCGTGTTTGGAGATGAAATCTCTTTTCCTCTAGACGTAAAGAGTGCCCCCTTGTCCTCTGTGATGACCGTAAAGTGAATAACTCAACACCAAGTTCACTATATGGACCCCTTATGTGTTTATACACGTTGATCATATCCCCCCTTATTCTCCTCTTCTCAAGAGAGAATAAATTCAGTTCCTCTAATCTTTCCTCATAGCTGAGCTCCTCCATGCTGTTTGGTTGCCCTTCTCTGCACTTACTCCAGTTCCCCGATATCCTTTTTGAGAACTGGTTCCCAAAACTGAACTGCATATTCCAGATGAGGTCTCACTAATGATTTGTACAGGAGGGCAAAATGATATCTTTCTCTCTCTCTCTGGATTCCAAACCTCTCCTAATATACAAGAAAGGACTTTACTCGCTTTGGAAACCTCAGCTTGGTATTGCATGTTATTATTTTCATCTTTTTTGTGTATTTTAAATTTATATGCTATTGATTAGTCTGTGCATATCACAGATATCACAATTTTTTTCTTGGTTTTGAATTTTATTTTTTTCTATTGATTTTTGTTTTGTCTTTTAGTGTTGATGAAGCTTTTGTCAATTGCGCATACGAGAACGAGAAACTCCTGCATGAGATTTTCTCCAGCCCCCACTTCCAGGCAACCCTCACACCCGAGTGCAATCCATGGCCAGCTGACCTCCAACCTTTACTGCTGAAAGAGGAACTGCCAGAGAGGTACTGCATGCTTCAATACCGGTGAAATCTGTACATTTATATAAACTGTACAATGTGCTCACATCCAAATTAAAATCACTGTACAATCACTTTGTATTGTGGAGTTGTTTTTATGGAGAATGCTACAATTGAGATTGTGGTTGGCCACACATCATATCTTACACCAGGTCTGCCTGTCGGTTTTTCACAGATTTGTGTCCATTTACACCAGCCTACCTCCGGTCCGGAGAAAAAAAAAAGCGGAATAGGGATCCGTCCTTTTCCGTTTTTAGGTCCATCAGATCAGAGGGCAGTCGGGTGTAAATGGCCAGTGGAGTCCATTTACACCCGACCTCCCATAGAGCAGAGCGAGCTCTATCCATGTCTGCTCCACAGAAACTGAGCGGATGTGTCATGCGCCTGCTCTGATCGGATCAGCAGGGGATCTGTGAGCGGATCCCTGCTGATCAGAACAGAATCTGCCCCATATGAACCTTGAAAAATCACAGGATGTGCATTTAGGACAGCAGATAACATAATTATTTATTCTAACCGATTGCGAACCGTCGTAGCTATACGTCGGTCTCTTTAAGCGGGATAGCAGGCGCGTGCACGCTGTATAAACACACACACACACACATCCCTGTTCTGTTCTGTGAGGAGAGACAGATTGTGAGTTCCTAATAGCTAGGAATGACGATCTGTCATTTCCTCTAGGTCAGACCCCTCCCCCCACAGTTAGAAACACACATAGGGAACACAATTAACCCCTTGATTGTCCCCTAGTGTTAACCTCTTCCCTGCCAGTGATATTTTTACAGTAATCAGTGCATTTTTATAGCACTGATCTCTGTATAAATGGCAATGGTCCCAAATATGTGTCAAAAGTGTCCGATGTGTCCGCCATAATGTCGCAGTCCCGATTAAAAATTGCAGATCGCCGCCATTACTAGTAAAAAAAAATTATAATAAAAATGATATAAATCTATCTCTTATTATGTAGACGCTATAACTTTTGCCCAAACCAATCAATATACGCGTATTGTGATTTTTATTACTAAAAATATGTAGCAGAATACATATCGGCCTAAACTAAGAAAAAATTATTTGCATTTTTTTAAAAAAGATGGGGTTATTTATTATAGCAAAAAATACAAAATATTGCCGGACTGTGGCCAAAAATGTCCCAGTTTAAGTGGGAGTAAACCATGCCACATCTTTAGTGGGAGGAGCCCCATCATTGGTGTCTATGGAGGGAATAGTGCCCTATCATTGGTGTCAGTGGGAGGAATAGTGCTACATTGTTGGTGTCAGTGGGGGAAATAGTGCCCTTTCATTGATGTAAGTGGGTGGAAGGGTGCCCATCATCGGTATCAGTGGGAGGAATAGTGCCCCATTGTTGGTGTCAGTGGCAAGAATTATGCCCCATTGTCAATGTCAGTAGGTGGAATGGTGCCCCCCAGGGCCCGGATAAAGGCAAGTTTAGAGACTACTGCTTTAAGATGATTCACTTAACCACTTCCTGCCCGGCCTATAGCAAAATGATGGCCGGGCGGTGGTTTTATTGTCTTTCAGGATAACAGCCGGCATGCTCCCCTGCAGTCTGACACACCACAGCACCGATCTCGGGAAAGAGTCTGATGTAGACTCTTTACCATGTGATCAGCTGTGTCCAATCACAGCTGATCACGGTGTAAAAAGGAAGAGCCGCGTATCGGCTTCTCCTCACTCATGTCTGACAGACGCGAGTAGGGGAGATCCGATCGGCTGCTCTCCTGACGGGGGGGGGGGTCTGCGCTGATTAATTTATCAGGCAGCCCCCCGAGGATGCCCACCACTTATGACCACCAGGTATGCCAGCCATGACCTCCAGGGATGCCAATCGGCACCCATATATGATGCCAATCAGTGCCCATCAGTAATACCCGACAGTGCCTGCTTATCAGAGATGCCCATCATTGCCACCTATCAGTGCCCATCAGTGCCACCCATAGGCACTGATGGGTACTTATGGGTAGCACTGATGGGTACTTATAAGTGCCCATCAGTGCCACCTATGAGTGCTCATCAGTGCTGCATATCGGTGCCACCAATCGGTGCCCATCAGTGCTGCATATTAGTGCCCATCAGTGCCAACTCATTGGTGCCACCTTATCAGTGGCCATTAGTGCCGCCTTACCAGTGCCCATCAGTAAAGGAGAAAACCTACTTATTTACAAAATTTTATAACAGAAACAAAGAAAAACTAGCGTTTTGTAATGTAGATATTTTTTAATCTTTTAATGTTGCGCATTTTCTTCTTCTTTATAATGCTAGAATAATGAAGTTGTTTTGCTGCTGATATTCACACTTTCTCGTGATCTCATGAATAATCTTTATAATTTTTTTTGCCAGATCTACAGAATAATGTTGTGGGTTTTTTTTTGTTTATTTTTATCTCCTGATTTTTTTTTTTTTTTTTTTTTTGTGATCTCCATAATATTTTTTTCGTTTTTGTGTGTCAAGTTACCACAACACCATTATTATCTTGTATTTTTTAACCTCAAAGAGATTGGTTGGTGTTGGTGTCCCTTGTTAATTTGACGTTGTATTTTTGAAATGTACCTGCCTACTCACAAACAAACTGTCATTTTTTAACTAAAACACATAGCCAAGTATTTGTGATAAAAAATAGACATTTATTAGGGGTCATAACAAAATAGAGGAAGGCAATGCTGGATAAACAGGTGAAATTGGCGAAGCCTTTGTACCCCAGGGCACACATCAACTATTTGACAGGCAAAATTGGTAGCCTGGGGAGTCCATTTAATAGAAAGCACAATCCGGTCCAGGACTCAGAGAGATCGGGAGCAGCAGCAGATGACATATATGTTCCAAGGCTTTAGTCATACAACAGTCTGTGTCTTTTGTCAGACCAGACTGAACCCAGGCCATCACACTCTTGTCTTTCTTCCACGCTTGCTTCTGGGCTGTGGCTCTGGTGTTGGAGTTGTGGAGGAGGAGGATGGTCCAACTCACACAGGTGGGTTTTGCTTGGGAGTTCGCCCCTCAACCCCTTATTTAGGGCCAGAAAGATCACTTCCTCACAAAAGAGGCATTGGCCCACCTCCATTACCTGCATTTTGCTGGCTACCATGCAGGCATAGGCCTCTTGAATATTGGGGGTGGTTCTGAGGGCCGCAGTAGCCTCCCGAATCAAAGAGTGCTGACTCCTGCACGTTCCTCGCCTTCCTGGTCCTTTTTGTTGGAAGGCGGAGGGGAGGAACCTCGGATTCGGTTATGCTACTGGGCCTTGCCACCTCCTGGCTGCCACTTTCCCCCACCATTTCCTGGCTGCCACTTTCCCCCGCCATTTCCTGGCTGCCACTTTCCCCCGCCACCTCCTGGCTGAGGCTTTCCTGTGTATGAAAATAGGACATAGTTTTAGTTTATTGTTCATCAATCAAACACAATTTAGAGAAATATGTTAAACAAAGCTATACCTGACTCAAGCTGGGCTCCTCCACATCTTCTTCCTGGGTGGAAGGCCCAGGTTGGATGTCGGAAGCCTCAGCTGGGGTGGAAGAAAGGGTTGAGAGTGATGGTCTGATTTTAGTCCGGTCTGACAGAAATCGCAGTCTGTCGTAGTACCAGAGCCTGGGTACATAAACGTCATCTGCTGCTGCTCCTGATCACATGGAATCTTGGACCGTTTTGCACTCCCTATTATTTGTGATCCTCGGGCCACCATTTTTGGCCTTCAAATAGTTGATGTTTGCCGTGGGGATCTGCGGCTTCACCAATTCCAGCAATTGATCCAGTGCTGCCTGCCTCTTTATTTTATTAGTATAAAAGGGGTATTTTACCTGCCACAGACAGGGCAGCTCTCTGTACATATCAATGAATTGGGGGAGGAAGCTGTGATCATTGAATCGATCCATTTTCTATGCAAGATAGAACACAAGACAAACCCTAATGTCAGGCTAAACTCTCATTATCTTGTTCCAATATAGGCCTCAATCTATAAGCAGTATAGGCCACTGATGCCCCAAGTTAAAATTGTACCTACGTTATCACGATCGGCACTTACGCTACTCTGTCCTTCGCTCACAGATCATATGTACAATGCACGCGTGTTACGCTTTATATACACCGCGCATGCGTCAAACTCCACCCGCCCCTGACCTTCTTTCTAGTATATTCCCCGCCCCTTCTCTTTTGGTGCAGTGGGAGAGCACATGGCGAAGAAAAAGCAAGTGCATGCAGAGGAGAGCAGCAACAAGGAGGACGACGACAGCCCGGAGCCACAAACGTCACGATCCTGGAGGAGATTTAAGGCCTTAAATATGTCCTTTGTAGAGATGGTGGATATCTTAAAGAGGGCCGACTATGATGGGAAGCACGGTCCTTACCCAAACCCAAATGTGAGAAAGGCCAAGATCATGGCTAAAGTTGTGAAAAGTCTGCAGAAGAATTTTGGGGTACGACGATCCAAGGATCAACCGAGGAAACGATGGTCAGACCTCAAATTGAGGGAGCAGGATCAGTGCAGAAGAATCAAGAGAATGCTGCAAAAAAGTAAGGATTTTGACTTGTGTTCCTATTATTATTATTACGTTCGTGCTGGTCCATGTGCTTATCTTTACTGTTTCAGGTTCAGGTTCGTGGGCACAGTAATCGTTCGTAGTAAACATCGTTCGGTCGCCCACTAATACAATGTTTTTGGCAGATGCAGGTTAACTACATTTGTTCATGCCTATTTGTATTAAAATAAGTTTAGTACATTGTTGTCTAGATGGGTTTGTAACTAGAATGAAATGCAAACTAGATTCAATGTAAGGAGAGTACACTCAGCAGCTGTTTACACATCTGGACGCAGGAGCACTAGTGTGGCACACCAGAACAAACTTTTTAGGGTGTCCCACACAGGTGATCCAGTGGATACCAGGGGTGTCTCCATGTGTGAAACTTGCACAAAACAGTAAGTATTCCAGCTTTAGAAAGGGAAAAAAATAATGTCTTCAGCTTGGAACTCTGCCAAAACAGACAATTGTATAACACTTAAAAAGCAATGTTTCATATTCCTATTTCTGGCCTCAAATATCTGTGTGCTAAGTATACCTTTTTTTAATTCACATAGGGGAGAAAAGATTCAGGACATCAGAGGACACCAGGGACCCCCAACCTCTTAAAGAAGGGCAAGTCACCACACCACAACCTCAGGATGTGGAGGAAGGAGAGGTTTATGAAGTGGACAAAATAGTGACCACAACAGGTGAGTGTCTGAGACGACAGCTTCAGGTAATGTTGATGTATGCCTGCGTATTTATAATACGTGGTGTGTTTTTTTTATTTTTATTTTAGGTGATGTTGTGGAAGAAGAATCTCATTTCACAAGTGCACACATCCTCATCGGGGAGATAATGGTGTGCAATCATGATTTACAGAAGAACAAGGAAGACATCAATGATGTGAAAAAAAGACTCAAAAACAGTATTGATGTTTTAGGCAGAATCTAAAAAAAACCCAAAATTTATTCAAGTTTGTTTTTAATTTTCTGATTTTTCAAACTATTTTAAAGTATTTTGAAAACCACATTTTGAAGATGCACACAGTGTGTCAACATGTGCTATCAGCCATCACGGTATATCAGTGTACGCGTTTTGTGGGTGCAACCCCTTCCTTGCAACTAAAGTAGATGAGAGGAAGGGGTTGCACCCCCGAAACGCGTCCTTTGATCCCTCATGATGGGAGCTAGCACATGTTAACATTAGGCATGGGATCAGGAGGGAAATCCACATTTTGACTCCCAATTGGTGTGCATCTTGAAAATTTGGCTTTCTCACCCCATCTGATGAAGGCAATAACAACACAGTTTTGACATACTAATGTCTGATATTGCCTTCACTTTGTCAAAGTTGTACTTTGTAAGTTGTGTATGTTTTATGGTTTTAAACATGCCTGCTTAACCCAAAAAAGTCTATTTCTACTGTCAAACCTAAAAATGTTATATAACAAATATGTTGGTTTGTTCAAAAACCCTTTTCTAACGCACATGTGAATGTGCTTTGAGTAAAATGTTTTCTACTCAACAAAGTGTGGCTTCTTCTTTCAATACTCAATACCAGTTTTTGGAGTAAGTTGGTGTTTACAGTTTTGTTTTGTTGCCTCACAACCTGGAATTTATTATTATTATTATTATTATTATTATTATTATTATTATACGAGATTTATATAGCGCCAAAAGTTTACTCAGCGCTTTACAATGTATAAGGGGGACAACACAATTACAGTACAATTCAAAAGGTACAGGAGGGCCCTGCTCGTAGAGCTTACATTCTAAAGGGAGGGGGTGGTGGTACAAAAGGTAATAGCTGAAAAGAATGATTTGATGGGGTGGCTCAGGGACAGTTATGTGGGTGTGGGATAGGCTTCCCTGAATAAATGAGTTTTCAAGGATCTCCTAAAGGTGGACAGGGTAGGGGCTGATCGGACATTAACATGGACTGTTTGATTTGCATCATTTTATTTACAGAACATGCCCACAGCTTTAAAGATGTGTTTTTTTTTTTTTTTTTTTTTTTTTATTGTGAAGCAAACAACAAATAGGACAAAATAACAGAAAAAGTCAATGTGCATAACTATTCACCCCCCTAAAGTCAATACTTTGTAGAGCCACCTTTTGTGGCGATCACAACTCCAAGTCGCTTTGGATAAGTCTCTATGAACTTTCCACATCTTACCACTGGGATTTTTGCCCATTCCTCCTTGCAAAACTGCTCCAGATCCTTCAAGTTGGATGGTTTGTACTTGTGAACAGCAACCTTTTAACCTGCCATCGATATTGGCAGGATATAATTAAAAACATAAATAGCGCGTTAGGTGTAGAAATGACAGTAGATCCAAAATTATGCTTATTAAATATAGTGGAGGAAATAAATATCTAAAAAAATACCCATATCGCAGTGACGAGAGGCTTGTTTCAGGCACGAAAACTAATAGCCCAGAAATGGAGATCTATATACCCCCGACGGTCGAAGAATGGAGAACACAAAGAAAAGAAGCCATAATAAAGGAGGAATTTGTTTATACACATAGAGGGAGCCGAGGCAAATTTGATGCTATCTGGAAAAGCTGGGTAGAGGCCTGGGACCATGAAAATATAAGATCAACCAATATAGGAGAGGATGGGGGGAGGATAAGAAAACAAATTAAGGGTTTTTTTTTTTTTGTTTTTTATGGGTGGGTGAATGTCAGAAGTAAGATTACGTATCTGGAAAAGATGTATTATGAAAAGTATATAAAAAAGTACTGAATTTAAAAGAAAAAAAAAAAAAAACCATCCCTGCAATGTACTCACATCACCCAGAGGGGAATATTTTTTTGTCAACAAAAGTGGAGTTGCTCTTTAAATATTGGGAAAGGGTCATGTATTGGAGAAATGATCTGAATGTTTGTGTGTCTTTTACAGACATACTGCCAGTCAGTAGAGCAGTCTATAGGCATGTAGTCATGTCTTTTGGACAATGCTAGTTACCTGGCTGCCACATGTATATAATAAGATTTCTGATTTCACTGGCTGCATAAGTGTTCTGTTCTGAGGTGGAGGTCAGATGATTAGCGTGATGGCAACATTCTCCAGGGGAGGTCAGCAGTTGCAGTCCATCATCGTTTATGATCGAGTTCCTTCATTCGTTAGGTGAGGAATAAATGTGACCACTTCAGACTTTCATCTTCATAAGCAACTCAAAAGATGCAGCTTGACTATTTCTGCCTGGATGGATTTCTTCTAAATAAGGACTGTTTTTCTATAAAAAAAAAAAAATTCTTGTATGGTCTGCATATATGTTGTAGTGTGAAATGTGATTTTTTTTTTTTTTTTTTTATCGCTGTTTACTTTCTCTAGTGCCCATCAATCTGACCAACATACCAGAATTAGTCAACATTTAGAGGAACTGCAGAAGATTTCTACAGCACTACATGATCTTAAAGAAGAGGTGTGACTTTTGCATTCTTATTTTAATTAATTCTTTATTTTCACCTTTTCATTATTGTTACATGACATGTTGAATAAGTAAGGATAAAAAATTTCCATAATAGAAAATTAAAAAGTACAACGCATTGAATGGTACATGAAGTTGCATTACTGTGAAAAGTGTTAGGGAATGGCAGGTGAGTTTGGGGGATGGGAGTGACAGGTGTTTGGGGAGAATGGGATGGGAATGACAGGTGTGGGGGGGATGGGGACTGGGATGGGAATTACAGGTTTGGGGGGATGGGATGGGAATGACAGGTTTGGGGGGATGGGATGGGGATGGCAGGTGTTGGGGGATGGGATGGGAATGGCAGGTGATGGGGAACTGTGATGGGAATGACAGGTGTTGGGGAACTGGGATGGGAATGGCAGGTGTTGGGGAACTGGGATGGGAATGGCAGGTGTTTGGGCACTGGGATGGTAATGGCTGTTGTTAGGGCACTGGGATGGTAATGGCTGTTGTTTGGGCACTGGGATGGGAATGGCAGCTGTTGGGGGGATGGGATGCGAGTGGCAGGTGTTGGGAGATGGGGATTGGGATGGGAATGACAGGTTTGGGGGGATGGGGTGGGAATAACAGGTGTTGGTGAACTGGGATGGGAATGGCAGGTATTGGGGGATGGGGTGGGAATGGCAGGTGTTGGGGAACTGGGATGGGAATGGCAAGCATTTGGGCACTGGGATGGGAATGGCAGGTTTTGGGGACTGGGATGGGAATGACAGGTCTCAAAAAGTGATTGGCAAAAAGATGTGTGAGCCAACCACCAATTTATCAGTTATTAACACAGATCAGTGTAGATTAAAAAAAAATACATAAAAGAGGGCTCCAGATAACAGAGAACCTGGCCTCAAGGTCTCTGCTGGCTGACGCGTTTCGAAGGAATACCTTCTTCCTCAGAGCCTAGCAGTAATGGCTCCTCCATCTCAATATATAAACACACATGTAGTAATTGGGCACATGACATGAGTGTGGCAGTGGTATAACTTGGGGGTGGAATGAGTGGCCCAAGGTGACAGGTGGAAAATAGCAATATTGCCTGCACTACATTGTACTGGTTGAGGCATTGCCTAAAAAATATATATGGAGAATGATTGATAGTATCTTAATAGCTTGGGGCTTGTACATATGAATAAAATGCCTATACAAGACATGGTGATCTATAATTGGGAACGTTCATATACTGACCTTTGTCTATGTATGCTGTTAGTGCAATAGGAAATATTCAGAAGTCCGCTTTGGTATAGTTCAGGGGAGAATGCTGGTGCCTCTTGTAGGGTGGGGCGCTGGCGAGTATCCCTTCTGAAGTAATAGGTAAGGAATGGTGATGGTGGTGGGGAGGGCCTTTTTCCCTTCTGGGTTGAATCTGGCCTTGCAAAAGGCTTGTCCCCGGTTGTAGGCGAGGCTCCCCCTGATCTAAGTTCTCCTGGTAGGGATTGGGCTGCAGCTCCGAAAGAAGCCAGTGGTTTATGTACCCCGGGGTGGCAGTCCAGGGGTGCCTTAATTCTCACTGTCGGACCGGGAGGTTTGAGTTTCGGCACCAAGGTCACTGCAGTACACACACTTTTTTCGCACCTGCCTCTAATGTCGCGTACACACGGTCGGACTTTTCAGCTACAAAAGTCCGACAGCCTGTCCGACAGACTTTCGACTGACTTTTGGTGGACTTTGAACAGACTTTCTAACGACCGGACTTGCCTACACACGATCACACCAAAGTCCAACGGATTCGTACGTGATGACGTACACCGGACTAAAATAAGGAAGTTGGTAGCCAATAGCTGCCTTAGCGTCGGTTATTGTCCGTCGGACTAGCATACAGACAAGCGGATTTCTGGGTCCGGCGGAGTTACGACGTAAAGATTTGAAGCATGTTCCAAATCTAAAGTCCGTCAGATTTGCGACTGGAAAAGTCCGGTGAAGCCCACACACGATCGGATTGTCCGCCGGATTTTGGTCCGTCGGACAAGTCCGGTCGAAAAGTCAGACTGTGTGTACGTGGCATAAGGCGGAGCCTTTTGTCTAGGACCAGAGCAATTCTTTATTCCTGGCTGGAAGGCCGGTCATTGTATTGCACAATGGCACCTTTAGCACTTCTCCACTATCCTTCCCCCGACTTTTATATGTGTGTTTGTCACGTTTGTCTTTATTTTTGGTTGCACTGTACACATCTTTTTCACATTTGATTAGTAGGGTCCAGGTCCTTAGGCCTGCCCTGAAAGTCTTGGGAGGGGGTGGATATGGCCTTCTGGCTTAGTTTGCCCTCTCTCATGGGGTCTCCCTCTCTGTTTCAGCAGACCTCCTGGAAAACTAGGTCTGCCTGGTTTCGGCCAGGTGCACCAGTGAAGTACCCCAATCCCTGTCAGGAGCCTTGTGACCCGGGGGACCAGGGCTAGGGTCCTTTCTCTTCGGAGGAGAACCATGTGTACACCCTGTGCACTTTTTGTGTTTTCACTCTTTTGTGTACACTTTTTTTTTTTTTTTCTTTTGCATTGGGTTGGAGTCTGAGTGTGTTCACACACCACAGGCTTTAAAAAAAAAAGTCTGGCGCATTCTTCCCGTGCCAAGATCACCTCCGATAGCCTCTATTCCAAACACCCTCATAACAGAGGGGTCCCCTTGATGGACTTCTTGGAAATGTCGAGGGATAGAGTACTTGTCTCTTTGGTTAATGATCTCACATTTGTGCTCACCTATCCTAACTCTCAATGGGCAGGATGTACAACCCACATATAGACGACCACACAGGCAGATAATGCCATATACAACATAAGCTGTTCTGCAGTTAATAAACTGTCTAGTGAGGTGAAATCTACCCTCTTTTCCAATGATAGATTTTTTCCTATGCCACATATATGTGCACGTACCAGTTTTTGACACTACACCTACAGCTTCCTTTTTGGTCAAATATAGATGTCCATATGCTGAGTGCCTTATTGGTACATTTACTCACTCTGCTCAGAGCCACCAGGCTCCTCAGATCCCGAGGTTTCCTCAAAACAATGTTTGGTCTTTCCTGGAGCATTTCCCCTAGAATAGGATCTTCTTTAAGAATCCCCCAGTTCTTCTTAAAGATGTTTTGCATTTCAAATGCTTTACTTATGTATTGGGTGGAAAACCTAAACTGTTGGACATCTGGATTACTTGTAGGGAGCGATGTCTGGTGATGATCTGATGAATTATCATAGAAGGCAAGGTATTTTTTTTTTTTTTTAAATCAGATCTTTTTTTATTAAAAATAAATTTCCATTGAATAAAGTAAATCAAGTGGTTACATTCCAACACATAGGTCGAGTTCAATGTCATAGTACATGAGAACAACCATTAGTAATGTTACATGGCCAAATACATCATCACATTCCACATAAGGCACTTATCAATCATTTTCTCTGAACTAGATATATTTGTGCGATGCATTTGTTATAATTATGACTTTTGCAGGTCATTATTTGTTCTAAATAGCTTCTATTGGTCATTTTCCAAACTATGTACATATTGACCTCCGCATTACCCATCTGCCACCTCACATTTGTTCCAGTAAAAGACATCACATATACAGTATAAGGTTTTTCATATCTAGATCAGCATCATTGTATCTTGCTCTGTATTATTATCTATGTTGGTGTTCCTGCTGCATGGACTCTGCCACCCAAAATTCTATTATGGACCAAACTCAATGGGGCCAGTCCAGGTGTATCTAGCCAACGATCCCATATATTTTCAAATTTGTTTGGACAGCCTCTATGTTTATATGTGAGTTGTTCTCTAATTAGAGTATCATTTACCGCCGCAATCCACTCCGTCACTGTAGGGCTCATTGTGGATAGCCACTTTCTGGCAATAAGCTTCCTAGCTAAGAATAGTGTCCTCAAAATGGCAGTGTACGTATGAGGAGTGTACAGTTCTTCATCCAACCGTCCCAGTAAACAAAGTTTAGAGTCATTTATAAGTTTGATATTCCATATACTGTTGATAGTGTTTATCACTTAGGCCCAGTACCTCTGTAACTTTGGACATTTCCATAGCATATGAATAAGTGTACCGTTGTCGATAAGACAGCGTGGACATAGTGGATCATCTCTCCTGTGCCATTTATGTAATTTTTCAGGTGTGCGATATGTACGGTGGATAATAAATAATTGAGTGAGCTTTTGAGAGGAGCACAGGGACACCCCAAGTACATTCTCTAGAATGTTGCTCCATTCCTCGTCTGAGATTTCCCCTATGTCCTCTCTCCAGCCCCCTCTACAGCCCAAAGTCATTGCCTTAGATACATGGCTAATAAGGGAGCCATATATAGCGGAGATTTGTCCCTTCCGGGATGATGACGTAACTAGTTGTGTGAGCACCCCGGTTTTAACCAGTTCCCATTTGGATGTTTTGCTTTGTGCTGTTATGGCATGTCTAAGCTGTAAATACTGATAAAATGAGGTGTTTGGCAAATTAAATTCTGAGCGTATTGATTGGAAATCTCGTAGGACCCCCCCAAAATACAATTGTGGAATGTATTGAACTCCCTTTTTCCCCCAATTAGAGAAATTCTCCAATTTACTCAGTTCTGGGTAATTACGATTATTCCATATTCGTGACCAGTTTGTGTATCCGTCATATTGGAGATGCTGCTTTTGTTTTATTCCAAATTTTGTCAATGAGCATTAGCGTGGGGAACTGTATCAGTGCTCCTAACTCGCCTGCTTCTATGCACTCCACAAGACCATCACAAGATAGTTGTGTACTCACAATGTTCCGAATAGGATCAGAAGACTCAGGGTGGAGCCAGCCTGTTAAATGTTACAATTGAGCCGCTATAAAATAATAAAATGGATTTGGGACCGCCAATCCACCCGAGTCCCTCATCTCCTGTAATGTTTCTAGCTTAATTCTTGGGACTTGTCCCCTCCAAATCAGTGCTCGGAATAGAGTATTACATCTGCGGAACACATTGATAGGGATCCAGATAGGGGCGTTGTGCAGTGCATACAGCAGTTGTGGGCTCCAGATCATCTTGATCAGATTGCACCTACCAACCACAGAAAGGGGCAGCCGGGTCCAGCTGACAAGCTTTTCTTTAAATTTTTTGAGGAGTGGGTCTATATTGAGTTTTATATATTGATCCAAATTAGGGTGTATGATTATGCCTAAATATTTAAATTTATCCACCACTTTAATTTGTTCGGCTATTTTAGGTAGGGATCCTACTAGTGGGTCCAGGGGCAGTATTGTCAATTTTATCCCAATTTATTTTAAATCCGGAAAAGTTTCCGAATATCCCAATCAGTTCCATAAGTTTAATCAGAGAGGTGGACGTGTCACCTAAGAATAAGAATGCGTCGTCTGCATATAGTGCAATTTTTTCTTCCGTCTCTCCCCGCCTAAAGCCTACTATTTCTGTGTTTCCCCTTATAGCCGCCGCCAGTGGTTCAACAGCCAAAACGAAAAGTAAAGGCGACAGAGGGCAGCCCTGTCGGGTTCCCCTGTATAAATCAAATAACGATGATAATGTGTTATTGATTCTGATACAGGCCTTAGGTGATTTATATAGCAGTTTGATCCAAGAGATTATAGTGTCCCCGAGATCTAACTTCGCCAATACTTTCCATAGGTACTCCCACTCCACACTATCAAATAGAGGTCGACCGATATATCGGCCGGCCGATATATCGGCCGATATTTGGCGTTATTTACTTAATCGGCATCGGCCGATTGTGCTGATAAAAAAGGCCGATTGTAACTTCAGCCGTGACTTGCAAATGACTTCTGTAATAGACGTTAATGCAAGTTGCCTTAAGTTATCTGTGAAGTTTTCTTCTCTCCCCCTCTGGGCAGCCTGCCAAGTCTGATAAGAAGATACATTTGTATCTTTCAGGTTCTTTTTATCAATAGACTGAACTCCGTGGAGAAGTTTTCAGTTTAACCATTTAAAGACTAAATCTTTTCTGACACTTGTTGCTTACAAGTAAAAATCCTGTATTTTCTGCTAGAAAATCACTTAGAACCCCCAAACATTATATATATTTTTTTAGCAGAGACCCTAGGGAATAAAATGGTGATTGTTGCAATATTTTATGTCACACGGTATTTGCGCAGCGGTCTTTCAAACGCAATTTAAAAAAAAAAAAATACAGTAATGAATTAAAAAAAAAAACCTAAGCAGTAAAGTTAGCCCATTTTTTTTCGTCCAAAAGTTTTGATTACCTGTTTTTGTGTATTTAATATTTAAGATAGTTTTTTTTTTTTTTTTTTTTTTTTTTCGTTTTCTAAATTATACATACAAGTGAACTGATTGGAGGTTTGTTTTGTTTAATGTTTAAATGAAAAAAAATTTCTGTATTACTTAAGGTTGCTTTCACACTGGAGCAGGCATGCGTTGATGGTAAAACGCTGCTAGTTTTAGCGGCGCTTTACCGTCATTTTAGAGGCGCTATTCGGCTGCTAGCGGGGCGCTTATAACCCAGCTAGCGGCCGAGGAAGGGGTTAAATGCGCCCCTGAAGCGCCGCTGCCAAAACGCTTTGCAGGCGCTTCGGCAGCGGTGCACATTCATTTCAATGGACAGGAGTGGTGGAGGAGCGGTATTGCACCGCTCCAAAGATGCCGTTTGCAGGACTTTTTTTACATCCTGCCAGCGCATCGCCTCAGTGTGAAAGCACTCGGGATATCACACTGAGACTGCAGGGGAGCCATTTTACAGGCACTTTACAGGCGCTATTTTTAGCCCAAAAGCGCCTGAAAAACTCCCCAGTGTAAAAATCTAACTGTTAGATTTTATGAGATGAAGGGAAAAAAGAAAAAAAAAAAAATCGGCCAAATATATCGGCCCAGAAAAATCGGCATCACATATCGGCCATCGGCCACCGCGATTTCTAAATATCGGCATCGGCATCGGCCAGAGAAAAACCCATATCGGTCGACCTCTACTATCAAACGCCTTAGCGACATCTAACGATAGTATAGCTCTTTGTCCCTGATTGTCTGTGGGGATTTGCATGTTAAGATAGAGACGTCTTAGATTATTTGCCGTGGACCTATTTGGTATGAAACCGGTCTGATCCGGGTGTACCAATTTAGACACTACTTTGGAAATCCTCATGGCGAAAAATTTCGTAAGAAGTTTCAGATCCGTATTCAAAAGTGAAATGGGTCTGTATGATTCTGGTTGATCCGGTTCTTTCCCGGGTTTTAAAATTATCACTACCACCGCTTCATACATAGATCCCGGCAAGGAATCAGATTTAATTGCTTCTGTGAGTGTGTGTAGTAATTCTGGCAAAAGTATTCCTCCAAATTTTTTATATAGTTTGATCGGTATACCGTCGCTACCTGGAGCTTTGGAGTTGGGGAATGTGGCCAGAGCAAGTTGTATTTCTTCTAGGGAGAGAGGTGCATTTAGAAGTTTTTTATCTAAACTCTGGAGTTTGGGTAGTGTAATGGAGTCCAAAAACTGTGTCAGCTCTTCCTCTGGGTAAGAAACTTTCCTGATAAAAGGATGAAAATTCTTGCAGTATGGACGGTGTATCAGTCACTATCAATGCCGATTTAGTTTTTATGTTATGTATAATTTGAGAGGGGTTTTGTGATCTAGCTATCACTGCCAGCATGTGCCCAGTTTTCTCTCCTTCCTCAAAATATGTTTGGGTTGTAAAAAATCTTTTATTATTAGCTTGTTGCAGGTGTACAGAGCGGGATAATTTCTGCGCATCTATCCATTGCCGTTCATTATCAGAGTTAGGATCCTTCAGAAATACCTCTTCTGCTCTGTCTACCTCTTTAGCCACATCCTCAGCCCGTTGTTTGCTCCTGGTCTTGATTGTACTAATTTCCCTTACACACTTCCCTCTAATAAACGCTTTCAGGGCGTCCCAGACCATCCCAGGTGCAGCCGAATGTTTATTACCCTCTAGAAAATTGCCAATGCTCATTTGCATATGTTCAGTGTTAGTGAACAATTGGAGCCAAAATGGATTCAGCTTCCAGTGTACAGGCATACTAGTTTTTTGGAAGTTTAGGCTAAGCTGCACCGGAGAGTGGTCAGACAACCCTCTAGCCAAATATATCACTTTTGGATCATATTGACAAATTAACTCATTCCCAAAAGCATAGTCTATTCTAGATAGAGTCAAGTGTGTCAGCGAATGACAGGAGAACTGGGCCTGCAGAGGAGACGAACGTCGCCATATGTCTATCAGTCCAAGTTCTCCCAGAAATTTAGCCAGCGGGGTGTACAGTCTAGGTCCCTGGGGGCAGAATTTTTTACGTACATCTAAAGATAAATCCATTGCACTGTTAAAATCCCCCAAAACATACACCGGCAGCTAGGGGTATTTAGACAAAAATCTAGCAAAACATTGCAGTACTGTTAGTGTAAAAGGTGGAGGTATATATATATATATATATATATATATATATATATATATATATATTGGCAAAAATACATTTTTGAGATTCCCATACACCCATCAAAAAGATATATCTGCCCTCGGCATCTATTTCTGCGTCTTGCTTACTAAATGCTGTGGATCTAGAGAACAGAATACTCGCTGCCCTAGAGTATCTAGTATGGGTAGAGTGGTATTGCTGTTGAAATTTAGACATACGTAATAAATGTATACTGTCACTGGTAAGATGTGATTCCTGCAAAAAAATGATAGTGGGATTCTGTTGAGAGAGATAAGTAAGTAGTGCAGTTCTTTTTGTAGGATCATGTAAACCTCTAATGTTCCACGAAAGAATTGTGTCTCTCCTTTTACTCATTGTATCCTGGGGGGTACAATACCGGGTGGTCACGCCTATGGGTGTTCAATACCCAGACAAAACACCTCCCCGACCATGACCGAAGGTTACCTGAGTTATTACGTGGTGGTGGACAGAGTTCATCCATGTGCAGAGATGTGTTATTTCCAGCTATGTCAAAGTGAAACGGAGGCATGCAGCTTGGGCACTTGCGGCAGTGCAGTCCGAGTAATCCAGACTGAAAAACAGTGTAATCAATACAAAAAAGGCAAACATAAAAAACAAAAAACATGTTGCCCGTGAACTTAGGCATTCTTGAAAGAGGACTTTTGTAATTGCCCCGCAGGGCTACGCAGGGGGTAGTAGTGAGGGCTAGGGCCCTGTGATCTTATCTTAAGGCACAAGACGTAACGGCGTAAAGTAGAAGTTTACAATTAAACTCAGTTATTCCTCTTCTTATTGCTCCTATATAAAAACAATCTTGAGCAAAGGATTGAAGGTAAATATTTTCCCTCCCAGAAAATCATCAGGCGGGTGATTGACCTCGAGGTTCTCCTCTTAGGCGTCTTTCGTGTCGATCCAGCCAGTTCACAGCCATATTTGGGCTATCAAAGAAATGGACTGCTCCATCCGCCACCACCCTCAGCTTAGCGGGGTATAACATAGAGTACATCAATGGTATGGCTCTCATTCTTTTTTTAACTTCCGTAAATTTTGCTCTCTGTTTTTGTACAGCAGCTGAAAAGTCCGGGTAAATAGAGATCTTAGCTCCCTGTATTTCCATATCCACTTTTTGTCTGGCTAGACGAAGTATAATGTCCCTGTCCTTATAATGTAGGAGCTTCAACAGGAATGGTCTGTCGTGGCCCCCTGGTGGCGGTGGTCTAGATGGCACCCTGTGAGCTCTTTCCACTGAGAAGAATGGAGTTAAGTTATTTTTCCCAAAAGTATCAGCCAGCCATGCTTCAATAAAATCAGTAGGGTGTTTCCCCTCAGCTTTTTCAGGCATGCCAACTATGCGGATGTTTGACCTTCGCAGCCTATTCTCCATATCTTCCACTCTATCTGCTGTTTCATTATGCTTTGTAGAGATATTGTGCAGTTCATGTGCCATGGGGAGTAATTCATCCTCTAAAGAGCTCACTCTTCCCTCCAAAGCAGTGGTTCTCTCCCTGAGCTTCTGCATATCCTGCCTCATATGCAACAGACCCTCTTTCACACTTTTAATATCTGCTGACAATTCAGTAATAGAAGAGCCATATGAATGCACTGCTGTGAGAATGTCCTGCAATGAGGGTTCTGAGGAGTCCATGTCAGGAGGCTTAGCTAGGTCAGAGGTGGTAATAGGAGAGGTTGGTGTACTCACTGCGTTCCCCTGGGCCGCCAGTGCCATCTTGTCAGGCACATGTTGTTTAGCTGGGGTGGATTTCTCAGGAGAGCCATGCTTAGCAGAATTTCCAGCGCTGGGAGACTGTAAATGTGGTCCGGTTCTTGAGCTGCTGTCGTGGGCATATTGACCCAGTTTAGCTGCTGCAGCAGCGTAGGACCCCTTCCCCACACGCTGCTGGAGCGGAGGTCCGCCATGCTGGGCCGCTTCGCCGGCGGGTTCACTCTCTGGTTTATTTTTAGGCATCCCTGCTTTACCTTTATGCTGACCGGGTGTCTTAGAGGGGGTAGCTCCACTCCGGGAGCGAAGTATCCGGTCTATTGCGGCGGTATGTGTGGCTCTTTACAGGATTTGTGGTTCAGGATGCAGGAGCTGAAGTAGAAGGCAAGGTATTTATTATAGGCTGCTTCTGTATGAGTTTTTTCATAGCCTTTCTCTTTGAACTTATTTTTTAGCAGCTCACTTTGTTCTTTGTAATCTTCTTTTCTGGTGCATGCAGAAGATGGCAAAATTGTCCATATGAGACATTTTGTATCCATCTGGGATGGTGGCTGCTTTTGCATGCAGTGGGTAGGTGGCCCCAGGCTCTCATGTGATGTGCCTAATTACTACATGTGTGTATAGAGATGGAGGAGCCATTACTGCTAGGCTCTGAGGAAGAAGGTATTCCTTCGAAGTGCGTCAACCAGCAGAGACCTTGAGGCCAGGTCCTCTGTTATCTGGAGACTGTCGGTTCCAGGAGTGCTTGCCAAGTATACTTGGGATAATGCACTAGGCCGGTACGCCCTTTTTTTTTACTATTGGGGCATCCCCTGCCTTGGAGGGCAGCAAGGCCTGAGACACCATGCCTTGAACAATAGACTACCCGGACATCAATCTAATGCGCAAAATTGTTTGCAGATCATGGTGGATGCATTACCCATAGGTTGGCTTCTTCTGCTGTCGGGCATCTTTTCTTTTTCTCATGTAATGATCAGGATCCTCTCCTTCCTCCTGTGTAGTAATAAAGTCTGCACCATTCTCTGCAGCATTGTACTGTCAGTGTTATTTATGTATCAGTACTCCTTTGAGCCCATTTATACAGCAGGGCACTTGTCACTGCTCCTAGAACCACCTCTGTGTTACTGCATGCACTTTGTTGGTCCCAGCACTGGTTGTGCATCCTCCTGAAATTGTTTGCTGTTGTCTTTGTTGACCTTTAGAAGTAATACTTTTCTGGTAGAGCCAATCAGCTTGCTCAATCTAACAATAAAGCCTGGAAGCTGATTGGCTGCACCACTTTTTGCACCTTCCAGTTTTAGTAACCTCCCCCCCATGTGTGTTAGTAATGACTCCTCCTTGCACAGATCACTATTGACTTTAGTATACAGTGTGTGTGCTGAATAGCAGATTCCCATAGAAATTGGTGACCATACACTGTACAGCAATGATTGTTTCTTCCTTCTGAATAGCATTTGTGGATCTAGCCCTTTATTTTTCATGTTTTATTATTTGATTCTGTCTCTTTCTATGGCAGTGCACCTTCCTCTGCAGCCCTGTGCCTGGCAGTGAAACCATCATACAGACTTTGAAGTTGGCGATGACTGACTTCCATCAGCTGATTGCAGCTTTTACTCAGGTGTATGAGAATGAATTTCAGGAGCACTGCAACCACCCAGCACCTCGCCTTAGTCCCTGCGGGCCTCTCTTCCAGTCTGTCCACTGCCTGCTAGAAAGCTGTAGCAAGGTAATAGTATATCTATATTTAATTCCCTTTTTTTCATCTTCTGAATGGCAGTGGCAACAGACCAGTCATGCAAAAAATGCTAAAAACTAATGAAAGAAAAGACTTAGTAGAAAGTATATATCTTCCTGTACTCAATAACGATGTTCTAGGAGACACTGAGCAGTTCTGTGGCCAATTTAGGAACACCAAGAGTCCAGCTTCTGTTATTTTCTGAAGGCTGTCTCCAGTCTCCTTCTGTACCAGTCCTTAGATGTGGTGGCTGCATTGCTTTTCTTTGTTCAGGCTATTGAACATTTTCAGCAGGTACAAAAAATACCTTTTTATCTTGCCAGAAATGCAATGTCCTTGTCACCTTTCTCCGAGCCCAACACCGCAAAAACAATTCTAACTTCATTCTGTAAACTACAAATCTGTTCAACCCCCTATGTAATGGAGATGAAGAGAGGAAGTTATATTGTAGTCAAGCTTGGGTAACAACCATGGATCCCACCATAGATACAATGGTGGGGTCAGCATAGCCAGCCAGGGACAGGAAGTGTCTTATTTGAAGGATTATCTGGTGGCAGGTGAAAAACCCTGAAAAAAGAAAACGAATGTATCCATCACATCTAGGGGCTGGTAAAATATGATTTGTATATTACATTATTGTTTTTGAGTTTAGTTGCTCTTCAATGGAAGGACAAGGTTAATCACTCCCCGTTTAGGGTCCCTATATCAATTCACAGCATCAATTACACTCTGTAGGTAACAAGCCACGCCCACCCCAATCTGCCTCCATAGAAATGGCTGTCCCAAAAGAAGCTTGGTTTCCGCTGGCAATAGTGGCGCTCAGCACAAGAGTGGCTTGGCTGCATTTTCTGAGGAAACTCGGCTTAAGGTCTACTGGCTTCAAAACAGCAAATTGATGCCAGACTTCTACAAATACTTGGTGTATGTAAACCCCAACAGGTAAATTATTATTTGCCTCCTTTTGAGCTGTTAATGGCGTAGTGCAGGATATAAAAAAACAAAACAAAACATGCATACAGTGGATATAAAAAGTCTACACACCCCTGTTAAAATGTCAGGTTTCTGTGATGTAAAAAAATGAGACCAAGATAAATAATTTCAGAACTTTTTCTACCTTTTTAATGTGACCTATAAACCGTACAACTCAGTTTAACATCAAACTGAAATCTCTTAAGTGGAGGGAAGCAAAAATAAAAAAATAAAATGATATGGTTGCACCCTTCTCCTGACTGATACCTTTTAACAATGGGATCCCTCTGATGCTTTGGAAGCTCTCTGCAGACCATGGCATTTGCTGTAGGATGCGGCTAAGAAATTGTCAGGAAAGACCTACTAGAACAGCTAAACTTTATTTGGGGTTAATCAGAGGCACTTTAAATGATGGTAGGTATGTACTGTCTCCTATTTAACATAAGGTTGAATGTGATTGCTTATTTCTGAGCACAGCTACATCCCCAGCTATAAGAAGGTGTACACACTTATGCAACCACATTATTTTATTTTTTTATTTTTACTCCCCCCCCCCCCCCCCCCTGTTTGTTTTTCAATGGAGTTGTACAGTTTATAGGTCACGTTAAATTATTTATCTTGGTCTCATTTTTTACATCACAGAAACCTGACATTTTAACAGGGGTGTGTAGACCTTTTATAGCCACTGTACCTATGTGGCTGTAGCATTGATCCGATGAGGCAGCTGTCCCCCTGGCTAGCTATTAAGACCGGGAATTGAGCGATGGCATGATCAGATCAGATCTGGCCAGTTCATCCATGCTGGACTACTAACCCCCTCCCCCCTATTTTGATCCTACACACTTCCTGTCCTAGGGTGGCAACATTAAGTGTGGTCACTCAAGAAGTGTTATTCCTCCAGGTGAAAATAAAGGGAAAAAATGCATTAAAATAACTGCAGTCATCATCACATCTAAGGACATGTAACTTTTTTTTTTTTTTTTTTTTTTTTTGTGGGTTTAGATGCACTTTAATTTACAGAAGTGACATAGGCACTTTGTTAGAGGCTATATTGATTATTGCATCTCATTTACTATATATATATATATATATATATATATATATATATATATATATATATATATATCTCATTTATATTTATATTTCCCTTTTTTGCTTGTTAGGAGCTGGAGGCTGTTGCCCAGTTTACAGCAACCTCAAACACTATAACTGAGGTGGTGAGAAAGAGGCAGCAGACTAAAGAGTCCTGGGGAGGAGGCAGCATTACAACTCTGCGTAAGTAAAACCAATTGAAGTCCCCCCTTGTGTTAAGCCTTGGCTCCTTGTAATTGGGGAATAGTATTGGCTGCTACTAAGTACTTATCTCCTAAACACGTTTTGGAGACATTTACTGTACGTACAGGTAAGCCTTATTAAAGGCCTACCTGTAGGTATAAATCCAAAGGCAGAATTTACTACCGCTTTAAAAGAGACTTGGGCCTTTAAGGGGTCAGTCCATTATATATATATATATATATATATATATATATATATATATATATATATATATATATATATATATATATATATATATATATATATATATATATATATATATATATATATATCACTATGCACTTACCAGGATAACTGGATATCTGCAGAGATACGGAACCCTATTACAGCCGTAACACGTTTCACCTATCTATCGGATTTTGGTAAGCCTTGATGGGAAGGAGTTCTCACCCCAAGACCCGGGGTCCCAACACAGCTGCAATTTTGTTGCTTTGACTTAGGAGTGTGATCAGGCCCTTCTCTGTTTATTGCTATGGAGTCACCAATAGGCAGAGAGCATGGCCCTTTTTGTTTGGAATAAATCTGAGCAACAAGTTGTTTGTGAAACAATGCTGAGATTTACCTTCTGGAATCGCCTGGATCAGGGGTCTCCAACCTTTCTGAACAAAGGGCCAGTTTACTGTCCCTCAGACTTTGAGGGGGCCGTACTGTGGCCAGTGGGAGTAGAAAATCCCCTGGCATCAATGGGAGTGAAGAATACCCAATTGGTACTATTGGGAGGAATAGTGCCCCAATGTTGGTATTAGAGGAAGAAATCGTGCCCCATCATTGGTGACAGTGGGAGGAATAGTGCCCTATCATTGGTGACAGTGGGAAGAATAGTGCCCCATCATTGGTGTGAGTGTGAGGAATAGTGCCCTATTGTTGGTATCGGTAACAGGAATGACACCCCATTGTTATAGAAGGAATAGTGTCTTGTATCAGTAGGAGGAATAGTGTTTCGAAGGGTTAAAGGCAAGTAAAGGGCCACATCTGTCCCCCAGGCTGCAGTTTGGAGACCGCTGGTCTATACATTTAATGAGAAGCCAGGTGCCTGAACTTGCTACTGTACTTTATACCTTTAAACTGTACCCAACCCAAAACCACAATTTCAGTTAAAGTGAACTTGATCTGCTCTAAAATATTTCACTTGATGTAGAACCCCTTAGATTCTAGGCCTAGTCCTGTGGCTTTTTCCTATATTGGGAATTGGCGCTGCCTATCCCAGCACTAAGCTATGAGTGCTGGGAGCATAAGCTTGCCAATTAAACAGTTGAATGACAGATGGCAGGGCATAGTGTGAGGAAGGGCATAATCTCGGTAGGGTAGAAATTAAGTGCTCACGTACCTTCACAGACTAGGATCCAAGAAGCTCCATAGCGGTCAGGAGCACTGGTACCTGCAAGCACTGAATAGTCTGTTCCTCAAGTGACTCTGTAATTAGGAAAGTATGGGGGTGGCTATTACCCTGGAAATGCTATGCCTAGCTTTGTCGGAGTCACAGACCTGGAGCACACCTGCTGTAAAAAGGAGTGTCAGAATTCCTTATTGCTATACTTACCAAGCATGGAAGCCAAAGCAACGGCATGAAAGCCAGGGAACTAGTTCTCTCAAAAGGAGAGTTCAGCGTTAGCAGCCTTCATTTTTCGTCATGGCAAATTCCATTTCAGCATTGTGGTTAGTTAAGAATGTTTGGGCCAGGTAAGGTTAATTTTAAAAGAGAAGTTTGGTTATTAAAAAACAAAAAGAAACAATACATGCTCACCTTGGTAGATATAGCATCTGTCCCCTGCTGGCTCTAAGACCGAGAACTGAGCGATCAAAGATCACTGATTGCCCATTTCTCGGTCTCCAGTAATCAGAGAGTGGTGGCTCCCAGCTCTGCCCCTCCAGTGCTCATTGGAGCACCAGCCTGTGGAGGGGGCTAAGCCAACTTCTGGTCCAGGCATCTGGGTGAATCCCGACATTAAAGTCTGGATCTCTTCACACCCTGGACTGGCTCGGTAATGTCAGGGGACTTTAGCCCGCTGTTGGCTAAATACACGTCACAGGAGTGCAGAATGAAGTGCACTGACCCACAGGAGAAGTAGGGCCCAAAGAGCTTTGGCCATAATTTTTTTAAGACAGTGTGCAAGATGAAACAAAATATATCACATCATCTGTTTTTTCTGTGATTTAGGGATGGGGATGGGCATGAAAAAATAACTGGTTTCACCACAAGCAGAATATAATCTCTCCTTTTCACATTTTTTTTATTTATTTAGATGAGAAGATCAAGGAGCTAAAACACAACTATGAGCTGTTCCTGAGTGCCCTGCAATAGTGAGAGAGAATTTGAATTTAATATGTCTGCCAACTTATGACTACATTTTGGAAGTTTTCTCCAAACAACACTTGGGTTAGATCTTCGTTTCGTGTTTGACGACCATTCACTAAAATGAGAGAGAAAAAAAATGGCACAGACCTGAATTAATTGTTTACTATGTACAACCACAACCACTTAAAGGGCTTGCTGGGAGTTGACAAACTGTCCACCATCTCCATGGATTTTGTTGGTTGTATGGAATTTTGCAGTGCACAACAAATGACTCCTATGCTTGTAGATGACAAGAAATTTGTATAGGTCAGCTGGTGTTTAACTCAATAGTAACTCCTACATTTGTGGCCAAATTTGTACTATCTGAAAAAAAATAATCTACATAGCCCTCTACTATCAGAGGCCCCCTCACCTCAAAATATGACTAGGTGACAAAGATCCCAGTGCAGTAGATCTTCTACTTGCATATCTTCCTTAGCGAGGAATGTCTAGATTGTACTTTACAGTATTAATTATATCTAAATAGTCTAGGCTGAAATTCATTGGAAATGTACTTAACGCTATCAGACTTCTAAAGCTCTTATCCTTGTTTGTTCCTTCCTGTGTATTTTTCCTTATTCCTACATATTCAGCTTTCAGATATTTGTATATTTTCAACTTCTGTATCAGATTTAATTTGTTCTAACTAGTGCAATTTATGTTGGACTCGTTTTTTTCATAGACATGTAAAATGTACCCACTGGAATGGTTCGTAGTGTACTTAAAGTATTGCCCACAGTAGGCTTCTAAATGTCTCTGTCTTGAGCCTGTCATTCTGTACATTTCCAAAAAAAATAGCAATGTCAATATAATAAAACCTTTATACAATTTTTGGACATGGTGAGAGATTTAACTCATTTTTATTGTATTGATAAAAATCGGACAATAACAGCTCAATGCTCCTCCAAACAGGAGGTTGTTCAATAATACCACACAACCTGGTCACAATAGGGGTTCAAGTATCCAGAGATGCTCCTCCTACCCCTTTATAGTGAGGTTAGCCAGAGAAGGTGACAATTTTCTAGCCATCAAAGCTATGCAACTTTGCAGATAGTGAACCCTCCAAATGCACAATAACTGTGAGCCAACAAAAATTGCACAATAGTATGAGCAAGGAAAGATTTTATGAAGTCCACAAAGACCACGCCTAAAGCGCTGACTTCTAACAAAGTGCATAGTTTGCCGTCTGTTCCCTATAATACTCCACACTAAGGCCCCTTTCACATGAGAGGTCTGATTGGGTCTGCCTTTCCATTTTCTTTTTTTTTTTTCAGGCGTACCTGATTGGACCCTACATTCTTCCTCTATGGGCAGTTGGATGTAAACAGACTTTTGTGTCCTTTTACAGCTGGCTACTGCTCATCTGATCCGGCAGAAATAAACAGAAGGGGATTCATTCCCCTCTGTCTTGCCGGATCGGAGGGCAGTTGGGTGTAGAGGAGGCTGTGTCCATATCCACTGTGCACATGTAGAGCAGACATTGACCTGTCATCTGGCCACTCTGCTCAGCAGGAGATCAACAGACGGATCCCATGCTGAGCAAACCGGAGTCCAGCCTGTGTGAAAGGGGCCTAACGCTGATCATACAGTCTGATTTGTACAAGCCCCTTAGAAGCAAATATGTAGTGCAATGGTTTTCATGATTGGATACAAACCACATGTATTGTTTATAGGTAGGTCCTTGTATAATAGATTTTGTAAATCTAAAAGAAATTATCCATTCTGATTGTACAGTGTATGCCTAGTTTTAGACTTGCATTTTTATGGCCCATTCATAAAATGCATGCTTTGATACTATAGATTTCTAATCTCTTCTCTGACCAGCAATGAAAACAAACCTCTTCAAAAAAGGTGCTTACTAGTAAGGTTATTTACATAAATTTCCAAAGAAATGGGTGAGGACATTTTCTATAAATGGGTTATCCACTTTAATGTAATTTACCAAACCCCAAAAAATCCTGGGGGGGTGGCTCCTGTAAAGTTTACTAAACAAAATTCTGTAGCAATCAGCTACAAAATAAGACTGATGCTTGTGGAAAATACTGTAGAAACATGTCTTCCAAGAGACCATGCCCCCTTTACTACCCCATAGATACCCATCTTATCATTGCTTCCTTGCCACTCCTTCACCAGAGATTTTTTGTGCTGGCAGTGACAGATGGAGAAGTAGTGATGAGGTAAGTATTTGTAGGTCAGGGGGCCCCCTTTGTAAAGACATTGTCACTTTACCTTCAATGGGCAAGAGTCAATGTCTCCTTAAAATAACAAATTGTACTAATGGAGCTGCTCAATCACTTAATTTTTCCCAAGTCATCTTTCAGGATGGCTTATGGGGAGAGAGACTCCTCCCACCTAGAAAATACATGATCCCCATTTTAAAAAGACAAGCTTAGCAACCAGATCTTCAGTATATGTGTTTCCTCTGGCCAGGACAGATGAACAGCAATCCGTTTATTTTTTTTTCAGTCAGGCCTGCGTGCTAGGGAGCAGGGGCCTCCCGGCTACAGCATCCCAGAACAGGCCATGAACCTGGGGAGGCATGTAGCTCAGGCTCTCTCAGGCTGCCCTAGAAGGGAGTCTGAAATTCTTTTACACCAGGGGACCCCATCTCTCCATAGGAGTCTGGTCAACAGCATGCCTGTTTAGGGTAGGTGCACTGGCAGTGTGAGATTTTTACTTGTGTGAGTCTTCCAGAGGGCAGTGCAGACTTGTAGTGTCCAGATGCTTGCAAAACGGCCATTTCCGGGTGTTTTGGTGTCTTGGGCAGCTGTTCCATGGAAGCCACCCAATCCACAGCCCAGGCTGAGATCCTCACTGCTTGATTTTTCGGGGCTACAGAGAAGATGGTGGAAGCCATTTTGTCCATTCTCTGTGCTGGTAGGTCACCAGGGAGGAGACTGTAAGCGGGAAGCAGGGTTGGGACACCTGCGGACTCTGGCTCTAAGGTAAGAAAGCAGCTAATGGGGGTTCCTCTTTTTTTACTCCCTGGTAGAGGGGGCACCAGGGGTTTTGGTTAGATTCTCTATACTATCCACAGACCTGCAGGGCTGGTCTGGGGAATCTGACTGTGTGTGTATACCTTTTTCCCTAATGGTAATGGGGATTAATTGGGTCTTCCTAGGTGGCCGGGGTGCCGGTCACAGGGTGATTGCACCCTGTCTCTCCTTGTAAAAGGCTCTTACCACCTTGTATCCTCACCCTGTAGGACAAAGGATGGGAACAAAAAGAGCAAAAGGAGAACCGCCTATGTAAGAGATGCGCAGCCTGCAAGTACATCTTATCTACTACCTGGACACCAACTCCAGTGCTGCAATGCTCTATAAACGGTTCCTAGAGAGCATGAAAAAAATTGCAATCTTTTTCTTGGTTTTCAGGAAGGTTCCTACTCTGCTGGAGGAGAAGCAGCTATCTTTGTGGGCACCGAGGCTCTAGAGGAGCCCTCTCTACATTTGGTCAAGCTCCATATCCTCGGTTGCTGGATCAGCTCCTGATGTTTTCTGCTGATTGATATGGATGGATCATGGCTGCTGGCTTCCCCAAAACTGCGTGGCTGCAGCAGGCAATGCTCGTTAATCCCTGCAGGCATTGGCCTTCTGATTGCACACCTCAAGGCTTATATGGTTACCACCTCTTCCAAAGGTGTCAGCAGCTTTCATTTATCACTAGATTTGGTCTTGTTATGAGCTGGGAGGCTCTGTCTGTCTCCCACCTGAATGTGGGCTATATAAATCAGTTGGGTTGTACTGCAGCAGGTTGGCTCCCCTGGGCGAACCGACGTAACTGTACGTCGGTTCGCCTTTTGACCACTAGGGGGCGCACCCGCTGTGCCATGCCGGAGCCAATGCGAGTGCCCAGCGGGCGCGATGTCCACCGGGCACCCGCGACCGCTCGTGACAGAGCGAGAACCGGGATCTGTGTGTGTAAACGCACAGATCACGGTTCTCTCAGGGGAGAGGAGACAGACCTTGTCTTCATACCAAGTATGAATACCGATCTCTCTCCTCCCCTAGTCAGTCCCATCCCCCCCACAGTTAGAACACACCTAGGGAACACGGTTAACCCCTTGATCGCCCCCTAGGATTAACCCCAAAAATGTGTCAAAAGTGTCCAATTTGTCTGCCACAATATCGCAGTCCCAATAAAAATCGCAGATCACCGCCATTACTAGTAAAAAAAAAAAATAATAGTAAAAATGCCATAAATTATCCCCTATTTTGTAGACGCTATAACTTTTGCGCAAACCAATCAATATACGCTTATTGCGATTTTATTTATTTATATTTTTTTAACAAAAAATATGTAGAATACATATCGGCCTGAACTAAGGAATTTTTTTTTTTAAATTGGGATATTTATTATAGCAAAAAGTAAAAGTTATTATTTTTTTTTTTTTTTAATTATCGCTCTTCTTTTGTTTTATAGCGCAAAAAAAAAAAAAAAACGCAGAAGTGATCAAATACCACCAAAAGAAAGCTCTATTCATGGGGAAAATAATTAGTTTGGGTACAGCGTCGCACGACCGCACAATTGTCAGTTAAAGTGACGCAGTGCCGTATCGCAAAAAAATATCCTGGTCATTGGGCAGCCAAATCTTCCGGGACTGAAGTGGTTAAATATGTAATTTTTAGGAGACTCATATTTGCTTCTGTAATAAATTATTGGGTTAGGTCTAGGACTATTGTGAGTCAACAGTATCTGCTATGCACTCCAGTTTGTGTGTTTAGACTTATATCACCTGGAGCTCCCTGGGTTCCACCACTGGATAGATGTAGCCAGGTCTCTGGCTACGAATTCATTATATATCTATGACGTGATTATGCAAATTGTTGGCTTTGTGGCATGGGCATAGGTAGGCTGTTTGTTGGGTATTAGATGAATACAGTATGACTGTAACCTCATGCTTCGGCAGTATGTTATGTCTCTATGTATTTAAATACTAATCATTGGAGCTTATGCTTATAGTTTATATTCTTTTGGTACCTTTGTGGATCATACCTCATATGCGATTCAGTATCTTGACACAGCATATGTAATGGTTCAAATAGTCTGCTTGAAGTGTAGCCACCATTTCTATATGTGGCTGTATGTATTGGGAGGCTTTTGCCCGATCTTTAACTTGACATGTGCAATATGTTGTCTTGCTGCATTAATGTACACAGACAACAGGGGTGTAAATAGGTTAGAGAGGACATTTCTGTTCGCTGAAACCTTACCAGGGTATCTTTATGCAATCTCTCGGGCCATACAGACATATATAATAGGTTGTGGAATTGATGTGATATTTTTTTATTCCACTAGTCGTCTTTGAGAGATGGTCCTTGTTGCAGAAGGTTCTGCAAGATTTGTTGTGGTATGAATACGCCTTAATATGGGTCTTGTGTATTGGACAACATACTTTAAAGGAGAAGTCCAGCCTAAGCTTGTTTGGCTGGGCTTCTCCTATGGGTCACAGGAGTGCAATCCATTTTGCACTCCTGTGACCTGTTTTCAGCAGAGAGCGGGCTGAATTCTGCTCTCTGCTGACATCATAAGAATCAGTCCAGGCATTGCGACAAAGTTTGGATCTGCCAGGTTCCTGGACTGATACCTGTCTTAGCCTCATAGCGAGCTGCTGAGAGCCTAAGACAGCCACTCCCCACCCCTCCACAACTCGGCAGCAGAGTGGAGAGCTGCTGACTGGTAGTCGGCAGCTCTCTACTCGGGGAGCTGTGAGAACCGAGCCATTGGCAATGTTCGATCGCTCGGTTCTCAGTGTAGAGGCGCCGGGGGGGAAAGATGCAGCATCAGTGCTAAAAAAATGAATGAATAAAAACCAAGCGCTGATGTGGATAGATATGTGTGATATAAAGTCACGTGTCAGTGATGTAACGCGTGGGAGGAGCTTAGGACGTTCAGTGCTGCAATACACCTGAAGGTTAACAGCAGCTGTTTCTCTATGGGAAACTTCGTCCACAGCGGCTGACTGCAATCTGCATATTTGAATGCTTCTAATAGACCGGGAGTTTGTGAGTGTATCTCTTGTCCCTGTTTTGCTTGTGCACTATCTAGTAAGTTCACTGCACAATGATCTATTTTTTCTTTGCTTGCTTTGCATAAAACCTTTATCCTGAGAGCTGAATTACCAGCAGTATTATGGCTGAAGTGGGATGCAAGAAAAACTAAATATCCTGATACAAACGATCTAACCCAGTGAGTCAATCAATCTGGATTAAGGGAAGGAACTGTTTAATTATTTTTACTTTCCCCCACTATTTATCTCTATCTGGACATTGTACTCAGAGTGTCATTATTATTTTATTTATATTCACCGTCACATCACCAATTTGAAGATTTATTTTGGCAATTTTAACACATGTATTAGCACCATAATTATTTATCTATTTTATTCACATGTATGCATTTTTTATTCCTGGATTTAAGTTTAGTCGCAGCAGCATATTGTGCACTATTTATTTAAAGCGCATTAGTACAAGATGCAGCATCAGACCGATGCCAGCCAGCTCTGCACATTGCGCCCATTTGAACATCCCAATGTGATCACATTGTTTTTAATATCAATCATTTTTTATTGGGCTTTAACAAATATAAGGCAAGCAAATACAAGACATCTTTATGGTGCATTAGATTTGTAGGTCACATAATACAACGCCTTTGAACCGGAGGCATCTAGAGCAATATCTTTATCGTACATCACAGGACACAGAGCAACCATAATAATGTGGGTTATACACCACCTATAGGTGAATGAACACTGGCAACCAATAGACAGGAAATTTCCCCTCTATATAACCCTCCTTTACAGAAAGCAAATCAGTTTTTCGCCATTGTGTTCAAGGTGATGGTCACGGATTACATGTGCTCTTGGAGCATACTTGGAGATCTGGATGGTTCTATTAGGAATCATGGACTTCAATCATATCCATTTGAAAAAGCTGTCAGCCAAAAATGGATGGTACCTGAGCCTCATGGGAAGCAGAGAAGATTCCTCGAGGTTTCGCCTGTATTGCAACCTTACAGCGCTGGACCCTGTTTAATGGAAACCTGTGCAGTGTTTGTTCTGACCAAGGTGCTTTCCTGCAGGGTGCTATACAGGTCCAGGGGAGTGGACCCCACATTAAGGGGGACCTAGTCTCTGAAGGTCTTTTATGACAAAGCTTGCCGTGATGGGTGAAGATTGAACTCCTGCTTTGTTCAGAGTCCTGCAGCAGGATAGTAAGTCTGCATTTTTTTGCAGTCTCTCTTTTAAAAAAAAAATAAGAGAGAGAAATGTTCTCCCGGTGGCCACTGGGAGCAGTGTGCCATTTAATCATGCTATGTATGCTTACTCATGTGGCTGTGGTTTCTCCTCCAGCCACTAGAGGGAGCAGGCTCGCTCAGTATGGCCTATTTTTATATAGGCAGAAAGTGGAAGGGGCGGCCATGCCATGTGGCAACAGGTTCAGTAGGCCTCTGGAGACATAGCAGCAGCCTAAAGATACTAACAAAGTGTGAATACTTACTATGGGAGGACTATGTGAAGACAAGTCATGATTATATGCTGCATATTTACTGCTTATCCGGTGAGACTGTACAGCTGTAAGTTAAAACACCCCTGGATGGTTAGCAGTTCACTTTAAAGTGTTGACTGTTCTATAAGCAGGTGCAGCGTGTAATATACATGCCTGCAATCTTGTTGCTTAAATGCATGTTTAAATATACACATTTGGGAAAACGTGAGCGTGGATGCATTTTGTTAAGGAGTTTGTATCTCCAGTATAGTGCATATGTGCTTGACTAAAAACCTACAGGTCTACTATGGGCCCAGCTGCAGTTATGCAGTTGCTTGCTTGGAAACCTGCTAAAATGGCACGGTTGCTGGAAAGCATAGTTGCTAAAACGCACAGTTGCTAAAAATGCACGGTTGCACATGGTTGCACAAGGATGCATGTTTTTTGTTAAGTTTTGCATAAATATGTTTGCATAGAGATACATGATAATGGTTGCACAGAATGCATGGTGTCTTAAGCATGCATGGATGCACAAAGATGCATGTTTAGTCATGTTTGCGTAAATGTACAAGAATTTACATGTTTGCATAAAGATACATGATTGCACAAAATGCCTCGCACAGAGATGCGTGGTTTTTAATGCTTACATAAAGATGCATGTTTGGACATTGATTATTCATGATACATTGAAGATACATGGTCACATAAAGATACATGGTCGCATAGAAATGCTTGATCACATAAAGATGCTTCTGTAAGGACACCCCGAGTATGAAAGGGGTTAAAGTTGTTTAGGACATTCCATACCCAAACACAAAGGCAGCAACTGAAAACTTCCATCAGCTGAACCAGGAACCCATACAAATAATTCTCCCCCCAAGTCCGAGACAAGATGCTCTGTCTTGAGGTTCAAGCAGGAATGAATCTTTATTCAAACACATGTTATACAGATCCCACTTCAAAACAATTCCCCCCCACCCTTGGAAAACAGGGCGGGTTAAACTGCCCAATGACAATGGACACACAGGTCAGATGTGTTTAACTTCTCATCAGTAAACAGTCTTAGCAGGGGGGCTCCCTCCATAGAGATAAACCTCCCATAATCCAAGGCAGACAGACACAGCAGAACATTGGAATACATCCCCACCCCACACTAGCACAGCAAATAGTACACAACACAATTCACCCTGTGCCCCTATTAGTGACTCCCGTCACAATGGCATATCCCGGGTCCCCAAAGTCTGTGTGTCTTGGGGGACATGGACCTGAATCTAAAGTAACACCACCTCAAGGGTCCCAGGCATACAGCCCGCAAAGAGCACCAAATGCCAGGGCCCATAATCAGTCGGCAAGAGGCTAGCATTCAGTCCCCTCCAAAAGCCTCTGTCCCGGCTAGGTCTGTCACAGCTTCATTTCATAAAGATATGTGATTATACATGTTTGCTTAAATATACATGGTTATACATGTTCACATGAGGATACATGGTTGCATAACAATACTTGATCGCATAAAGCCGATTGATCAAATAAGGATGCTTTATCGCATAAAAATGCTTGTTCGCATAAAGATGCTAAATCGCACACTTCATATTTTGCCCAAATGTATAATTTGCATGACACATGCTTCCATAGAGGCATATTGCTTAAATACATGCTAGCATGTTTTCATTTGTACTGCATACTTATGTTTATTACATTAAGCTGTAAACATATGTACTTGTTTTTCTGCGAGTACTTATTTTACATAGGACTACATGTATATGGGCTTTTTTGCCTGGGTGCTTCTTTGCCTGAGGGTAAATCCATATGAGCGTATTGACCCTGTACTGCATACATAAATGCATTAATGGCAAGAACCCTTGTATACCTACATGTTTGCCTCCCTAGGTACTTGCATACCTAAGGGGTTGCATAGAGGAAAGCCAACATTGTTTTAGGCCTGCATCCTTGGAGGACTGTTTATTAGGTTACCTGTTATACCAGTTAAACGGTTCCAGAAAAAAGAGGCAGCCCGGGGAAGCAGGAGCACCACTTTGAGGTTCAGGGATCTGGCGGTATCCACATTCCCCGATGGACAGTGGTTTCAGGTGCATTGGAGCCACTGTGGTGTTTGGCATTGCAGTGTGTCCTGGCGCATTCATTTTTTTTGTCGGACTGCAGCCTTATCACCTTGTTCATGCCTGATCTCAGTTGGTTGAAGCCTAAGCAGAATCAAGCCTGGTTAGTATACAGATGGAAGATTGCCCGGGAATACCAAATTCTGTAAGTTTTCCCCACTGGGTGAGGGAAGCATCTGAGGCTGCTGGTTTTTGAGAGTATCTCAGACCAGTAAGACTTATGCCCCGTACACACGGTCGGATTTTCCGATGGAAAATGTCCGATCGGAGCGTGTTGTCGGAAATTCCGACCGTGTGTGGGCTCCATCGGACATTTTCCATCGGATTTTCCGACACACAAAGTTGGAGAGCAGGAGATAAAATTTTCCGACAACAAAATCCGTTGTCGGAAATTCCGATCGTGTGTACACAAATCCGACGGACAAAGTGCCACGCATGCTCAGAATAAATAAAGAGATGAAAGCTATTGGCCACTGCCCCGTTTATAGTCCCGACGTACGTGTTTTACGTCACCGCGTTTAGAACGATCGGATTTTCCGACAACTTTGTGTGACCGTGTGTATGCAAGACAAGTTTGAGCCAACATCCGTCGGAAAAAATCCTAGGATTTTGTTGTCGGAATGTCCGAACAAAGTCCGACCGTGTGTACGGGGCATTAGGGTAGTCTCTGAGTTGCTTTGTTCCATCTTTTTTGCTGGCAAAAGACCTGGTAGGTTAAGTGCACCTCTTGGGACTGACTGGGTCTAGCACAGAGGCATCAGTCTTTGCCTTACATTTGCTCTTGGAGCTGAAGTTATGGGATCATTATTGAGAAACAATTAAATCGTGGCAGTTCCAAAGCCAAATAGGAACATGACGTCTATCTTAAGGTCT
Organism: Aquarana catesbeiana; assembly: GCF_042186555.1. Lineage (NCBI taxonomy): Eukaryota > Metazoa > Chordata > Amphibia > Anura > Ranidae > Aquarana > Aquarana catesbeiana. The sequence goes on along the minus strand of NC_133332.1, from coordinate 249,309,864 downwards.
CAACCCACTGAACATCTTTCTGTTTTCAGATAGGTTAGATGGTTCAGTGATGACCTCTCTGCAAGAGGTAGCTTTTGGGGTCCATAACCATCTATAAAGGTTTGTCTCCAGGTTCATCAAAGATTTCTGTAAGTGCAGTAGAAAGCCGGTTTTGTTGTGAATCTTCCCTTTGGGTTGGCCACAGCTCCGGAGGATTCTCAAAGCATCTAGCCCCAATGCTGGGCTTGCTGAAGACACCTCAATACTCTTTACATCAATCTTGGCTCAAGAAGCAGTCAATTCCAGGAGAAATTGTTACATGCTGTTGAGAGGGTGGTAAATAACATGTCAAGTTGAAAAATGACACTGGTGCCAAATGCAATGTCATGTCCTTATCCACATTGCACAGCAATGACCCCAATGCTGAAATTGATCAGTCAAATAAAGTAAACCTGATTAGCTTATGGCAGTCAAACAATTCAGCACTGGGCACTTCTACCTTGGATCTATCACAGGACAAGCTGCTATTCCACATTGTGGATAGAAATGTTAAGAGCCTGCTAGGCTTACGCATGCGCGTTAAGCATGCGCTTAAATCAAATCCAACTCAGACCAGAAGTACATGCAGTATAACAGGCTCCTGAGATAACTTATAACTTGCGAGGACTTATTTCGAACTGACACTGTTGGTAAGCTTCCAGTCATGTATCACATGCGCTTAGATGAAACAGTTCAGTCTACGGTGTTTGTCTTTTATAGCCAGTGGGATCCTTCCTTTGAGGGGTACAAAGTCTTGCAAGAGTTAGAAAGGATGACTAGACTGGGCATCATTGTACTAGTGCAGGAGACTACCCCCTGGGTGTCTGCCATGGCAGCAGTAATCAAGAAAGATGGCACTGTCCGCATATACATTGATCCAGTGCACCTCAATAAGGCTCTCTTAAGGCCTAATCACCCATTAAAAACTGTAGAGCAAGTGAACGCTGATATGCCATAGGCAAAGGTCTTTAGCATGCTAGATGCAAAATGTGGATTCTGGCAAATCCCTCTGGATGAGAAATCATCATTACTCACAACCTTTATGACCCCATATGGGAGATACAAATGCTTATGGATGCCATATGGAAATTCAACTGGAAGTAAAGTCTTTCAGAGATGTATGGAACAGCTCTTTGCTGGACAGCCATGTGACATAGTCATGGATGATATCTTGATTTGAGGTTTCTCCGTTGAGGAACATGACAAACGACTTAAATGCGTACTAGACCGTGTCAGAGCCATCAATATGCTGCTCAACCCTACCAAATATCGCTTCAGAGTCTGAGTTGTCATATGTTGGACACCTTCTCACTGATAAAGGTGTCAAGCCTGACCCAGAAAAAAACAATGCAATCCATGTTTGTCCTTTGGAATTGTCTGCTGATGCTTCCCCGCATGGTCTTGGCGCATTCTGTCTTCAAGAGCCCTCACTGAGACTGAAGCACGCTATGCTCAATTTCAGAAGGAATTATTGGGACTAGTATTTGCCTGTGTAAAAATCCATGATTATATCTATGGCCGCCCTGTGACTGTGGAGACTGATCATCAGCCACTCATAACCATACTGAGAAAACCCCTGCACACAGCATCTGTGCGCATCCAGCGAATGATGCTAAAGCTTCAACGCTACCACCTGAATGTACCGTATATACTAGAGTATAAGCCAAGTTTTTCAGGCCATTTTTTTGGCTGAAAAAACTGCCTCGGCTTATACTCGAGTGAAAAAAAGTCTGAAATGGACCAAGCTGCATTTGTATACAGGCTGCTGCATTTCCCACCCTAGGCTTATACTCGAGTCAATATGTTTTTCCATTTTTTTGTGGTAAAGTTAGGTGCCTCGGCTTATATTCGGGTCGGCCTATACTCGAGTATATACAGTAATCTATAAATGAGGCAGTGAACTGTTTATTGCAGATGCTCTTTCACATGCACACCTCCCCACTTCTGATAACTCTGGAGCTATTGAGGATTTTGATGTGTTGGCTCTGGATGGGGTGTTGTCATCCAGAAGGATTCGGGAACAAAAGCAAGAAACCCAAGCAGATGCCACCTGTCAGCGCCTCATGGACATCATTCTCAATGGGTGGCCTGGCTCCTTTAGGGAAATCCCGCATGATTTCTGACCATTCTACTCTATGAATTGACATTGGATGATGGATTAATTCTGCATGGTCAGAGATACATTATCTCACAAAAGGTACACCCCTCACATTTTTGTAAATATTTTCTTATATCTTTTTATGTGACAACACTGAAGAAATAACACGTTGCTACAATGTAAAGTAGTGAATTCCCCCACCGGAGATGCACTCTACTTCACTGGCCGGGGTTTTCGCCTCTTAATTGGATAAATTGATAGCAGCCATTGGCTCCCGCTGCTGTTAATCAAATCCAATGACACAGGGGTGGGGCTGAGTCTGGCATTCTGTGTCTATGGATGTAAATGCTGGACTCAGGAGCGTGCCCGCACAGTAACCCCCAGGGAGAGCACTTCTCTTAGGAGGTTTACCGATGCGGGAGTAGCGGCGAGCACCGTTGGGGGACCCCAGAAAAGGAGGATCGGGGCCACTCTGTGCAAAACGAAATGCACAGTGGGAGGTAAGTATGATATGTTTGTTATGAAAAAAACCAAGAGGGTTTTGCAATCCCTTTAATGTCTAAACCAATGGCAACAAAAGTGAGTACACCCCTAAGTGAAAATGTCTAAATTCAGCCCAAAGTGTCAATATTTTGTGTAGCCATCATTATTTTCCAGCACTGCCTTAACCCTCTTGGGCATGGAGTTCACCAGAGCTTCACAGGTTGCCACTGGAGTTCTCTTCCACTCCTCTATGACGACATCACCAAGCTGGTGGATGTTAGAGACCTTACACACCTTCACCTTCCATTTGAAGATGCCTTACAGATGCTCAACGGGGTTTAGGTCTGGCGACATACTTGGCCAGTCCATCACCTTTACCCTCAGCTTTAGCAAGGCAGTGGTTGTCTTGGAGGTGTATTTGGGCTCATATTGGAAAACTGCCCTGTGGCCCAGTCTCTGAAGGGAGGAGTTAATGCTCTGCTTCAGTATGTCACAGTACATTGGGAAGCTGCAGTTCATTGAGGGAACCATAAATGCCAACATACTGTGACATACTATGCCAGTGCCAGCAGCACTCATGCAACCCCAGACCCTGACACTCCCACCACCATGCTTGACTGTAGGCAAGACACACTTGTCTTTTTACTCCTCACTTGGTTGCCACCACACACGCTAGACGCTATCTGACCCAAATGAGTTTATCTTGGTCTCATCAGACCACAGGACGTTCCAGTAATCCATGTCCTTAGTCTGCTTGTCTTCAGCAAACTGTTTGCAGCTTTCTTGTGCATCATCTTTAGAAGAGGCTTCCTTCTGGGACGACAGCTATGCAGACCAATTTGATGCCGTGTGCAGCATATGGTCTGAGCGCTGACAGGCTGTCCCCCCTTCCCTTATACCTCTGCATATGACGTGGAGCATGCGCACTCAACTTCTTTGGTCGACCACAGCGAGGCCTGTTCTGAGTGGAACCTGAAACTGAGCTGCAGCATGGTGGCCATCTTCTTATAGCCTAGACCATCTTTATGTAGAGCAACAATTCTTTTTCTTCATACCGCCACGGAGGTTAAGGAATTACTGCGCTACCATATAACCATATAATAGCTGCTGCCACTACAATCAGACAAATTGTGTAAGTGATAAATTCAAAAAGTTCAGCGCTGGGTATAAATCATTTTGCTTGTTTCTTACATGCAATAACAGTAGAAATGTGCAATTATGAACATTGTAGCAGGGCGGTACCCTGCCAGGGTCCAGGTCTAGTGAAAAGCCAGTACACTAACTGGTCAGCTGTGTTCGGGGCTTTAAGTAATGACCAGACCAAGGTTCTGTGCTCCACCCCGGCAAATAGGAAGTCTCGTCTAGGTGGAGCCCTCCTGACTCCTGAGCCAGAGGTGGGAACCATTGCAGCACGAGGCTGCTAGCGATAAGCACAGAGTTGCTGAGTGTCCGGTCTGTGGGAGACAGACCAAGGCTTAAAGCGCAAGGCCTGAGCAGGAGAGCTGCGGTTATGAGCCAAGCGGGCTGAATGTTTATTTCTGTAGCAGAACTGAAATGCTAAATACCCCTGTGAGGGAATCTCCTGTATTTGTTGAACTCTCTTTTGAATAAAAATGGGCAAAACCAACCCTTAAACGAAGTAAAAGCGAGTGGTGATGTCCTTAAAGCTCTAAACTTGGAATGAACCCCTTACAATAAAGAAGTGTGCAAGCCAAGCTTATATGAGGTAATTTTACCATATGCCAATATTAATAAAGTTCACACGGTTTCATAAATACAACACTTAAATGTGCAAGCCAAGCTTATATGTGCATTTGTTCATATTTGCACATTTCTAGCGCTGCACTTTTTGAATTTATAAAAAGGAAAGATAAGCCATGACAAATTGGCCAGACGCCTTTCTCCTCTGGAGCCTGAGCAGGTGGTAATGAAGGAGACAACCCGTGGGTTTGACAAACTGGCCACGGTTCATGGAAAGGCCTGCCAACCAAACAGCTATGTTGTCCATTCTGATGGTAAGACCTACGTAAGGAACCGCCGTCACCTCCTACAGATAATTGAATTATACTGTACTGCTGCCGCCCATGTTCCCATGATCACTTCAGGACCCCAAGCACAGCCATCTGCTGCTGTGCCAATTGACACCCAACAACACTCCAACAACGGATGTAACACACAACCGCAACAAATTTATGATGGTGACAGGCAAGAGGTTTCAGACTCTCAAGCCCCACAAGTCATTACTCGATCTGGAAGAGTGTGTGAACCCAATTTAAAGTTCCAAGACTTTATCACACACTGGGGGTGATTTACTAAGACGAATGTTCTGCGCCAGTTCATACCTTAATTGGTGCGCTGGAAAAGTAATTAACCGAACCGGCACACTCTGAAGCGCAAAACGATAAATATGTAAACTGCAACTGGTGCTAGGGTAACTGCGGTTTTCTGATTGATAATAACGCACGCCCAATACATTTGCTTAATTTCATCTCATTGGATGTATCTTGTTAGGCAATTAGTAGGTGTTCTCAGTTAATTAACCCTTTTGATGCTAATCTCATTCCTATTACTTCTAATATATGTTTGAAATGTGTTTTTTTTTTTTTTTCTATTTTTACCCAAATCTTTCAATACGTTAAAGAACAAAGAAGTGTTTCTGAACCCAATAAATTAAATATATTAATATAAATTAATATTTTCAGATCTTGATCTTTAAAGGTGAACGTACACTGCAATCAGTTAGGCACTTGCACTAAATCAATTTTTTTTAAGATCTGTTTGATTTCCTATAATTTGAATTAATTGTTCAAGTGCGTCTTCCTATTACCTATTTTGCCGAAATAGGTAGTTGTACAGAGATTGCATAATGCATGACCATCCTGATTAGTCAATCTAAGTGCCAAATTTGGAATGTAGATGTGCCATGACCCACTTGTATTTTCCTAATGATATTTCTTGGGCATTATACAAGGCACATGAGAAACCACATTTTTTCAAAACATGCTAGAGTGATCAGGAGCATGGCCCTCCAGCTGTTTCAGAACTACACATCCTATGAGGCATTGTAAAACTCTGACATTCACAGACATGACTAGACATGATGGGAATTGTAGTTCCTGAACAACTGGAGGGCCGTAGTTTGAAGACTTTGTGCTCGACTATTATTATGCCTCCAGAATCGGGAGTGTGGCAACTTCTCTCTGCTGGTGGACACAAGAACCTACATCTAGAGATATATATTTGGGCAGCACAGTGGTTTAGTGGTTAGCACTTTCACCTAGCAGCAAAATGGGTTGCTGGTTTGAATCCCGCCCGCGACACCATCTGCCTGGAGTTTGCATGTTCTCCCTGTGCCTGAGTGGGTTTCCTCCCACACTTTAAAAACATGCTGGTAGTTAAATAGGATCCTGTCTAAACTGGCCCTAATATGTACGGTATGAATGTGTGTTAGGGACCCACACAAACACCACCCCATGTCAAAAAACATAAATATTTGCAAATTAAGAAAATTAAGGATCATCTCTTCCTCGGAGAACAGTGAGCGGGACATGTAAATATGTGTCCAAAAATGTGTAGAGAAAAATGGGACTCTGTGCCTCGGAGTATAAACAAAATGAGATACAATATATTTATACAAGAGTAATCAAATTTTATTATTTAAAGAACAAAGTTTAAAATACATTACAATCTTGGTAATTCAATTTGAGTTCAGGGATGTGCTGGTTCCCAACAAATTATACAAGAAATGGCCTACGCGTTTCGCAGATATTCCACTTCGTCAGGGCCTAGCGGATGGCACAGATGAAAGCGTCATATGAATTCTACAAATAGAGTCTTAATTAGTACCATACATCATATGATTAGTATGAATACATAATGATGCAAAAAACATACATGTGTTGATCTGTTTGACTTTACATGGATTCATATCTAGAAATATATACATTGCAACGAATATTAATAAAAAAAATGTTTTATTATAAAAAATATTGCACATATATACACAAGGATAATTTCTATATATACCCATGGGTGTGCAGTCATGTTTTGCCTATTGTGAATTTAGTATGGAAAATCAAGTAGATAGAATTACATATTTATGTGGCAATTATTAAAATGCAAAATGCGAAGTTTTAATGATATGCCCCTCAACTCACCGAAAAGGACCGCACATGGAGAACACCAGCTCATTGGGACAGAGAAGGCCTGGGCGCCCGTGGGAATACTCCTCCCCAACCTGGATGGACGAAAAAGGAGGGGCCCCTAAACATGCAGATGGTTGATAGGAGGTAGAGGAAGATTTTGCAAAATAATGCAGCACAAACAATTGACAAAGTGAAACAACCTACAAACGACACATCCTTGACACATCAAAAATATTTCAGGGGACAATATCCCCCCCCCCCCAAAAAAAATACAATAAACCAAAGTAAAAAAAAAAATGTTTTGCAAAGACATAAGAAACAAAATACAAAGAGAAAATACATGTTTTCCAAACTCTATAAGGACATCCAAATTTACTTTCTCGCCGGCCCCACACACACACACACACACACACACACACACACAATCTTGCCTCTTTGCTGGGCAGGGTAAAGAATGCTTTCTGCAAGCTTTATATAACATAGGTTTGCGTGGTAATGAGGCAATTGAAAACACATGCACAGTCCATGAAACACTCAAAATGCAAGTTCACCCAGTGTAGAGACAGGTGTACCCACTTTAAAGTTCTGTTAAGGATGTCCTTAAATTACTAACCAAAAAAACACTCTCTGAGCATGCCCAAAAACATCCAAGTGCTGTTCACACACAAAAAGAAAAAAAAAAGTCCCTGAGCATGCCCAGACCATTCCAAATGCAGCTAGCACAAAATAAGCCACCCCCCATGTCCAAAATTAAGCACATCAGCATGCTACAAAATTACAGATGGGGCAAACAAAGAGCCTAACATGGGCAAAAGTTATACAACAAATACCATTGCAGTCTGTGGGAACTGACTTGTGAATTTTGCCAGTTCCCACTTGGCAAAAGTTACCCCATGGAAATCCAAGGGGTTAGAGGGGGGAGACAAGAGCATTGGAGTGTGGATTTCCCCTTTAACCAGTTGCCGACCGCCGCACAATGGCACGGGCAGGCATAAGGGCTTACCTGTACGTCCCTGCCTGCCCGCGGGCGGGGGGTCCCCCCGGTGCCTGCGGAGGTCAGATTAGCTCCAGGAGCGATTTGTGCTGAGGGGGAGGACACTGATTCATGGCCCCCCCCTCACGATCGCTCCTGGTAAATGACAAGCTTCCTCGGCTTCTGAACTGTAAACAAGCGGAGGAAGTGATGTCATTGCTCCTCGTGAAGCCTTTTCGTTCCGGCTTCAGGGGAGAGAAGACATCAAGTAAGTTTGCACCAAACACTACACTAACAGCAGAACACGCAGGCACACTTTTCACCCCCTGATCACCCCCCTGCACTCCCTGTCACAGTGACACCAATAGCAGTTTTTTTTTTTACTGATTATTGCATTGGTGTCATTTTGTGACTGTTATAAGTGGTAGGGCAGTTAGTGGTAGGCCCCTTTAGGTCTAGGGTACCCCCTAACCCCTCTAATAAAGATTTAACCCCTTGATCACCCCCTGTCACCAGTGTCACTAAGCGATCGTTTTTCTGATAGCTGTATTAGTGTCACAGGTAACGCTAGTTAGGCAGATAAGTATTTAGATTCGCTGTCAGCTTTTTATAGCGTCGGGTACCCTCATATACTACCTAGTAAAAGTTTTAACCCCCTGATTGCCCCCTAGTTAACCCATTCACCAGTGATCACCGTATAACTGTTACGGGTGACGCTGGTTAGTTAGTTTGTTTTTTATAGTGTTATAAGTTAGGTTTTAGGGTCAGATAGGGTCTGCGTCTCCCCAGGCTGAGTCAGGTTAGTGCCAGTACCGCTAACACCCACGCACGCAGCATACACCTCCCTTAGTGGTATAGTATCTGAACGGATCAATATCTGATCTGATCAGATCTATACTAGCGTCCCCAGCAGTTTAGAGTTCCCAAAAACGAAGTTAGCGGGATCAGCCCAGATACCTCCTAGCACCTGTGTTTTGCCCCTCCGCCCAGCTCAGCCCACCCAAGTGCAGTATTGATCGATCACTGTTACTTACAAAACACTAAACACATAACTGCAGCGTTCGCAGAATCAGGCCTGATCCCTGCGATCGCTAACAGTTTTTTTGGTAGCGTTTTGATACAGTCGCTAACAGTCAGGAGCTTTTTTACCTGTGAGTCTCACTACTATACCACTAAATTTAGAGCCCAAAATGGCAAATCGAAGGTACAGTAGTGAAGAGGCCTACACGTTTCTGAGCATGACAGATAGTGAAGAGGAAGTCACTCATCTGTCAGATTCAGGCTCAGAATACGAACCTGTAGACAGCAGTGGCTCCATGACAGATAGCTCTGACGACGGAGTTGTGGTCCCTGCCAGGGTCAGGCGTACCAGACCCCAATCTTCTTCTGCTGTTGAGGTCCAAGAACCGCAGGGCTCTCGTATGGAGCAGAGAAGCCGCTATTCCTTCTGGTGAACTGGCAAGCACCAGCGGCCTAGTACACCCTGGTCGTACATCCAGCACTGCAGTAACACTTGGTGACGTGGCGAGTCCCATAAGTGCAGTTCAAGCTGGCGAGGTGGCAAGCACAAGTAGTGTCCCGCTGCCACCAAGAAGACAAACACAGGCCCATCGTGCCCATAGTGCCCTTCCTGCTGCATTCGCCAATCCTAATTGGGAACCCACCACTTCTGCAGCACCCGTACTTCCCCCATTCACTGGCCAACCCGGCATTCAGGTGGAAACAGTTGATTTTACGTCACTTGATTTTTATTCGCTGTTTTTCACCGAAGATCTGTTGTGGACCAAAGCAATTTGTACGCTGGTCAACACATCACCACTATTCCCCAGTCCTCCCTTGCCAGAGATTGGAAACCAATTACGGTTTCTGAATTTAAGATCTTTCTGGGCCTATCCCTCCTCAGGGCCACAGGCTTTACATGTAGTTTTATGGTTTACGAGGGAAGAGATAGTCACGTAGACCAACAAACTACCCTGACTACATAGGAAGCGCTGGCAAGATTGTGTGGGACTTGGTGTCACCCTTATTCGGAAAGGGGTACCACTTGTACGTGGACAATTATTACACGAGCGTGCCACTTTTTAGTCACTTGTTTGATCATCAGATTGGAGCATGTGGCACCGTGCAATCTAATTGCCGGGGCCTTCCCCAGTGGCTTGTAGATTCCCGTCTTAGGCTGGGGGAGAGAGCCTGCTTGAAGTGTAATAACTTATTTGCTATGAAGTGGAGGGATAATAAGAATGTTTTCATTCTTACCTCCCTTCATGCAGACACGACTGTCAAAATTACTACGGCGACTGGTGTTGTGGAGAAACCCCTCTGTGACCACGAATATAACCAAAATATGGGAGGGGTGGACCTCAACGACCAGTTGTTGGCGCCGTACCTAGTTGCCCGTAAGGCCAGAAGCTGGTAAAAAAAGTGTCTGTATACTTATTTTAATTGGCTTTGCTGAACGCTCATGTGCTATACAGAGCTTCAGGACGGATTGGATCCTTCCTTAAATTCCAGGAAGAGATCGTCAGAGTACCCCTACCCAACGAGCCCCCCAAAGAAAATGTTGTGTCTGTAGAAAGCGCGGATATAGGCATGACACCCGCTATTATTGTCCCTCCTGTCCTGACAATCCTGGTCTTTGCATTGGTGAATGTTTTGAGCGCTACCATACACTAGTTGAGTTTTAGCGTAGGGTACAGCATTGAACAGACTAGGCACACTTTCACAGGTTCTCCCAAGATGCCATCGCATTTTGAGAGACCCAAATCTGGAACCGGTTACAGTTACAAAAGTTACAGTTACAAAAAACGGAAAATTGTATACTCACCTTTCCGTAATTTTCCTTTCCTGTCGCATCTTCATGGCAGCATACACTTTGGGTTGTGACTCCGCCCCCACAACCTTATAGGACCACATAACTATAAGTTACAGAGAAGGCCCCCGCCTCAGTATTCTCTGTATATATACATCACCTCAGAAGGGTGGGCGATTGTATGCTACCATGAAGATGCGACAGGAAAGGAAAATTACGGAAAGGTGAGTATACAATTTTCCGGTTTCCTGTCGCATCATGGCAGCATACACTTTGGGGAATAACTCGCAGACTGGGTGGGAATGCAAAATACGTTTATTAACAAGGAATAGAAGAGTTGGCCTTCCTAAATCCACTGTTGATAAGCGAGCGGAATTCACCTTATAATGAGACATGAAGGTGTTTCTGGAAGACCAGGGGGCCGCTCTGCAAATGGTTTCCGCCGAGACTCTACAGTAGGCCGCCCAGGAAGTTGCCACTGCCCTGGTGGAATGCGCCTTTAAGCCCTCAGGTATCTGTTAAGTACTTAATGAGTAAGCCTTCTTGATGGCCTTCACTAGCCCTGAAGCGATAGTGCGAGGGGATGCCGCTTGACCTCTCTTAAAGCTGTGCGGGATGATTAAAAGGTTTTCCGTTTTCCTGATGGGTTTGGTTGCCGAAAGGTATTCCAAGATGTTGCCCTTGACGTCTAATGGATGAGGGTTGCCCTGATCCGTGACAAAAACGCTGGGAGGTTAATTTCCTGGTTGAAGTGGAAAGACGAGGATACCTTGGGGATGAAGCGATCTGAAGGCCTCAAGACTATTCTGTCTGGGTAAACGATCAGGTACGGCTCCCTAGCCAGCAAGGCCTGCATCCTTGAGACCCTTTTAGCCAATGTTATGGCAATTAAAAATTAGAATTTTAGCGTTAGGTCCCAGAGGGAGATGTTCTCGAGAGGGAAGAAAGGTTCCTTAGATAGGGCTTCCAGGACAACTGAAAGATCCCAGACCGGGAAGGAAGGCTTTGCGGGGGGTCTTAGTTTTAGGCAGGCCCTTTGAAACTGCATAACAAGGGGATTTTGTGCCCACTTGACTCTGGTCAAGGCAGATAGGGCTGACACTTGGACCTTCAGGGTGCTTAACACAAGGCATTTCTCTAGGCCTGACTGCAGAAACTCTAGAATCTGTGATACTGATGGAACGGATAAGTCCCAGCCTTGCTGCTGTGTGAAGGCAACACATTTTTCCCAGACCCTCCTGTAGGTGCTGTTGGTGGTAGACCTTCTGGCCTGGAGTAAGGTATCTACCACCTTTTGGGAACAGCCCTGGTCTAGAAACCTAGCCCTTTCAGCTTCCAAACCGTCAGATGCAGCTTCTCCGGGTTCGGGTGAAATAGATGACCCTGAGAGAGCAGGTCCGCTGATAACAGGAGAGGAAGCGGGTCTGCCGTGTTCTATTGCAGGAGGGTAGTAAATCATGGCCTCTTCGGCCAAAAGGGAATCACAGCTACTACCAATCCCACTGATCTCTTGAGTCTTAGAAGGAACTTTACTATGAGGGGAGTCGGGGAAAAGATGTAGCCCAGATTGTTCCCTCCGCTGATGGAAAGGGAATCCTTGACAAGAACCTCTGGCACTTTGTGTTTGCTGTGCTTGAAGGCCAGCTGGAGATAGCTTTTCCTACTGCTGCAAGAGCCACGGCTGGTCTACAAGCGCCTCCTGCAGATAGGTAGGCTCTTTTGTGGTGTCAACCTTTCTGTCGAGCACGTCTCTGAATGTTACTGCGTCTTCGATAGGAAGCGTCACATGCCTAGCTAGACGCATCAAGGATGCGTCTACTACTGGGGGGGAAACTAAAGGGTTCACTGTAGGCTCCTTGAGTGGGTATAATTTGGCAAGTCTGTTAGTTAGACTGGTCTTTTTTTCGGGTTTCTGCCATTCCTCCTTAATTAGCTCATCCAACTCGTCGATGAACGGGAAAGCCTCTGGGTCCCTCTTGAGATTCGGAAAATACTTTCTCTGTTTCTGCTGGGTCTCCTTGGGTTCCTCCCAGTTTATCACTTCTTTGACCAATTTTACAAAAGGCTCTATCAACGAAAAGTCGAACCCAGCTGATGTTTCCAGTTCTTCGTTGTCAGACGGAGAATCTTGTTCTCTTGATGTACTGGGAGGAGCGGGTGAGGCACTTCGGGCTGTAAATTCTGTATCAGGAGTTGAGACTTGCGGAGTTGAGACTCCAGTGGATTCCCTGGTGTCCGGCTCTTTCCCTTTGGTGGCTTCATTGAAGCATCTGTAACAGGCCAGCTTATCTGGGAGGGCGGTGGCCCCGCATACCCAGCAAGAGTTCCCGGCGGGACGGGAGTGATGCACTGCGTGCAGGGGATCTTCTGCGATAGAAGTGGCTATGTTTTGAATAGGATTTAGATTTACTCCTTATGCGACTTCCACTGTGGCCTGAGCGACTTCTTCCAAAACTTGAGCGGCTTCGCCTGTGGCTGGAGCGGCTTCTCCTGTGCGAGGTCTCTGCGTCTTGAATTGGACGATCTTGAGGACCTGATAGGGCTGACCAGTTTAGGTAGCGTTAGTGGAATCCTGCTCTCTTTTTCAATCTTCACTACTTACCAAAAGAATTCCTCCCCCCTTACCTATTAGGCTGACGGTGATCTGCTGGGGCAGCGGCCTCCATAGGGAGGAATTAGTGGATCACCTAGGAGAGACAGAAGTAAAGGACATGCAAAGTAAGGCAGGAAAAGGGCATGCGATAGGACAGCCACTTACCCAGAAGGGGGTACACCAGAATCGCAGGCAGAGTAAAAGGAGCAGACAAAATTTAGAGGAGCAGGCAGGAGCAGTGAAAAGAGTGTTATGGGCTTTTTAAAACTGCCTCCATTGCCGCTGTAATCACGTCCCGCTCGTGCATGCGTAGTAGCGCCGCGCGATGCCCGGTGCCTTTTTGGAGCCTGGCAAAATAAAGAGGACGTGAGACCGCGCACTGCACATGCGCGGAAGCGCTGAGATGCTCAGGAACCCCAGTAAATGAAAAAGAAAGGTCGGAGACCGCTGCAAAACAACTAAGCCTGTTTAAGGCTTATACTGAAGCCGCTGACACACCCCTGAGATCACCAGAGCGGGGTTCCTTCCATTTAGCTAATTTAGAGGCTGTACAGGCAAGGACTTCCTCCCAGAAGAGGCTGGAACCTGGCTGGGATGAAGTGGTAAGGGGGTGCTGATCCATTCGGTCCTGACAGGTGAGGAAAAATAAGAGAATACTGGGGCGGGGGCCTTCTCTGCAACTTAAAGTTATGTGGTCCCATCAGGTTGTGGGGGCGGAGTCACAACCCAAAGTGTATGCTGCCATGATGCGACAGGAGAAAAGTGTAAAAAAAAAATACGCAAAAAAATATATAACATAAAAAAACAGAAATAGTTGTCGTTTTATTGTTCTCTCTCTCTATTCCCTCTCTATTGTTCTGCTCTTTTTTACTGTATTCTATTCTGCAATGTTTTATTGTTATTATGTTTTATCATGTTTGCTTTTCAGGTATGTAATTTTTATATACTTTACTGTTTACTGTGTTTTATTGTTAACCATTTTTTTGTTTTCAGGTACGCCATTCAGCTGCAGCGTGGATTTATTTATCTTGACGGTAACAGCGTTTGCTCCCACGATACATAAATCCATGACTCCAGCGCTGTAGGGGGTTGATTTCATCACCACAGTTAAAAAAAGAGCATATATGCCGAAGCATGGGGGCAGCAGGAGCAGAGGAGCGATTTGCTCCTACCTTTTGCGGGTGGATGCCCCCATGCTTCGGCATATATATATATTTTAGGCACAGGTTGCGTTAAAAAATGTTTTATTTTTTACTATTTTTTTGTATTTGCTTTGCAGGTATGGTATGTCTTCTGTTATACTGTAATGTTACTTTGTTTTATTGTTAACCATCATTTGCTTAGCAGGTATGCCATTCAGTTGCAGCGCGCATTTATTTATCTTGACAGCAACAACGTTTGCTCCCACGATACATAAAGCCGTGACTCCAGCGCTGTAGGGGGTTGATTTCATCACCACAGTTAAAAAAAGAGCATATATGCCGAAGCATGGGGGCAGCAGGAGCGGAGGAGCGATTTGCTCCTAACTTTTGGGGCGGATGCCCCCATGCTTCGGCTTATATAAATAGTGCATGTATGCCCATCATTAGAAGTGGGTGGATGAAGAGAGGTATTCTAATGGTGGGCATACCCACCGATCAATCTCTTTTTTTTTCGTTCAGCCCACAGGCTGCATGAAAAAAAAGATTACAATATATGCCCAACAAGGACCAGCAACATACTGGTATGTTACTGGACTTTGAGTGGTTATACCAGAATGATGCCTGCAGGTTTAGGTATCATCTTGGTATCATTCTTTTCAGCCAGCGGTCAGCTTTCATGTAAAAGCAATCCTAGCGGCTAATTAGCCTCTAGACTGCTTTTACAAGCAGTGGGATGGAATGTCCCCCCCCACCCACCGTCTTTCATGTTTTTCTCTGGCTCTCCTGTCCCAACAGGGAACCCGAGAATGCAGCCAGTGATTCGGCCAGCTGACCATAGAGCTGATCAGAGACCAGAATGGCTCCAATCATCTCTATGGCCTAAGAAATCGGAAGCTACGAGCATTTCATGACTTCGATTTCGCCGGATGTAAACAGCGCCATTGGGAAATTGGGAAAGCATTTTATCACACCGATCTTGGTGTGGTCAGATGCTTTGAGGGCAGAGGAGAGATCCGGGGTCTAATAGACCCCAATTTTTTCAAAAAAGAGTACCTGTCACTACCTATTGCTATCATAGGGGATATTTACATTCCCTGAGATAACAATAAAAATGATTAAAAAAAAATGAAAGGAACAGTTTAAAAATAAGATAAAAAAGCAAAAAAAAAAAAAAGAAAGAAAAAAAAACTTTTTGGGAGCCTAGCCGCGTACAGGACCCCGAAAACCAAGCACCACCTTCAGGGTTTCTAAGGGAGTAAATTTTTTATTTCATTCCTCACTGCCTATCACAGTTTCGGAGGCCATGGAATGCCCAGATGGCACAAACCCTCCCCCCCAAATGACCCCATTTTGGAAAGTAGACACCCCAAGCTATTTGCTGAGAGGTATGGTGAGTATTTTGCAGACCTCGCTTTTTGTCACAAAGTTTTGAAAATTGAAAAAAGAAAAAAAAAATACATTTTTCTTTTCTTTCTTCATTTTCAAAAACAAATAAGAGCTGCAAAATACTCACCATGCCTCTCAGCAATTTCCTTGGGGTGTCTACTTTCCAAAATGGGGTCATTTGGGGGGCGGTTGTACTGCCCTGCCATTTTAGCATCTCAAGAAATTAGATAGGCAGTCATAAACTAAAAGCTGTGTAAATTCCAGAAAATGTACCCTAGTTTTTAGACACTATAACTTTTGCGCAAACCAATAAATATATGCTTATTGACTTTTTTAACCAAAGACACGTGGCGGAATACATTTTGGCCTAAATGTATGACTAAAATTGAGTTTATTGGATTTTTTTTATAACAAAAAGTAGAAAATATCTTTTTTTTTTAATTTTCAGTCTTTTTCCGTTTATAGCACAAAAAATAAAAACCGCAGAGATGATCAAATACCATCAAAAGAAAGCTCTATTTGTGGGGAAAAAAGGACGCAAATTTTGTTTGGGTACAGCATTGCATGACCGCGCAATTAGAAATTAAAGCGACGCAGTGACAAATTGTAAAAAGTGGTCAGGAAGGGGGTGAAATCTTTCGGGGCTGAAGTGGTTAAATGCAAAAGCTAGCCCAGAGAAATCATGTGCATTAGAGGGGGAAGGTTAAATGCCCTTTTAGGTGGAGCT
Organism: Aquarana catesbeiana; assembly: GCF_042186555.1. NCBI lineage: Eukaryota > Metazoa > Chordata > Amphibia > Anura > Ranidae > Aquarana > Aquarana catesbeiana. The sequence continues at coordinate 249,293,490 of NC_133332.1, read as the reverse complement.
AGAGGAGTGAGAGTCTTTTTACATAATTTTAACAAGGTGCATGTCACATGTTGGCAACGTAACATGCTAACATGACCTGTGTGCAAATCTCCTTAAAAAAATACATAAAGGTGAATCAGCGTAAAGTAAAGTTTAGAGGTGCGCCTGTTCAACCCACGCAATTGCATTTATGTTGCTTGACATTTACTAAGATTTTGGCCGCGCAGTGAACAAACGCATTTGAACGAGTGCAAGAGCCGCTTGCGCATGCGCAATGCTTACATTGAACTTGCGCACTTCTAAACATACAGCTGTTTTTTCGGGAGGATTTTAATAATGCTTAAAGTGAAACAATAAAAGTGAAATATTCCTTTTAATTTTGTACCTGGGGGGTGACTATAGTATGCCTGTAAAGTAGCGCATGTTTCCCTTGTTTATAACAGTTTGAGAGCAAAATGCCATTTCTAAAGGGAAAAAAAAGTCATTTAAAAGTACTAGCGCTAGTGCCGGCTATTAATGAGTTTTTGGTCCCGACAATACACATAAAAGTCATTGAAAAATAAAAAAATAAAAATGCGTGGGGGTCCCCCAAAATTCCATTACCAGGCCTTTCAGGTCTGGTATGGATATTAAGGGGAACTCCTGCCAAAATTAAAAAAAAATGGCTTGGAGTTCCCCCCAAAAATCCATACCAGACCTGAATTTTAAGGGGAACTCCGCGCCAAAATAAAAAAAAAATGTTGTGGGGTTCCCCAAAAAATCCACACCAGACCCTTATCCGAGCACGCAACCTGGCAGGCCACAGGAAATGAGGGGGGGACGAGAGAGCGTCCCCCCTCCTGAACCATACCAGGCCACATCCCTCAACATGGGAAGGATGTCCCTATGTTGATGGGGTCAAGGGCCTCTTCCCTACAACCCTTGCCCGGTGGTTGTGGGGGTCTGTGGGCGGGGGGGTCTATTGGATTCTGGAAGCCCCCTTTAACAAAGGGGGGGCGTCAGGATCTGGGTATCCCCTTTGTGGAAGGGGGCTTCCAGATTCCGATAAGCTCCCCGCCCGCAGACCCCCACAACCACCGAGCAAGGGTTGTGGGGATGAGGTCCTTGTCCCCATCAACATGGGGACATCCTCCCCATGTTGAGGGATGTGGCCTGGTACGGTTCAGGAGGGGGCTCTCTCGTCCCCCCCTCTTTTCCTGCGGCCTGCCAGGTTGCGTGCTCAGATAAGGGTCTGGTGTGGATTTTTTTTTTTTTTTAATTTTGGCGCGGAGTTCCCCTTAATATCCATACCAAACCTGAAGGGCCTGGTAATGGAATTTTGGGGGACCCCCACGCATTTTTTTTTCAATGACTTTCAATGACTTTTATGTGTATTGTCGGGACCGACAATTTATTAATAGTCGGCACTAGCGCTAGAACTTTTAAATTACTTTTTTTCCTTTAGAAATGTCATTTGCTCTCGGACTGTTATAAACACGGGAAACATGCGCTACTTTACAGGCATACTATAGACACGGCCCAGGTACGAAATTTAAAGGCTTAAAGTGAAACAATAAAAGTGAAATATTCATTATTAAAATCACTGCTCCTGAAAAAACGTCAGTTTTTAAAACTTTTTTTTGCATTGATACATGTCCCCTGGGGCAGGACCCGGGTCCCCAAACACTTTTTATGACAATAACTTGCATATTAACCTTTAAAATTAGCACTTTTGATTTTTCATGTTTGTGTCCCATAGACTTTAACGGTGTTCGCGTGTTCGATCAAATTTTTTGCCTGTTCGCATGTTCTGGATGCGAACCGAACAGGGGGGTGTTCAGCCCATTCCTAATCACATGCACTCTCCCATCAGCACTGTGCTATAAGGATGCAGGACCCCTGTCTCTTTCTCTGGACATTCATGTGAGAATGAAAACTCCTATCAGTGTCTGGTTAAAGCTTGTAGGAGAAGTCACAAGACTACTCTAACTGCTGATAAAGAAAAGGTATTTAGCAGTTTATATTTACTAAAATAATTGCATTTCCATGTTCTGTAGCTGGACAGAAATCAGTGAACCGTTCTTTTAACCAGAGATGAAATCGGGGACAACTTTTTTCCTGGGGCCAACCCCCTAAAATCAGGAACCATCCTCAGAAACCAGGGATACCTGGTCACCCTATTTTAGGCAGCCCATCATCTGACTGAGGAGCAGCAGGAAAGGTTTACAAATAATCACTGTGGCTTGGCTTTGTAATTTTGGATGATGTCACTCCCAACTGCTATAGTGATGTATTTTCAGTGCATTTGAATGGATTTGTGTACACATACCCATACAAAATACTTAACATCAAGTAAGTATGCTGGTCAATCACGATTAGTGTTGAGCGAGCAGTTTGGCCCGAGTATAACTTTGGCCCGAATATCGCCCATCCGGCGAACACCCGAATTTGCGTGCGCACTGCACAGTGCATTCTTGGGCCCTAATTGGGTGAAGCCATTCCATTCACTGGTCAGGTGCAAGGCTTTGTCCAATCAGGGCACAGAGCACTCTCAGACAGCGCCCTGCAATCCACTGCGTGATGCACAGTATGTCCATGTACAGTAAAGTATACACGCAATACTTTGTCAGAGCTCCTTTTGCATGAATTACTGCATCAATGCACCATGGCATGGAGGTGGTCAGCTTGTGGTACTGCTGAGGCGTTATGGAAGCCCAGGTTGCTTTGATAGTGGCCTTCATCTCATCTGTATTATTGGGTGTGCTGTCTCTCATCTTCCTCTTAACGAAACCCCCCAGATTCTTTATAGAGTTTAGGTCAGGCGAGTTTGCTGGCCAATCAAGCACAGTGATACCATGATCATTAAACCAGGTATTGGTAGTTTTGGCAGTGTGGGCAGGTGCCAAGTCCTGCTGGAAAATGAAATCAGCATATCCATAAAGCTGGTCAGCAGAGGCAGGGGCATAGCTATAGGGGTCTCAGTTGTGACCCGGCCCCATGCGGCTCCCCTGTGCCGAAATCCATGGTATCCAGCACCATGTAAAGGAGCATCGAAGGGGGTGGGGCAGGAGGTGGAGCATGAGATATGATGGTGTGGCAGTGCGGGAGAGGAGCAGACAGCAGCCCCACTGGACAGTGACACCAGTCTGGCTTTTGCGTGCTCCTGCCATTCTGTGTTAATTGTAACCCCGTGCCATGTCCCTGAGACAAGAGGACGTGTCATGGGGGGCAGGATTAAGAGACTGGGTTCAGTGACAGGGGGCAGGGTTACCACTCTCTTTCCTGTCCCTGAGCCTTATACCAGTCAGTGGGAGAGGTAAAGAGGACCTGTCATGGGGGAGGGGATTAGAGACTGGTAACCACACCCGCTGTCACTGAGCCTGATCCACCCTTCTGTCCCTGAACATTTCACTGGCCAGTGGGAGTGGTAAAGAGGACCTGTCATTGGAGAAGGAATTGGAGATTGGTGTATGGCTCAGGAACAGGAAGACAGGGCTGGCTCAGTGATGGGGATGAAGTTACCAGTCAGTGGAAGGGGCAAAGGACCTGTCATACCGAAGGGAGTCCAGAGAAGGTTGAACTACAAGTCCCAGAAGAGTGAGGGGGGCAGAGTTACCCATGAGGGTCAACAAAGTGTCAATTACACCCGACCACTTACTATGACTGACCTAGGTCCTGCTGCCCCTAGTACACCCCTCTCATTTTTGTAAATATTTTATTATATCTTTTTAAATAACAACACTGAAGAAATGACACTTTGCTACAATGTAAAGTAATGAGTGTACAGCTTGTATAACAGTGTAAATTTGCTGTCCCCTCAAGATAACTCAACACACAGCCATTAATGTCTAAACCGCTGGCAACAAAAGTGAGTACACCCTAAGTGAAAATGTCCAAATAGGGCCCAATTAGCCATTTTCCCTCCCCGGTGTCATGTGACTCGTTAGTGTTACAAGGTCTCAGGTGTGAATGGGGAGCAGGTGTGTTAAATTTGATGTTATCGCTCCCACTCTCTCATACTGGTCACTGGAAGTTCAACATGGCACCTCATGGCAAAGAACTCTCTGAGGATCTGAAAAAAAGAATTTTTGCTCTACATAAAGATGGCCTAGGCTATAAGAAGATTACCAAGATCCTGAAACTGAGCTGCAGCACGGTGACCAAAACCATACAACGGTTTAACAGGACAGGTTCCACTCAGAACAGGCCTCGCCATGGTCCACCAAAGAAGTTGAGTGCATGTGCTCAGTGTCATATCCAGAGTTTGTCTTTGGGAAATAGATGTATAAGTGCTGCCAGCATTGCTGCAGAGGTTGAAGGGGTGGGGGGTCAGCCTGTCAGTGCTCAGACCATACGCCGCACACTACATCAAATTGGTCTGCATGGCTGTCGTCCCAGAAGGAAGCCTCTTCTAAAGATGATGCACAAGAAAACCCGCAAACAGCTTGCTGAAGACAAGCAGACTAAGGAATGGATTACTGGAACCATGTCCTGCGGTCTACTCAGACCAAGATAAACTTATTTGGTTCAGATGGTGTCAAGCGTGTGTGGCAGCAACCAGCTGAGGAGTGAGTACAAAGACAAGTGTGTCTTGCCTAAAGTCAAGCATGGTGGTGTGAGTGTCATGGTCTGGGGCTGCATGAGTGCTGCCGGCACTGGGGAGCTACAGTTCATTAAGGGAACCATGAATGTCAGTATATACTGTGACATACTGAACCAGAGCATGATTCCCTCCCTTTGGGGTCCTTATCAAGTGCCCTGTGGCCCAGTCTCCAAACACACCTCCAAGACTATCCTCAGCTTCTTTAGCAAGGCAGTGTTAAAGGTGATGGACTGGCCAAGCATGTCTCCAGACCTAAACCCTATTGAGCATCTGTGGGGCATCCTCAAATGGAAAGTGGAGGAGCACAGGGTCTCTAACATCCACCAGCTCCATGATGTTGTCATGGAGGAGTGGAAGAGGACTCCAGTGGCAACCTGTGAAGCTCTGGGGAACTTTGTGCCCAAGAGGGTTAAAGCAGTGCTGGAAAATAATGGTGGCCACACAAAATATTGACACTTTGGGCCCAATTTGGACATATTCACTTAGGTGTGTACTCACTTTTGTTGCCAGCAGTTTAGACATTAATGACTGTGTGTTGAGTTATTTTGAGGGGACAGCTAATTTACACTGTTATACAAGCTGTACACTAACTACTTTACATTGTAGCAAAGTTTCATTTCTTCATTGTTGTCACATGAAAAGATATAATAAAATATTTACAAAAATGTGAGGGGTGTACTCACTTCTGTGAGATACTGTAGGTCTGTGAATGTGGAATCAGAAAGTCATGTGTTCGATTCCCTAAGCAAATGTCTACTTAGAGCTGTTTGGGGCAGAACAGCAACTATGTGTAACGAGGGTTTAAGTAGCAGACCTTCTCACTGTGGAGCCATGATGTGGGTGACCTTGGCACCGTGGGAGTGAAGCTTCAATGAAATGAGTTCCATCCATGTAACCATCAAGGAGGTGTCCTTGAAGCCATGTAAGTGAAAGCCACAAGCCCTGGATACTGTGCCAAAATGGAACAAAGAGCATCTTGAACATAGAAAGCACAGGAGAGTTGGTACAATGGGTGCTGAAGGCTTAGCAACAAACACACAACCTCAAAAGTCATTAATGAGTTGTAAGCATCTTTAGCAATTCTTGCTTTTTTTTTTTTTTAATTATTTTACCAATGAACCTCACATTTTTCTTTAGCATGCTCTTCTCCTTCACCATATTCCTGTCCCAGTTCCACTCAATCCAACAAGTGGTGGTCTGCACCACCAACTTAGTCCTGACCACTTAATCGCAGTCTTTACAATTTCATCTACCCTTCAAAGTAGCAGTAAGACTTTGGGGGAGATTTACTAAAACTGGAGAGTGCAAAATCTGGTGCAACTCTGCATAGAAACCAATCAGCTTCCAGGCTTTATCATTAAAGCTTAATTGAAGAACCTGAAGTTAGAATCTGGTGCAGCCATGCATGGTAGCCAATCAGCTTCTGAGTGCTCCATGTTTAGTAAATCAACCCCTTTGATTCAATGAGTGAACAAAGATAGGAATTACATCTACAGCCCTCTGGGGGTTGTGTGAAGAACTAACTTCAGGAGCTTACATGCTGTGCTACAGAACAGGAAGACATCAGAAGTAGTTGCTAGTGCACCTATATCATGGATCTAGACTCTCTAAGCCTTTGAAATATAAAACTATTACCACATCAGAGATTTGAGCTAAGAAATCCAGGGCTTTCTACATTCAACAGGAACACACCAACAATGCACACCGCAAGCTCTAGCCAGCCAGGTTACTTTTCTGTAGAATTATATTCTGTAGATGAAATGATGGGAACAATTGAAAAACATTTAGTGGCCCACGAAACACTTTGTTACCGTGTCAGATTCAAACGATTTAGAAATCCAAGGCTTTACAGCATTCAACATCAGCACACCAACGGCTCTAGCCTCTTCTTTGTAGAACTATATACCAAATACTACATGGTGAGAACAATTGAAAAACAATTGGTGGCTCATGAAACACAAAACTGGATTTTTTAGCATGCAGGTTTAAACACTGAACGTTTGAGCCACAAGACAGACACTCTATGCCTTGAGCTACATCAATGGGCACCTCGAAGGTAAAGTTTTGCCAGATGGGAATTTTCTCTAGGCCGAGTGGGAGCTTTTTTCAGGTCTGATGGTAGCAGTTTAATAAACTATGTGAATATTAATCCACCCCTCATATGGTATTCCATTGAATTAAAAGTCTAGTTTTGAGCTCCACACACCATCTGAGGCTGTGGCCTTGTATGCAAGACACTTACTAGCCCAAAGGGTTGTGAGTTCAATTCCCCAGGTGACCACCTTTTTAGATTGCTTTAGCTTTTTGCAATTTTAATAAATTATTCAATCAACTTTCAGAGGACTTATCCTTTCTTATTAATTTCTATGGATTACTGCACTTTGTAGGCAGTAGTTCAGATGGTGCCCTGTGGTTCATGGCAATGGACTCTTGAAAGTACAGTTTTACCAAAAAGGAATTTCCTCTAGGCCAAGTGGCAGGCTAATCTAGCCTCTGATGGTAGTAGTTTAGTGGATTAATATTAACATAATTTACTAGTCATATGGTATTCCATAAAAGTATAGGTCTAGTTTTGACCTCTTACTTGCAATATGAGACCGTGGCCTTTTATGTAAGAAACTGGGCTAGTAAGTAAAAGGATTGCAAGTTCAAATCCCCAGGTGACCACCTTTTCAGATTACTTTAGGTTTTTGCAATTTTAATAAAATAATCTAGAATGGTTGCAAGTTCAAATCCCCAGGTGACCCTCTTTTCACTTGCCCAGTGTCTTACATACAAGGCCACCAACTCAGATGGTGGGTGTTTAATGCTAGATCTTTAATTTAGTGGATTAATATTCACATAATTTGCTAGTCATATGGTATTCTATCAAATTAAAGGTCTAGTTTTGAGCCCATCCACCATCTGAGGTGGTGGCCTTGTATGTAAGATGCTGGGCTAGTAAGTGAAATGGTTGCAAGTTTAAATCCCCAGGTGATCGTTTTAGTTTATTAAAATTGCAAAAACCTAAAGAAATCAATCGACTTTCAGAGGACTTATCCTTTCTTTGGATTACTGCACTTTGTAGGCAGTAGTTGAGATAGTGCCCTGTGGTTCATGGCAATGGACTCTTGAAGGTACAGTTCTGCCAGATGGGAATTTTCTCTAGGTCGAGTGACAGATTTGTCTAGAGTCTGATGGTAGCAATTTAGTAAAATATTCAAATATTACTACACTAGTCATATGGTATTCTATTAAATGAAAGGTCTAATTTTGAACCCCACCTGCTATGTGAGGTGGTGGCCTTGTATGTAAGACCCTGGGTTAGGAAATGAAACGGTTGCAAGTTCGAATCCCCAAGTGACTCTTTTATTAATTGCAAGGGCTTATCCTTTCTTATTAATTGTTATGTGTTCTTGCACTTTGTAGGCATCAGTTCAGATAGTGTCCCGTGGTTCATAGTAATGGACAATGGAAAGTACTGTATTACTAAATGGAAATTTCCTCTAGGCCAAGTGGTGGAGTAGTCTAAGTTCTGATGATAGCAACTTATTTATTTATCAAATGTTAAGCCCCTAGTCATGTGTTATTTCATAATATTAAAACTCTAATTTTAAGCACCACCCACCATCCAAGACAGTGGCCCTGCATATATGCTGCTGATCTCACAAACAATAAGTTTGCAAGTACAAATCCTCAAGCGACCACCTTTTCGTGATTTATTTATTAAAGTCACATAAACTGAAGAAGCCCATAATAACCAATCAACTTTCAGACTAAGTATTATTTCATTATGGTTGCTTAGGGTTATTGTACTTTGTAAGCAGCAATTAAGATTATCCTTTGGAAGGTCAACTGGGACACTAGTTTTTGTTAGATGATGGCAATTTAGTACATTAATCCACTGATCATATGGTATGGCATGATATTTCAAATCTGGTTTGGGGCACACCCCCCCCCCATCTAAGACTCTAGCCTTGGTGGTATGTGGGTGATCTCACACTCAGATGGTTGTGAGTTCAAATTCTCAGGCGTTCGATTGCCTTTGCAAATTTATTTATTGTATTTATTTATGGTATATCATGATATTACAACTCTGGTTTGGGGCAAATTCCCTATCTGAGACTATAGCTTTGTGGGTAGGTGGGTGAGCCCACAGTCTAATGGTCGTGAGTTCGAATCCTCAGGTGATTGCCTTTGCAGATTAATTTATTAACATTGTACAAATCGCTGAAACCAATAGCAACTGATCCTCTTTTGAATCCTCTTCATATCGGTTGGTACAGGTTACTAAACTTTGCAGCTTGAATCTTGGTTGAATTTAGTATGTATAGGCACTGCTGCCAGAATTGAGCATCTTGGTCTGTGGTGCAGCATGCAGGGCGGTTAATGAGGAATCTAAGGACCGTGAGTTTGATTCCCAAAGCATACCAGGACAGGTGTCTCCTCAGAGCTGTATGGGGCAGACCAGCTACTATGTGTTTGGTGGTAAAGGAGCTGCTCTGTGTAATTAGGTGTTAAGGAGCGGACCAATCTAGGTCAGATGGTAGCAGTTCAGTAAATTATGTGAAAATAATCCACTAGTCATATGGTTTTCTATGAAATTAAAGGTCTAGTTTTGAACCCCACCCACACTCTGAAGCAGTGGCTTTGTATGTAAGACATTGGGCCAGTAATTAAAATAGGTTGCAAGTTCAAATTCCCAGGAGTCCACTTTTACAGATTCATTAATTAAAATTGCAAAAACCTAAAGCAATCAATCAACTTTCAGAGGACTTATCCTTTCTTATTTAATTTCTATGGATTGCTGCACTTTGTAGGCAGCAGTTGAGATAGTACCCTGTGGTTCATGGCAATTGACTCTTAAAAGTACAGTTTTTCCAAAAGGGAATTTCCTCTAGGTCAAGTGGCAGACCAGTCTAGGGTCTGATGGTAGCAATTTAGTAAAATATTCAAATATTAATGCAGTAGTCATATGGTATTCCATTAAATGAAAGGTCTAGTTTTGAAACTCCCTGTTACATCTGGGGCAGTGGACTTGTATGTAAGACTCTGGGCTAGCAAGGGAAATTGTTGCAAGTTTGAATCCCCAAATTACTCATTTATTAAAATTATAAAGGTTTATCCTTTCTTCTTATTAATTAATTGCTATGTGTTGCACATTGTAGGCAGCAGTTGAGATATGTGATAAATGGCAGTGGACAATGGAAAGTACAGTTTTACTAAATGGAAACTTCCTCTAGGCCAAAAGGCAGACTAGTCTAAGATCTGATAGTAGCAACTTATTTAATATTCAAATATTAAGCCCCGGGTCATGTGTTATTTCATTATATTAAAGGTCTAGTTTTGAAGCCCATCCACCATCTGAGGCAGTGGCCTTGTATGTAAGACACTGGGCTAGCAAGTGAAATGGTTGCAAGTTCGAATCCCCAAGTGACTCATTTATTAAAATGACAAAAGTTTATCCTTTCTTATTTATTTGCTATGTGTTATTGCACTTTGTGGGCAGCAGCTGCGATAGTGCCCCCTGGCTTATGGCAATGGACAACGGAAAGTACAGTTTTACGGAAATTTCCTCTAGGCCAAAAGGCGGATTACTCTAAGGTCTGATGGTAGCAACTTATTTAATATTCAAATATTAAGCCCATAGTAATGTGTTATTTCATGATATAAAAGCTCTAGTTTTAAGCTCCGCCCACCATCCAAGACAGTGGCCCTGCATGTATGCCGCTGATCTCACAAATGACATGTTTGCAAGTTCAAATCCTCAAGCGATCACCTTTTCATGATTCATTTCTTAAAGTTACATAACCTGAAGAAGCCCATAATAACCAATCAGCCTTCAGAAAGTATTATTTCATTATGGTTGCTTAGGGTTATTATACTTTGCAAGCAGCAATTAGGATTATCCTTTGGAAGATCAACTGGGAGACTAGTTTTTGTTAGATGATGGCAATTTAGTACATTAATTCACTGATCGTATAGTATATCATGATATTACAACTCTGGTTTGAGGCAAATTCCCTATCTGAGACTATAGCCTTGTGGGTAGGTGGGTGAGCCCACAGTCTAATGGTCGTGGGTTCGAATCCTCTGGTGATTGCCTTTGCAGATTAATTTATTAACATTGTACAAATCACTGAAACCAATAGCAACCAATCCTCTTTTTAAGCCTCTTCATATTGGTTGCTATGGGTTACTACACTTTGCAGCTTGCATCTTGGTTGAATTTAGTATGTATAGACACTGCTGACAAACATGAGCATCCTGGTTTGTGGCGCAGCATGCAGAGCGGTGAATGTGGAATATGATGGCTACGAGTTCGATTCCCAAAGCATACCAGAACAGATGTCTACTGAGAGCTGTTTGGGTCACCAACCATATGACAAGCAAGTGGATAACCTTGGCACCATGTGAATAAACCCTTGATGAAGCAATGTCCAGCCATATAACCATCAGGTAAGTAACCATCAGGTGAGTAAGCTTGACACCATGTAAATAAACTCTCAATGAAGTGAGCACCAACCTTAGGACAAGCAAGTGGATAACCTTGGCACCGTGTGAATGAAGCGAGGTCCAGCCGTGTAACCATCAAGTCAGTAACCTTGGTCCTATGTGAAGAAAACACCACCCTTGGGACAAAGAAGTGGACAACCTTGGCACCATGTGAATAAACCCTCAATGAAGCAAGATCCAGCCATGTAACCATCAAGAGAGGAGCCTTGGCACCATGTGAATGAACTGAGCATCAACAATGTGACAAGCAAGTGGCATTGGGTGAATGAAAGCCACAAGCAGTGGATAACTGTGCAACAAAGAGAACTTGAACAGAGAAAGCACAGTAAAGATGGATGCTGAAAGAGAAGGAATGAAGTCAATAAATGACTCTCCAAGCGTAAGAAGAGATTTTTATGTTTTTTTTGCATTTTACCACTAAATCTCATATTTTTCATCAACATGCCCTTCTCCGTCACTGTATTCCTGTCCCCATCTCTGGGGTCACAGGTTGACTCATGCCCCATTGCTGGTGGTCCGCACCACCAACTGAGACAAGTCTTGACCACTTCATCATAGTCTTTCCAATTTCAGCCACCCTTTACCAAAGTCTTGGTGCTACCTTGAGTAAGCAACGTTGCTCACATGGGAATCGAACCTACGACCCTCTGATTCACACTTCAGGAGCTTACAGACTGCACCACAGAACCAGAAGACAGAACAAGTTGTTGCTAGTGCACCCATATCATGAATCTAGACTCTCTAAGCCTTTGAAACATAAAACTATTACCACATCAGAGATTCGAACCTAGGGCTTCGAGCATTCATCAACAGCACACCAACACCATGCACCATAGGCACTAGCCAACAACACTACTTCTCTGTAGAACTATATACTGAAGATGACATGATGGGACTAATTTGCCTACAAAACACTTTACCAGTAACACATCAGATTTGAATTAAGAAATCAAGGTCTTCCAGCATTCAACAACAGCACACCAACATCATGCAACACAGGCTCTAGCCAGAAAGCAAATATCTCTGTAGAATTATATACCCAATAGGACATGATGAGAACAATTGAAAAACATTTGGTGGCACATGAATCACAAAACTGAAAATCACATGCGATGCGATTTCAGCCATGGAGATAGTATGGCTGAATTTGCATCGCGTTAGGACCAAACTCACACAGGACACTTTTTTTGGTCTGCATCAGAATTGGATCACATGGGTGTACACACCCATGCGATCTGATTCATGTCCGAACTGACAGTTCGCACTGCGATATGCAAACTGATTTGGGGGTGTTATTAACTTTCTATTGACACTCTCCACAGTTTGCATAGTGCAATGTGAACTGCCTTGCGAGTCTGGTGTGATGTGGGAGCCTGCAGTGGATTCGCAGGTTTTCCACATCTCACTAATGAGAACCCAGCATCAAGCTTCAAGACAAGCACTCTACACATTGGGCTACATCAAGAGCACAAAATCTTCAACTTTGCAGACCTTTCTATTTTTTGGGACTTCAAAAATGCATTGCTCATTTTATTTGCTGCAAATCAGTGCTGGGTTAGAGATTCATTAAACAGTAAAGGAAAAGGTAAGGGTTACAGCTTCCAAAATTAGATGCCAGTGGTGGCTACCATTTTTTTTTATCCTGGCAGGTGATCCTGACATTGGATGCAAAGCACACCCAGAAGCTGAGTTTATTTTGGCCAACAACCAGACTGAGTTGCTATTGCTCCTCTGGCAGAAAGATATTGGCATGAGTGCCTAGCCCACGCCAATACATGCATATGGCGTTCAGATTAACACAGCACTCTGCACTGCCAGATGAACATATAGGCTTTCCAATCTGAAGGACTGTGCTTTGCAAATGCTGAAAACTTGAGCAACTTGGGAGCCTCTGATCCCAGATTACACAATATGGAAATATCAACTTTAGCACCGATTTGGAGAATGTGCAGTGAAGCTCTCACTCTGGAGCCAGATGCAGACACTATATACTGAGTACAGGGACCCCATGGAGCACTTCAGAACTAAGAGTACTGTTTGTGTTTAAGGGGGAAAGGGACCTAAAAGTACAATCATCCAAGTGACAGGCTTGCTTTTAAAAACACTTTGTTAAAAAAAATACCTTTGTGGGAAGGCACAGGTGGAAGCTGTCATTCTTGCCCTCTCAGCCTGCATGTCACCCCCAAAAGGGCCTGCTGATTTGTCCCAGGTTCCTTTCCCAGAGATTGTTGCTGTGTGCCTGGCTGCTATTGCACTAATCACTCTTCTGGCTCAATGAACAGTCTAGGGCAGGGGGTTCCAAACTTTTTAAAGAAAGGACCGGTTTACTGTCCTTCAGACTTTAGGAGGGCAGATGGTGCCCAGTAAACAATGCCCCATCTTTGGTATGAGGGAGAGAAATAGTATCAGTGGGAGGACTAATGCTCCATCAGTGTCGGTGGAAGGAATAGTGCCCCACTGTTGGGGTTGGTGGAAGGAATAGCTCCCTACTGTTGGTGTCAGTGGGAGGAATAGTGCCCCAAGGGTGAGATAAAGGCAAGCAAAGGGCCACGTCCAGCCCCATGGCCACCATTTGGAGACCACTGTCCTATTGGAAGCAAGCTGGCAAAAAACCTGGAGTTGGGCTTCAGAACTGTGCAGTCTGTTTGATTGGGATATAGGGATTGAGCACTTCTCTTGTTTAATGTGCTGCAATCAAATGCAACCAGTCAAAAATCATTATTGCTTTGACTGGCGCTATGTAATTATTTGGTATAGGCTACAGAACTTTGCACCTCATCAGTACCCTTCGCAACAAGCCCGATAATGATTTATAGAAATGAATCATACCTCGCTCATCTGATCTGATTTAGGAGGAGGCGGTTAATGCACAACATTTCTACAGGGACCTTGTTATTACGTTAACAATAATTGACTAACCGACAATTCTCTAGGTATTTGCAAATTAGGCATGCCTTGGCGGTACAATTTAGTGGGAAGGAGCCAGAGTGGAGTGAAATGCCTTCTCTTGGGAATGCTAGAACAACTAAAGGATTAATCTCTGATATGTATGGATGTATTAGCATGGCGGGTCAGGAGGAACCGGTAGAACATAAAAATAGGATTAAATGGGAGGGAGATGTTGGGCTAATAACGGAGGAACAATGGAAATATGTTTTGGCATTGGGGCCCAGGATCTCTCTCTCTCTCCTTCACAGATTGTATCCCATTTGTATTTGATACATAGGTCATATTACACGCCTTTGAAGCTGCATATGTTTGGGAGAAGGTCTGATGCGGAATGTCAAAGGTGTGGGGACAGGAAGGGTGATCCGGTACACATGTTCTGGCGATGTCCCAGGTTGCACAGGTATTGGGAAGGTATAATTGATAAAATAAACTCTTTGTTTGGGACATCGCTGGGCATGGAGGCCAGAACCTGCCTTATGGGTCTGATGGAGGTGAATGGCATATCAAGAGATACGCAGACCGCAATAATTAGATGCTTGTTTCAAGGTAAAAAAACTAATTGCACGGAAGTGGCAAGCAAAAGAGCCCCCGATGATGGTAGAATGGCTGAAAGAGTTCAAGGACGTGATTGAGAAGGAGAAGTATGTTTTTAAAAAGAGAGGTAATAATAAGAAATTTGAAAAAATATGGAAGTTATGGCTGGAAACGGAATAATCTGAGTAGGAGAGGATGGAAGATGGCTGGTGTGTGGGGGGGAGGTGTGAGAAGATGGTGAGAGGGGGGTGGGGGGGGTGGTGCTGAAGGGATGAGGAAGGGGGGGGAAGAAAAATGAAATGAGGAGGTTTTCATGCTTTAATTTCGCTGTTACAATATATGTAAACATGATTGTCTTGTGAACAAATGTATTTTATTATTGAATTTTTCAAATAAAGTATTTAATAAAAAAAAAAAAAAAAAAAAAACAATAATTGAGGCGAACCCAAATAGTAAACTGTCCTGCTGTACTTTTATACTTAACATAACCGCAGGCCAAACGAGCTCCATAAATAACTGATTGTGAGACTATTGCCCCGTACACACGGTCGGACATTCCAACAACAAAATCCATGGATTTTTTCCGACGGATGTTGACTCAAACTTGTTTTGCATACATACGGTCACACAAAGTTGTCTAAAAATCCGATCTTTCTGAACGTGGTGACGTAAAACACGTACGTCGGGACTATAAACTGGGCAGTAGCCATTAGCTTTCATCTCTTAATTTATTCTGAGCATGCGTGGCACTTTGTGCGTCGGATTTGTGTACACACGATCGGAATTTCTGACAATTTTGTGTATTGGAAATTCCTATGGAAAATGTGTGATGGAGCCTACACACGGTCGGAATTTCCGACAACAAGGTCCTATCGTGTGTACAGAGCATTAGTCCCTGGACAGGCTGACCACCAACATCCTGTGACGCATGTTGCTACTTGCTAGTTTAAACTTTATGCCCAAAATGTCATACTATATACATATATATGATTGAAGTTTTGTTCCTCCCCCTTATGCTACGTGATGCCTTTTGTTCTGAGTTTTTATAAAAACTCAAACCAAGCTACCATTAAACCTGAGCATACTTTGAATCCATTTTGTGTCTTCTTCATTGTGTGCTCCCAGAGCTCTGTAAGGAATCCACTGGTCGTTCATAGAAACCGGGCAGAATGAACCCTTTCAGTTACTAAACCCACAACAGTAAAATCAGTCTATATATGCAGTAGGGTTAGTCCTGTGCATTTTGTTAAAAGACTGTTTGATCCTGTCTTCTCTGATCCTCCCCTTCTTCCACTGTCCCCTAACCATCTCCTGATAGTACAGAGTCTTGGAGGTGCTCTGCACAGTGTGGTGTGTATTGCTAGAGTTTGCGGCTGGTGGTATATTTTTGAGGTGGGTAACCAGTGCACCCACAGCCACCCGCCCCAGTTGGTCGGGTCACACGCATGACCCGCTTCCTGATTGGCCAGGGGCCCCTCCTGCAAAAAGACATGCCCCCTCCTGCAAAGAGACATGCCCCCTCCTGCAAAGAGACATGCCCCCTCCTGCAAAGAGACATGCCCCCTCCTGCAAAGAGACATGCCTAAAAATATCAGCTCACAGGTATATGAATTGTGCAGCACCACAAAAGCTACCCCCTCCCTCTTCACTGCCACCTGCCAACTAAGCTCCGGACCCAGCTCAGTGACGCAACATGTGGCGACAGCAGCACTGCGGTGGCAGCTAGGGTGACCACATTTCCAAAACTGAAATTCAGGGACACCCCCCTTCCCAAAAAAAGATGGTGGGAGGAAGTAATCCCGGGGTTTATGGGGAAATCAGTTAACGTGCACTGCTGAAAAATGTGTTTGTTTCATTTGTTTTTGTTTTGTTTTTTTTCGCTTTTCGGGTCATTCGTTATGATCACAATTCGTAAATTTGAAAATTCAAAAGAATAACTAATAATAACTAGCTATTAAATTACAGGTATTGGAATTTTCTTTCAAATTTGGTTGTTAGTGAACGTAACAAATACAAATTTATCCGAAGTTCTAAATTATCTGAAAAAACGAATTCCACATCTAAACAAATGGAACAGAACGGATTAATAATAAATAATAATAAAACGTTTTTAATATTATTATTTATTATTATTAATTTGTTACGTTCCATTCGTTTAGATACAGCATTCAATATTTTAGATAATTTGTAACTTTGGATAAATTCATATTCATTATGTTCACTAACAGTCAAATTTGAAAGAAAACTCCAATATCTATAATTTAATAGTCAGTAATAGTTTTTGCACGAATTGCACATGTCTAGAATTTGATGGGTCCCCAGAGAGCCTCCCCCTTGCATCGGGGTCCCCAGAGAGCCTCCCCCTTGCATCGGGGTCCCCAGAGAGCCTCCACCCTGCATCAGGGTCACCAGAGAGCCTCCCACTTACATCAGGGTCCCCAGAGAGCCTCCTCTCCCCTTGGGGACCCCTGCAGAGACTCTAGGCTATGGGCCCCAGATTCGGGGCTATAGCCCCAAAAGCCATTCCCTAGCGATGCCACTGGACAGCGGCGATGCAGTACAAGGATGACATTACACGCTGGCAGGAGGGAGGCTCAGGTCCTCAGGCAGTGCGCCCCTGTTGTAGAAAAAATGATCCGCACTCCAGTCGTTGATCTTTAAAAAAATCTTCATTTTTATTGATAAGCCTCAATGAACAAACGCAGATAAAAACAGTTGATGCGTTTCAGCCTATAAGGCCTCATAGGCTGAAACACGTCACTTGTTTTCATCTGCGTTTGTTCACTGTGGCTTGTCAATAAAAACAAAGATTTTTTTAAAGAACAACAACCGGAGTGTGGATCATTTTTCCTACATTACTTTACTTAGCCAGTGACTGTGGATCGAGCACCTGGGAGCTCTGCTATCTATGTGTTGTATGGGTAGTAGCACTGACTTTTCTGTTTATATAGTGCGCCCTGTTGCCGCCCCTTTAAAGTGCCGCCTGGGTCCCATGGACCCACTGGGACCCATGGTAGGGCCGGCCCTGGGTGATGGACTGGCCAAGCATGTCTCCAGACCTAAACCCTATTGAGCATCTGTGGGGCATCCTCAAAGAGGAAGGTGCAGGAGCGCAAGGTCTCCAACATCCACCAGCTCCGTGATGTCGTCATGGAGGAGTGGAAGAGGACTCCAGTGGCAACCTGTGAAGCTCTGGTGAACTCCATGCCCAAGAGGGTTAAGGCAGTGCTGGAAAATAATGGTGGCCACACAAAATATTGACACTTTGAGCCCAATTTTGACATTTTCACTTAGGGGTGTACTCACTTTTGTTGCCAGCAGTTTAGACATTAATGGCTGTGTATTTAGTTATTTTGAGGGGGCAGCAAATTTACACTGTTATACAAGTTGTACACTCACTACTTTACATTGTAGCAACGTGTTATTTCTTCAGTGTTGTCATATGAAAAGATATAATAAAATATTTACAAAAATGTAAGGGGTGTACTCACTTTTGTGAGACACTGTACATGCTCTGTGAAATGGTTCTGCACAGAGCAGCCCAGATGCTGCACTCTTCTCGGGTCCCTCTTCGGTGCTGCTGGCCCCTCCCTCCTGCTGAGTGCCCCCACAGCAAGCAGCTTGCTATGGGGGGCACCTGAGTTGAGTCACAGCTCCATGTGCCCAGTCAGACACTGAGCCGCAGCCTGGCCTGCCTCCTTTCTCTTCTCATTGACTGACTAACTGATGTTGATTGACAGCAGCAGGAGCCAATGGCACCACGCTGCTGTCTCAGCCAATGAGGAGGGGAGTCCCAGGCAGCTGAGGCACTGCTGCAACATTGCTGGATCTAGAGGGGGCTCAGGTAAGTACTGGGAGGGCTGAGGGGAGCTGCTGCACACAGAAGGTTTTTTATCTTAATGCATAGAATGAAAAAAACCTTCTGCCTTTACAAGTAAGGATGGTCTCGATGTTTGAGTCGAACGTAAATTCGACTAGAACACTAGGTGTTCATTTGTTCGCAAAACAAATGAACATATGGAGCTCTCATGGCAATTTTGCCCGCCGCGGTGCACCCATAATGCACTGTGAGATCGCAGTGCATTGACGACTGCTGTTTGGTCAAAGCATGCACCTGACCTGCATGCTTTGGCCAAACACAGCGCAAAGTGCTGTGAGAGCTTTAATTGGTCAAAGGCATTGTGCCTTTGGCCAATCATGGCTCAGGGGCTAAGTTCACACCCCACACTATATAAGGCTGCTTATACGGCGGCCGTATGTAGTGTGTTGGAAATGGAGCGAGTACAAAGAAGGGCAACTAAGCTTATAAAGGGTCTGGAGGATATTAATTATGAGGAAAGGTTGCGAGCACTAAACTTATTCTCTCTAGAGAAGAGACGCTTGAGAGGGGATATGATTTCAATTTATAAATACCATACTGGTGACCCCACAATAGGCATAAAATGTTTTCACAGGAAGTTTAACAAGACACGTGGCCACTGATTAAAATTAGAAGAAAAGAGGTTTAACCTTAAACTACGTAGAGGGTTCTTTACTGTAATGCCCCGTAGACACGGTCGGACATTGATTGGACATTCCGACAACAAAATTCTAGGATTTTTTCCAACGGATGTTGGCTCAAACTTGTCTTGCATACACACGGTCACACAAAGTTGTCGGAAAATCCGATCATTCTGAACGCGGTGACGTAAAACACGTACGTCAGGACTATAAACGGGACAGTAGCCAATAGCTTTCATCTCTTTATTTATTCTGATCATGCGTGGCACATTGTGCGTCGGATTTGTGTACACACGATTGGAAAATTTTATAGCCTGCTCTCAAACTTTGTGTGTCGGAAAATCCGATGGAAAATGTGTGATGGAGCCCACACACGGTCGGAATTTCCGACAACAAGGTCCTATTACACATTTTCCGTTGGAAAATCTGACCGTGTGTACGGGGCATAAGAGCGGCAAGGATGTGGAATTCCCTTCCACAGGCAGTGGTCTCAGCGGGGAGCATCGATAGTTTCAAGAAACTTTAAGATAAGCACCTGAACGACCGCAACATACAGGGATATACAATGTAATACTGACATATAATCACACACACGGGTTGGACTTAATGGACTTGTGTCTTTTTTCAACCTCACCTACTATGTAACTACAGTGGGGCAAAAAAGTATTTAGTCAACCATAAATTGTGCAAGTTCTCCCACTTAAAAAGATGAGAGAGGCCTGTAATTGTCATCACAGGTATACCTCAACTATGAGAGACAAAATGTGGAAACAAATGCAGACAATCACATTGTCTGATTTTTGAAAGAATTTATTTGCAAATTATGGTGGAAAATAAGTGTTTGGTCACCTACAAACAAGCAAGATTTCTGGCTCTCACAGACCTGTATCTTCTTCTTTAAGAGGCTCTTCTGTCCTCCACTCATTACATGTATTAATGGCACCTGTTTGAACTTGTTATCAGTATAAAAGACACCTGTCCACAACCTCAAACAGTCACACTCCAAAGTCCACTATGGTGAAGACCAAAGAGCTGTCGAAGGACACCAGAAACAAAATTGTGGACCTGCACCAGGCTGGGAAGACTGAATCTGCAATAGGCAAGCAGCTTGGTGTGAAAGAATCAACTGTGGGAGCAATAATTAGAAAATGGAAGACATACAAGACCACTGATAATCTTCCTCGATCTGGGGCTCCACGCAAGATCACACCCCGTGGGGTCAAAATGATCACAAGAACAGTGAGCAAAAATCCCAGAACCACACAGGGGGACCTAGTGAAAGACCTGCAGAGAGCTGGGACCAACGTAACAAAGGCTACCATCAGTAACACACTACGCCACCAGGGACTCAGATCCTGCAGTGCCAGACGTGTCCCCCTGCTTAAGCCAGTACATGTCCGGGCCCATCTGAGGTTTGCTAGAGAGCATTTGGATGATCCAGAAGAGGATTGGGAGAATGTCATATGGTCAGATGAAACCAAAGCAGAACTGTTTGGTAGAAACACAACTCGTCGTGTTTGGAGGAGAGAGAATGCTGAGTTGCAACCAAAGAACACCATACCTACTGTGAAGCATGGGGGTGGCAACATCATGCTTTGAGGCTGTTTCTCTGCAAAGGGAACAGGACGACTGATCCGTGTACATGAAAGAATGAATGAGGCCATGTATCGTGAGATTTTGAGTGCAAACCTCCTCCCATCAGCAAGGGCATAGAAGATGAAACGTGGCTGGGTCTTTCAGCATGACAATGATCCCAAACACATCGCCCGGGCAATGAAGGAGTGGCTTCATAAGAAGCATTTCAAGTTCCTGGAGTGGCCTAGCCAGTCTCCAGATCTCAGCTCCATAGAAAACCTTTGGAGGGAGATGAAAGTCCATGTTGCCCAGCGACAGCCCCAAAACATCACTGCTCAAGAGGAGATCTGCATGGAGGAATGGGCCAACATACCAGCAACAGTGTGTGACAACCTTGTGAAGACTTACAATAAATGTTTGACCTCTCTCATTGCCAACAAAGGATATATAACAAAGTATTGAGATGATCTTTTGATATTGACCAAATACTTATTTTCCACCATAATTTGCAAATAAATTCTTTCAAAAATCAGACAATGTGATGGTCTGGATTTTTTTCCACATTTTGTCTCTCATAGTTGAGGTATACCTATGATGACAATTACAGGCCTCTATCATCTATTTAAGTGGAAGAACTTGCACAATTGGTGGCTGACTAAATACCGTATTTATCGGCGTATAACACGCACTTTTCTCCCCTTAAAATCAGGGGAAAGTCGCAGGTGCGTGTTATACGCCGATACCCTGCGATCCTGAGCTGTCAAAATTTCAAAATCGCCAACCGCGATTTGAAAATGGCACCGCCGGCGCCGAAATACACAGAGCCGGTCCTCGGCTCTTTCCGGCGGCTCTCGTTTACTTTCGGCTCCGCTCGGGACTACGAGTGGAGCCGAAAGTAAACGAGAGCCGCCGGAAAGAGCCGAGGACAGGCTCTGTGTATTTCGGCGCGGGCGGCGCCATTTTCAAATCGCGGTCAGCGATTTTGAAGCCCAGGAAGCAGGGACCGTTGATCGAAGGCTGCACTGGGGCAAGGCTGCACTGGGGAAGGCTGCACTGACAAGGCTGCACTGGGGAAGGCTGCACTGACAAGGCTGCACTGACAAGGCTGCACTAAGGCTGCACTGGGGAAGGCTGCACTGACAAGGCTGCACTGACAAGGCTGCACTGAGAAGGCTGCAATGATGGGCATTTAAATGTAAGTTTTTTTCCCTTCAACTTCCCTCCTAAAAGTTTTTTTTTCCTTAAAATTCCCTCCTAAATTGGGGTGCGTGTTATACGCCGGTGCATGTTATACGCCGATAAATACGGTACTTGTATGCCCCACTGTATGTAACTATAGGCATATCTGTAATAAAAACGTCCTTCTCAAGGAGTGCCTGCTGTCCGGTGTATCCCGGCGTCCAGATGGTGTTAGAAAGCTGAACAGGACGCTGAATTGCAAACAGGAAGTTCAGGGGATTCAAGCTGCCAGGCATGGAGGGAAGGGCAGGAAACTAGGCTATGCGCTCGGAGCACACAGCTCTTTCTACTGGCCTAACAACAACAGTTTAAATAATGCTCAAAACCTAACTGCGGCCATGGGACTAAAAGGGTCCAGGAACATGTTGAAAACATATTAGATTATGTCATGAATTTTGATCAAACTGTACAGACTCATCACTGTTATGCGCTGGGTGGTTTTATCTTTTCAGCACAGTATATATTACAGTGCAGGCAGGGTACAGTATATATTACAGAGCAGGCAGGGTACAGTATATATTACAGTGCAGTCTGTACAGTATATAATAGTGTGTACAGTATGTAATAGATTGCAGTCAGTGTACAGTATATAATACATTGCAGTCTGTGTACAGTATATAATACACTGCAGTCTGTGTACAGTATATAATACAGTGTAGTCGGTGTACGGTATATAATACAGTGCAGGCAGTGTACACAATATATAATACAGTGTGTACAGTATATAATACATTGCAGTCCGTGTACAGTATATAATACATTGCAGTCCGTGTACAGTATATAATACAGTGCAGTCTGTGTACCGTATATAATACAGTGTGTACAGTATGTAATACATTGCAGTCAGTGTACATTATATAATACAGTATATAATACAGTGCAGGCAGTGTACAGTATATAATACATTGTACTCTGTGTACAGTATATAATTCATTGCAGTTGGTGTACAGTATATAATACACTGCAGTCTGTGTACAGTAGACATGTGCATACGTTTTCGTCCAAATGCATTTTCGTCCGAAATTTGGGTATTTTCGTTATCGTTTTAACAAACGATAACGAACATGCAGAATCCGAAAACTGAAAGATCCGACATAAACAAATGCTTTATTTTCGTTTTCGTTGTGAACAACAGTTCAATATAGATAGGAGATTCGACATGACGCTGACAATAGCGATCTGTGTCCATTGAACCTGTGGTCGAATGTGCCTAACATTAGCTCTATTAGTTCAAGTTTATTCGACATAGAGAGAAAAGATTCTGACATTATAGAGACAAAAGCAAAAAAGGTTGAATGTGCCTAACCTAACTCTATTAGTCCAAGATTATTTGACAGAGAGAGAAAAGATTCGACATGAAGATTCGACGAAGCAGTCACCGCGAACGGACATTTATGGTGAAATGCTCCGCCCGTAGGCTATAGAAGAATTCTAATATTGGTTGACTAGTAATAATAATAAATAAATATATCTATTACTAGTATCATACAACATTAGAATTCTACTATAGCTTGTAGGCGGAACATTCAACCGGAAATGAATGATTGCGGTGTCATAGAGTTTAGCTGCTCCCTTAAATTTTCTTAGAACATTCAACAGACACCATAAGCCTTCAATGACAGATTCGACCTTAATTATTTTGGATTTTCAGACGAATGCATTTTTTAACGAAACAAAATAAATAAAAACGAATTTCGGGAGTAACTAAATAAATGTATTTTGCGGACGAAAACGAAATTCCGAAACAAAATATTTCAATGTGCACATAACTAGTGTACAGTATTTAATACAGTGTGTACAGTATGTAATTCATTGCAGTCAGTGTACAGTATATAATACATTGCAGTCAGTGTACAGTATATAATACAGTGCAGTCAGTGTACATTATATAATACAGTGCAGTCGGTGTACAGTATATAATAAACAACACAGCAAGTGCAGCACTAATATTGATATTAAATATGATATCGTTATGATAATAAAAATTGTGAAATAATCAAACAGTGATACATACAATGGTAAGTGAAATCAATAAATAACTACAAAAAAAAAAGAAAAAAAAAAAAGAAAAAAAATATTTTTTTAAAAAGAAAAAAAAGAAAAAGAGGAAAACTAAATCAATGTTTCATAATGATCAATGAGAATATCCATAAGCAATATGCCTCCACAGGAAAAAAGGTGAATTGCAGGAAACAGAAGCTGTGACACCAATCTTCCCAATGCAAAACCAACATGTGTTCAGGTCAACACCCTAAAGTGAGGTAGCTTGCTTACCAAAAAGCCGTGACTGCTGCTAGCAGTCTCGCCCAGCACAGGGAAATTAAATGTCTCCCCAAAACGTCACCATCAGAGGTTCCACCCTTTACGGTCAGAGGGTGGAGCCTCTGACAGTGATGTCATCACGCTAGCCTTCCGCGACAGTGGTGAGTAGGGATGAGCTTCGTGTTCGAGTCGAACCCATGTTCGACTCGAACATCGTCTGTTCGATCGTTCGTCGAATTGCGAACGATATGGGCCGTTCGCGCCAAATTCGTGTGGCGCGTCACGGCCCATAATTTACTGCGGCATCGCAGTGCATTGCTGGCTGATGATTGGCCAAGCATGCACTATGACCCGCATGCTTGGCCAATCACAGCGCCGCCTGAACAGAGAGCCGTAATTGGCCAAAGCCAAGGAGGCTTTGGCCAATTATGGCTCAGGGGATTTAGTACACGCCCCACACTATATAAGGCCGCCTGCACGGCGGCCCTGTGTAGTGTGTGTTCCGGCGTTCATTGAGAGAGAGAGAGAGACAGACAGTGACATTTGATTTGAGTTAGATAGATTAGGCAGAACAGTCAGTCAGTTAGCTGCACTTACAGTGTATTGTGTATATATATGCATCCCAGGTGTTGCATATATATATATATATACACTGTATTCAGTTTAGCTAGATCCGTTCCTGTTATCTTCCTACTGACAGGCAGGCTTGTCTTGTTACAGTATTTACAGCTACCTGTAGAAAATTACTGGTGTTCCTTTGATCCTATTAGTACCACAGTCAGGCAGCTAGACTATTTACAGTTAGTGCAGTGCGTCCTGCTCACAGTGTTCAGCTAAACCTACAAAAGTTAGTGGGGTGCGTCCTGCTCACAGTGTTCAGCTAAACCTACAAGTTAGTGTGGTGCGTCCACCTCACAGTGTTCAGCTAAACCTACAAGTTAGTGTGGTGCGTCCACCTCACAGCGTTCAGCTAAACCTACACGTTAGTGGGGTGCGTCCTGCTCACAGTGTTCAGCTAAACCTACAAGTTAGTGGGGTGCGTCCACCTCACAGTGTTCAGCTAAAGCTACCTGTAGAAGGTTGGTGGTGTTCTCATACTACAGGCAGGCAGTTGATTTTGCTAGCTGCAGTATCAGTACACATATATATATATATATATATATATATATATATATATATATATATATATATATATATATATATATATATATATCCCAGCTTAGTGCAGCTACAGGCCATTAGTATGTCTGGAAGGCCAAGAAGGAGAGGCAGACAGTCACAAGCCAATAAGAGAGGGCAAGCAGGCTCTGTGTCTAGTGCTGGTCATGGAGACGGTGCATCCTCATCAGCATGTGGCCGTGGGACACGCTTGGGCTTTTTTTCGGCAGCTGGCCGTGTTGAGCCACAACATGCGGAAGACTTGGTCGAGTGGATGACCAAGCCGTCCTCATCCTCCTCATCCTCTCTCACCCATGCCCAGGGTACTTTGTCTGGCAAAGCAGCGGCCTCTTCCCTCGGCTCAATGTCATCAGTGACTCCTTCCCTAGCCCCACCATGTCCTCCTGAGGAGTCCCTCGAACTGTTTGACCACAGTGTTGGGCACATGCTCTAGGAGGATGCCCAGCGTTTGGAAGGCTCTGATGATGATACTGAGCTCGATGAAGGCAGTAACATGAGCGCAGACAGAGGGGGTGCCCAAGAAGGACAGCAATCTGGCAGTCATGCTCCCCCTGCTGCAGCATACTGTCAGGTTTGCTCCAGTGATGAGGTCACTGACTCAACGTGGGTGCCTGATAGGAGAGAGGAGGAGGAGGCGGCACATCACCAACGAGGCAGGATGCCCTCCAGGGGCCAGCCTAAGGGCAGCACATTGACTGCATCACACCCCAAAGCTCCACATGTGCAGGGCGCTGCAGTCTCTGTGCGTTATTCAAAAAGTTCTTTGGTGTGCCTTTTTTGAGACGAGTGCATCAGATCGCACCGCTGCTATTTGCAACATATGTCTCAAGCGTATCTCGCGTGGCCAAAACATCTTCCACTTGGGTACCACATGCTTGACCAGACATATGTTGACCTGCCATGCAGTTCGTTGGCAAGCGTATCTAAAAGACCCACACCAAAGAACAAAGAGGACCTCTCCTTGCTCCTCATCAGCTGAGATCTCCAACCCCACTATACCTTCAGT
The DNA here is from genome assembly GCF_042186555.1 of Aquarana catesbeiana. Lineage (NCBI taxonomy): Eukaryota > Metazoa > Chordata > Amphibia > Anura > Ranidae > Aquarana > Aquarana catesbeiana. The sequence goes on along the minus strand of NC_133332.1, from coordinate 249,267,190 downwards.
CCTCTCTGAGACCTGCACTGAGAGGAATGAAGGTGTAGAATTAGGTGTGTCACAGCCAAGTACTTGTGGGCAATCTGCTTTTGGTACACCGACGTCAGATTGTACCAGGCAAATTTCCCTGCCCCAGCTGCTGCACCGCCGAAAGAAGTTTGCTCCCAGCCATCCACATGCGCAGCGGTTGAATGCTAGCTTGGCAAAATTACTAGCACTTCAACTGCTGCCTTTTCAGTTGGTAGACTCTGCCCCCTTCCATGAGTTTGTGGAATGTGCAGTTCCTCAGTGGCAGGTACCTAAACGCCACTTTTTCTCACGGAAGGCGATTCCGGCTCTCTACCGGCATGTGGAAGGCAATGTCCATGCCTCGCTGGACAGGGCGGTATGGTGCATATTACCGCTGACTCATGGTCCAGCAGGCATGGACAGGGACGTTACCTAAGTTTCTCGGCGCATTGGGTGACTCTGCTGGCAGCTGGGAAGGATGCAGGACAAGGTGCAGTAGTGTTGGAGGTTGTTCCGCCACCACGCCTCCAAAATGCTAATGATTGTGACACACCTCTCTCCTCCACCCCCTCCTCTTCTTCTTCCCCCATGGCCTCTTCCTGTGCTTTGTCCTCGGAACCAGCGGTGCTCCGTAGCCGTTCAAGGGGCTACGCAAGTACGCAGGCCAAAAGATGCCATGCGGTGCTTGAGCTGGTGTGCTTGGGGGACAGGAGCCACACTGGGGCAGAGGTTCTGTCAGCTCTGCAGGGGCAGGTTCAGAGGTGGTTGACGCCACGCCAACTTAAGGCAGGAATGGTGGTTTGCGACAATGGCACCAACCTCCTCTCTGCCCTCCAACAGGGACAAATGACCCATGTGCCCTGTTTGGCTCACGTCCTTAACTTGGTGGTGCAGCGGTTCTTGGGCAGGTACCCGGGCTTACAGGATGTCCTGAGGCAGGCCAGGAAAGTCTGTGTGCATTTCCGCCGGTCATATAATGCCAGTGCTCGGCTGACGGACCTCCAAAAGGAGTTTAACCTGCCCAAGAACCGCCTAATCTGTGACATGCCCACCAGGTGGAACTCAACGTTGGCCATGCTGCAGCGGCTGCACACGCAGCAGAGGGCCATCAATGAGTACCTGTGCGACTATGGCACCAGGACAGGGTCAGGGGAGCTTGGTTTTTTTTCCCCCACGCCAGTGGGCCATGATCAGGGATGCATGCACTGTCCTGTCACCATTTGAGGAGGCCACGAGGATGGTGAGAAGTGACAGTGCATGCATCAGTGACACTGTCCCCCTTGTCCACCTGTTGGAGCACATGCTGCGTGGAATAATGGACAGGGCACTTGAGGCAGAACAGAGGCAGGAAGAGGAGGACTTCCTTAGCTCTCAAGGCCCCCTTTATCCAGACAGTGTTTCTGCATGCCCGCCGATCACACAGGAAGAGGACGAGGAGGAGGAGGAGGAGGAAGATTGTGTCAGTATGGAGGTGGAGCCTGGCACTCAGCATCAGCAGCAGTCTTTAAGGGATCAGTCCCAAGAAACACATGGACTTGTACGTGGCTGGGAGGAGGTGGCTGCGGACCATGTCGTCCTTAGTGACCCAGAGGACTCCGGACCGAATGCCTCAGCAAACCTACGCTGCATGGCCTCCCTGATCCTGCAAAGCCTGCGTAAGGATCCTCGTATTCGTGGTATCAAGGAGAAGGACCAATATTGGCTGGCAACCCTCCTTGATCCACGTTTACAAGGGTAAGGTTGCGGACCTTATCTTGCCATCGCAGAGGGAGCAGAGGATGAAACATCTTCGGGAGGCCTTGCAGAAAGGTCTGTGCAACGCGTTCCCAGAGATTGGGAGGTTACAAACTCCTGTTTCTGGACAACGTGTTGCTGAGGCTTCGGTCAGTCAAAGAAGGAGCGGTGGAGAAGGTGGCCGTCTGACCGATGCGTTCAGACAATTTTTTGGTCCGCAGCCCCAAGGTATGATCGGTTCCAGCAACCATCGCCAGCGTCTGTTTTACATGGTGCAGGAATACCTAGGGGCAAGATCAGACTTGGACACCTTTCCCACCGAAAATCCTCTGGGTTACTGGGTCTTGAGGATGGATCACTGGCCAGAGCTTGCACAGTATGCAATTGAGCTACTGGCCTGTCCTGCATCCAGCGTTCTTTCGGAACGCACATTCAGTGCTGCTGGAGGCTTTGTAACCGATCACAGGGTGCGTCTGTCCACCGACTCGGTCGATCGACTGACCTTCATAAAAATTAATCAGTCTTGGATCACCACCAGCTACCAAGCACCTGATGCTGGTGTAACCGAATAATTTTTTTTTAAATCTCAGATCCCTTCAAAGACTGCCTATGCTGATGCTGAGTGACTATCCCTGAGTAATTATCCTCTTCCTCCTCAATTTCACGCTGATAGCTTGAAAGAACATTTTTGGTTCTGGGCGCCACCACCAATGCCTAAGGCACAATTTTTCAGCCCCTGTTTAACAGGGGCGTGTGATTACAATTTTTGATGCAATACTTTGCAGCAGGGCTCGTTCCTGCGTTCCAACTAGAGTGTCTGTGAGGGGTTGCAGTGTTGTGGCACCAGCACCAGTGCCTAAGGCCCAATTTTTCTGCCCCTGTTTAACAGGGGCGTGTAATTACAATTTTTGATGCAATACTTTGCAGCAGGGCTCGTTCCTGCGTTCCAACTAGAGTGTCTGTGAGGGGTTGCAGTGTTGTGGCACCAGCACCACCACCACCACCACCAAAGGCCCAATTTTTCTGCCCCTGTTCAACAGGGGCATGTAATTACAATTCTTGATCTAATGGTGGTGCAGGGCCCATTTCTGCACCCACCAAGAGCGAGTGAGGACTTACAGTGCTGTGGCACCAGCACCACCACCACCACCAAAGGCCCAGTTTTTCTGACCCTGTTCAACAGGGGCATGTAATTACAATTCTTGATCTAATATTTCACAGCAGGGCCCTGTGAGGGCTTACGTTGTTGTGGCCACAACAACACCTAAGGGCCAAATTTATGCTGAGTATATAGGGCAGGCCCCTACTTTCAAACATCTAACTTACAAACGACTCCTACTTGCAAACGGAAGGAGACAACAGGAAGTGAGATGAAATCTACCCCTAGGAAGGGAAATTCTCTCCTGTAAGGAAAAACATTTCTCCTTTCCACTGATGCTTTCCAATCCTTGTTCCACAAAAAAACCCCAAATTTTCAAAAAACATTTGTCATTGGGACAAAAAGTGAGGTGAAATCTTCTAAAGAGGAGGAAAGACAGCAAAACAAATGTCATAGGGGTGATAACCCTTCCCTATGTTTTCCAAAAAGCTTAAAAAAGATTTTTTGGCTGGAGCTAAACACGTTAAAAATGTACCCGTTCAAAATGACAAACAGATTCTACTTAACAACAAACCTACAGTCCCTGTCTTGTTTGCACCGCCTGTATACTGCTGTTCAGAGTATATAGAGCCTTGTGGCCCCACACCTTTCCTTATTTTAATTTGGGTGCGGGGTTCCCCTTAATATACATACAAGACCCAAAGGGCCTGGTAATGGACTGGGGGGTACCCATGCCGTTTGTCTCACTGATTTTCATCCATATTGCCAGGACCCGACATTACATTAAACCCGCAAGCAGTTTTAAATGAGATTTTTTCCTTTAAAAATGACATTTGGTGCAGAGACTGTTCTAAACACGGGAAACACGCGCCACTTTACAGGCATACTATAGACACCCCCCAGGTACGATATTTAAAGGAATATTTCACTTTTTTTTTTTTTTTTTACTTTAACCATCATTAAAATCACTGCTCCCGAAAAAACGGACGTTTTTAAAAGTTTTTTTTGCATTGATACATGTCCCCTGGGGCAGGACCCGGGTCCCCAAACCTTTTTAGGACAATACCATGCAAATTAGCCTTTAAAATGAGCACTTTTGATTTCGAACGTTTGAGTCCCATAGACGTCAATGGGGTTCTAACGTTCGTTCAAATTTTCGGTCCGTTCGCAGGTTCTGGTGTGAACCGAACCGGGGGGTGTTCGGCTCATCCCTAGTGGTGAGACGAACGCAATAGGGAGAAGCGAATAGAGACACCGCAGCTTTTATGTGACACAACCGCTTATGATAACACGTCATTCCTGTAAGTGCAAACTCTTTCTTTAATAAATGATATTGAACTGACATATTGCACTATGGAAGTTTCTATCTTTTATCTTTGAGCAACATTAGAAAGATCGTCTGGTCCGGATGATCTTAAGTTTTGGGGAGACTTTTAAATTCCTTGTGCTGGGCGAGCCTGCTAGCAGCAGTCACGGCTTTTTGGTAAGCAAGCTACCTCACTTTTGGGTGTTGACCTGAACACATGTTGGTTTTGCATTGGGAAGATTGGTGTCACAGCTTTCGTTTCCTGCAATTCACCTTTTTTCCTGTGGAGGCATATTGCTTATGGATATTCTCATTGATCACTATGGGACATTGCTTTAGTTTTCCTCTTTTTCTTTTTTTTTTCTTTTTTAAAAAATATATATTTTTCTTTTTTTATGTAGTTATTTTTTTTTTATTTGACTTACCATTGTATGTATCACTGATTATTTCACAATTTTTATTATCATAACGATATCATATTTAATATCAATATTAGCGTTGCACTCGCTGTCTTGTTTATTCTATTGGACACTTTAGGCGGAGTACAGAATAGAATACACTTCAGGGGGTGTACAGTATATAATACAGTGCAGTCGGTGTACAGTATAGAATTCAGTGCAGGCAGTGCACAATATCCATTACAGTGCAGGCAGTGTACAGTATATAATACACTTCAGGCGGTGTACAGTATATAATACAGTGCAGTCGGTGTACAGTATATAATACAGTGCAAGCAGTCTACACAGTATATAACAGTGTTTACAGTATATACATTTTAGTCAGTGTACAGTATATAATAAAGTGTACAGTATATACAGTGCAGGCAGTGTACAGTATATAATGCAGTGCAGTTATGTTCGACTCAAACATATGGGGCGCTCGCAGCAAGTTCACCCACCGCGGAGCGGAACACAATGCACTGTGAAATCACAGTGCATTGACAGCTGCTGATTGGCCAAAGCATGCACCTGACCTGCATGCTTTGGCCAATCACAGCTCGATGTGCTGTTAGAGCTATGATTGGCCAATAGCAGGGTACAATATATAATACAGTGCAGGCAGAGTACACAGTATATAATACAGTGTGTACAGTATATAATACATTGCAGTCAGTGTATAGTATATAATACAGTGCAGTTGGTGTACAGTATATAATACACTTCAGGTGGTGTACACAGTATTTAATACAGTGTGTACAGTATATAATACAGTGCAGGAGGTGTACAGTATATAATACAGTGCAGGCAGTGTACAGTATATGTTAGTGTATACAGTATATAATACAGTGCAGGCAGTGTACAGCATATGTTAGTGTATACAGTATATAATACAGTGCAGGCAGTGTACAGTATACTGTAATACAGTAAAGTCGTACAGTGCAGGCGGTGTACAGTATATATATTACAGTGTAGGCAGTGTACAGTAGAATAGAACACACTTCAGGCTTAAGAATTAAGAAAAAAAATGGCGTGGGGTCCCCCCAAAATCCATACCAGACCCTTATCCGAGCCAGCAGCCTGGCAGGCCAGGAAAGGGGGGACGAGCGAGCGCCCCCTCCTAAACCATACCAGGCCGCTTGCCCTCAACATGGGGATGGTGCTTTGGGGTGCCGCCCAAACCGCCCAAACTACATTGTACCCCTACCCATTCACCAAAAAAAGTGTTAAAATGTAAAAACCACAACAGAAAGTTTTTGACAATTCCTTTATAAAAAAGAAAAAAGTGTCCCGCGATGTGCCTCCATCTTCAATCATGCTGCCCAACGGAAAATAGAATTTTTTTTTAAAAGCTCCGCCTCGACGGGAGGCCTCATGGCAACTGCTGTCTTTTTGCTTTGACAGCTGTTGTATAGGCAAGGGCGGGCCACCCGGTGATGTAGCTGAGTGACCCTGCCCCCTTCTGACATCATGTGACATTAGAGGGGGCAGGGTCATCTGATTATGTCAGCCTGTGGCCCCGCCCTTGCCTATATAGGAGCTGTCAAAGCAAAAAAAAACGCAGTCGGCAGGAGGCCTCCCATGGAGGCTGAGTTTTTTTGGGTTTTTTTTCTATTTTTTGGGTCCGTTGGGTGATGTGATTGATGATGGATGTACATCGCGAGACACTTAATAAAGGAAGTGTTAAAAAGTGTCTGTTGTGGTTTTTACCCTTTTTTAGTGAATGGGTAGGGGTACAATGTACCCAATAACCATTCACATGGGAGGGTGGGACCTGGGGGCCTCATTGTTAAAGTGGGCTTCCAAATTCTGATAAGTAATAATTAGTATAATTATTATATAAATATATAAATAATACCTAGTAATAGTTAAGTTATTATTAGTTTGTTACTATTTCAGATTTTCTAATTTTCGCATTTTCGAATTTCCGATTTTTTTAGAATTTCCGATTTTTTTTTTCAAATTTTCAATTTCTTTCTAATTTCTGAATTTCCATTTTTTCCCGAATTTACGATTTTTTTCTAATTGTTGAAAGAAAGCCATAAGAAGTCCTCTTTCTAATTTGCGAGAAGCCATGTGGGGGACACAGCAAACATGTGGAAGAAGGTGCTCTGGTCAGATGAGACCAAAATGTAACTTTTTGGCCTAAAAGCAAAACGCTATGTTTGGTGAAAAACTAATGCTACCTACACACGAGCGGAATGTCCGTCAGAAAATGTCCGATGGGAGCTTTTCATCGTATATTCTGACCGTGTGTATGCCCCATCGGACTTTTTCCGTCAAAATTTCAGACGGACATAGATAGAGAACAAGTTCTATATTTTTCTGACGGAACAAATTCCTATCAGGAAAACAGCTTGTCTATATGCTGTTCCGACGTACCAAAAATGATGCATACGCTGAAGCAAGTACGAGACAACGTACGCGTTGTCCCGTCGTACGTGCTGTACGTCACCGAGTTCTTGAGGGTCAGAATTTGGTGTGACTGTGTGTATGCAAGACAGCTTGAGCGGAATTCCGTCGGAGAAACCTTCAGAGTTTATTCCGATGACAAAACCGCTCGTGTGTACGCGGCATAACACTGCACATCACCCTGAACACACCATCCCCACCGTGAAAATTGGTGGTGGCAGCATCATGTTGTGGGGATGCTTTTCTTCAGGGAAGTTGGTCAGAGTTGATGGGAAGATAATGGAGTCAAATACAGGGCAGTCTTATGCCGCGTACACACAATCGGAAATTCGGCCAGCAAAAGACTAATGAGAGCTTTTAGTCTGGAAATGTGACCGTGTGTATGCTCCATCGGACTTTTGCTGGCCGAATTCCAGCCAGCAAAAGATTGAGAGCATGTTCTCAATTTTTCGGTCGGAAAAAGTTCCTATCCGAAAATGTGATCGTCTGTAGCAATTCCGCCGCGCAAAATTCCTACGCATGCTCTGAAGCATTGAAATTCATTTTCTCGGCTTGTCGTAGTGTTGTACGTCACCGCGTTCTTGACGATCGAAAGTTCAGCAAACTTTTGTGTGACCGTGTGTATGCATGGCAAGCTTGAGCGGAATCCCGTCGGAAAAGCCATCATATCTTTTTCCGACGAGAAGTCTGATCGTGTGTACGAAGCATTAGAAGAAAACCTGTTAGAGTCTGCAAAAGACCTGAGTAAGTCTCCTGTTTGTTTTTTGCTTTACAGTGAGCAGCCTCAGTGACTAATTCAACATAGATCTAGGTTGTTTTCTTTGTTTTATTGCTTTAGATTTTGCTCCTTGGCAGAGCACAACTTGAATCCAGTATAATCAAATACCAAGTTAGTCCAGCCTTGCATGCCTTTTTCATACCTGAGCTGGACATCTCCCCTATGTCCAAACCTGTGCTGGATTTATTTTTGGATTCAGCAGGATACTAATTGAATCCATCTTTGGTATTATCCCTTTAAATAAAAAAAGATTTGTCATATTTTTAGTAGTTTTTTGTCTTTGGTGTCTCTTTTGACATCAGCGGCCTATATTTGACTCTATTTTCCAACGATCTCTTCATTTTCCCTTCTCCAGGGACACATAAATTCTTTTCCTCCTGCGACCACTTGGAATAGGACACTCAGGTGGGGTGCTCTGAACCTCTATGGGACGTATAATTTTTCTATTTTCAAATCAAGTTTATACTTAGCTTTTTGGCAGCCCAGGTAAGATTAGTCTCGCTCCCACACCTATATTTCTGTGTTTTCATTCATATGATTATGTATATATGTATTGGTAACTTTGCCATTTTACCAACCTTAATTCATTTTTAAAATATAGGGCTATTTTAAATAGCCCTGCAGGAGGTAAATGTCTTTTTTGCATGTGTGCACTGTAATATTTTGTTCTGTTGTATGGTCTTATGGCTGCACCATCTTTAATGCATCTTTTAGGGTGTGCCCCCCAAATATATTGTTTGAGGATAGAATAAGCCCCATCATTGGTGTGAGTGAGGATAGAATAAGCTCCATCATTGGTGTGAGTGGGGATAGAATAAGCCCCATCATTGGTGTGAGTGGGGATAGAATAAGCCCCATCATTGGTGTAAGTGGGGATAGAATAAGCCCCATCATTGGTGTAAGTGGGGATAGAATAAGCCCCATCATTGGTGTAAGTGGGGATAGAATAAGCCCCATCATTGGTGTGAGTGAGGAGAGAATAAGCCCCATCATTGGTGTGAGTGAGGAGAGAATAAGCCCCATCATTGGTGTGAGTGAGGAGAGAATAAGCCCCATCATTGGTGTGAGTGAGGAGAGAATAAGCCCCATCATTGGTGTGAGTGAGGAGAGAATAAGCCCCATCATTGGTGTAAGTGGGGATAGAATAAGCTCCATCGCTGGCATCAATGGGAGGAAAATAAACTGTATTGATGGTGTCAACAGAAGCAAAATAAGTCCCATATCATCAGTGTTGAGAGGAAAATAACACCCTGCAGGACACGGACCTTTTCATACTATGTATCAGATGTGAACCTGTGGGCTGTCCTTTTGAAAAGTCCTGTGTGCTGCATCTTTAGTGCATTTTGTGAAAAAATGCATTGAAAATACACCTATCATTATAGTCAATGTTAACGCATGAAAAAGCAACACGCTTTTTTTAGTGTGTTTTTTGAGTCACATGTCCATTTTTCCCAGGGGACCATGGAGGAAAACACATGAAAAAACGCATCATGCACATTAAAAATAGCAACAAAAACGCAACGTGCATTTCACAACACACACATGTGAACGGGCCCTTAATATAATATTGAATAAACCTATTTGTGTAATTTGATTGCTGAATTTGACCAAAAAAAAGTGACAAACCTTTTTTTTCTTCTGTAAACCATCAAACAACAACCTTAGGCAAGTTGTGCTGTGCAATGCAAAAGCAACACTGAATCTGGGCAATAAGAGGTTAATATTGAAGAGGTCTGGATGTGTCAGCTGACCTTTACCTTTCTAATCCACCATGCAGTTTGTTTGTTTTTTAATTTTCACTTTATTTTATTTCCCCTTCTGTGCAGCTGTCCAGGAACAGCGACACATCCCAACCCTGATTGTAAAAGAAAAAGAGTTATTTTAAACTTTTTTGAGAGTTTGTTAGCTTTGTCAGTTTGGTACTGTCACAAATTAAAGTTGGGTGAAATTTTTTTTGCTGCTTTACATATAAATATGCCCACTTGTGGCGCAGTCTTCCCTTTGGCCTTCAGATGTGAGCGCTTGGCTTGCTGCTGCCATGTTGGTTTGGTAAGTTGTGCTTCATTATGTTTGCAATGTTAGTGTAAAAGTTAGTTTGTTTAAATGTGACAAATACGTGTTACAATGCAAATGTATAATCTCAGATTTGTGTTATGCTCGGGCCTGATTTATTGGTTTGTGTTCAAACAGACAAGCTCTTGCACTATATAGACTCATCTTTTAACTCCAGGGAACCCTGCTAAAACCAATCCACTGGTGATGAATGGGAAGCTTGAATCCCTTTGCCATTGCTGGAGAGTGGGAAGCATTAACAACTCTCCCCTTTGCCATTGGGGGTGGATGGCAGGCATTACTTCCCTGCCCCCATTTGCCATTGGGGGGTGGATGGCAGGCTTAGCCCCCCTTTGCCATTGGGGGTGGATGGCAGGCTTGGCCCCCCTTTGCCATTGGGGGTGGATGGCAGGCTTGGCCCCCCTTTGCCAATGGGGGTGGATGACAGGCTTGGCCCCCCTTTGCCAATGGGGGTGGATGGCAGGCTTGGCCCCCCTTTGCCATTGGGGGTGGATGGCAGGCTTGCCCCCCCTTTGCCATTGGGGGTGGATGGCAGGCTTGGCCCCCCTTTGCCATTGGGGGTGAATGGCAGGCTTGGCCCCCCTTTGCCGATGGGGGTGGATGACAGGCTTGGCCCCCCTTTGCCGATGGGGGTGGATGGCAGGCTTGGGCCCCCCTTTGCCAATGGGGGTGGATGACAGGCTTGGCCCCCCTTTGCCATTGGGGGTGGATGGCAGGCTTGGCCCCCCTTTGCCATTGGGGGTGGATGGCAGGCTTGCCCCCCCTTTGCCAATGGGGGTGGATGGCAGGCTTGGGCCCCCCTTTGCCAATGGGGGTGGATGGCAGGCTTGGGCCCCCCTTTGCCAATGGGGGTGGATGGCAGGCTTGGGCCCCCCTTTGCCAATGGGGGTGGATGACAGGCTTGGGCCCCCCTTTGCCAATGGGGGTGGATGGCAGGCTTGGGCCCCCCTTTGCCAATGGGGGTGGATGGCAGGCTTGGCCCCCCTTTGCCAATGGGGGTGGATGGCAGGCTTGGCCCCCCTTTGCCAATGGGGGTGGATGGCAGGCTTGGGCCCCCCTTTGCCAATGGGGGTGGATGGCAGGCTTGGGCCCCCCTTTGCCAATGGGGGTGGATGGCAGGCTTGGGCCCCCCTTTGCCAATGGGGGTGGATGGCAGGCTTGGCCCCCCTTTGCCAATGGGGTGGATGGCAGGCTTGGCCCCCCTTTGCCATTGGGTTGGTTTAAATTTTCTAGTGGGGGATTGTTACATTAATAGTTCAGTGATAATTGGGGCTTGTTTAAAGGGGTTGTAAAGGTAAAAATGTTTTCACCTTAATGCATTCTATGCATTAAGGTGAAAAAACTTCTGACAATACCGCCGCCCCAAGCCCCCTGTTTTACTTACCTGACGCCTCGAAAGTCAGCTTCGGGTTCCCGACATCTATTCCTCCGCTCACCCTGGCCGCTGATTGGCTACAGTGGATGGATTGGAAGCAGCGCAGCCATTGGCTCGTGCTGCTGTCAATCACATCCAATGACGCGGCGCGCTGGGGGGCGGGGCCGAGTGATACAGTGAGCGGCTATAGCCGCCGCTGTATCATGGGAGCGCGCCCGCAAGCACTAACCACCATGCGAGGGAGCTCGCATTAAGGTGGTTAATGCTTGCGGGGAGGAGCTGAAACAGCCGCCGAGGGACCCCAGAAGACCAGGTTCGGGGCCACTCTGTGCAGAACGAGCTGCACAGTGAAGGTAAGTATAACATGTTTGTTATTTAAAAAAAAAAAAAAATTTACCTTTACAACCCCTTTAATAAACAGTACAATGTGTAATACCCTTATAGCAAACAATCACATGACTGCTGTAAAACCACATGGGTCAGTTGCTGATTGGCTACTATGGTTATTGCACTTTCCTATATGCCCTGTGTTGGTTTCCAAGCCCAGATGCATACTGAGCAGTCAGCCGTACTATAAACCATTATTTAGCTTGTTTTTCTAGAATTTTTTATCTTGACTAAAACTGGTTTTAGAAATAAAAACCTACATTACCAGGTGACAGTGGCCTGCTGCTGTGGATCTCTCCTGCAGAAAATGCTAGTTGTCTGGCTCTTTGGCTGCTGAGCTCCAGTGTAGACTTCATTTATTGTCAATTGTTCACCCATTTGGAAGATGTGCTTTGCAGGAAATGTTGCTTGTTGAATTTCTCAATCCATTGTAACACTTGTGTGAATGCACCCTAGGAGTCATTAACCCTCGGTTCACACCTATGTGTTTTTAGTGCGTTTTGTAGTTTGCAGAAAATGTTCCTTTAAAGGAGCACTGATCAGTGTATTCTGACAGCAGAGGGGGTCCGCTGTCAGAATACAATAACACAGCGGGAAAGATTTCTCTATCCACCTCGCTTAAGTGGACGGAGAATAGGTTCAGTTTGACTGTAACTGTATGGCTAGCCTTAGAGTAACTAAACCATGACAAGTAGGGATGAGCTTTGTGTTCGAGTCGAACATCGGCTGTTAGATCGTTCGTCGAATTGCGAACGATATGGGCCGTTCGCGCCAAATTCGTGTGGCGCGTCACGGCCCATAATTCACTGCGGCATCGCAGTGCATTGCTGGCTGATGATTGGCCAAGTATGCACTATGATCCGCATGCTTGGCCAATCACAGCGCCGTCAGTAGAGAGAGCTGTAATTGGCCAAAGCCAGGGTGGCTTTGGCCAATTATGGCTCAGGGGGTTTAGAACACGCCCCACACTATATAAGGCTGCCTGCACGGCGGCCCTGTGTAGTGTGTGTTCCGGCGTTGAGATACATAGACAGAGAGACAGTGTCATTTCATTTGAGTTAGCTAGATTAGGCAGGACAATCAGTGAGTTAGCTGCAGGTATATGCATCCCAGGTGTTGCATATATATACACACACTGTATTCAGTTTAGCTAGATCCGTTCCTGTTATGTTCTTACTGACAGGCAGGCTTGTCTTGTTACAGTAATTACAGCTACCTGAAGAAAATTGCTGGTGTTCTTTTGATCCTATTAGTACCACAGTCAGGCAGCTAGACTATTTACAGTTAGTGTAGTGCGTCCTGCTCACAGTGTTCAGCTAAAACTACAAGTTAGTGGGGTGCGTTCTGCTCACAGTGTTTAGCTAAAACTACAAGTTAGTGCGGTGCGTCCTGCTCAGTGTTCAGCTAAAACTACAAGTTAGTGCAGTGCGTCCTGCTCACAGTGTTCAGCTAAAACTACAAGTTAGTGCGGTGCATCCTGCTCACAGTGTTCAGCTAAAACTACAAGTTAGTGGGGTGAGACCTCTGCACAGTGTTCAGCTAAAACTACAAGTTAGTGCGGTGCGTCCTGCTCACAGTGTTCAGCTAAAACTACAAGTTAGTGTAGTGAGACCTCTGCATAGTGTTCATCTAAAGCTACAAGTTAGTGCGGTGCGTCCTGCTCAGTGTTAAGCTAAAACTACAAGTTAGTGTAGTGAGACCTAGTGAGTTATTGTATTGGTGGTTTGCGACAATGGCACCAACCTCCTCTCTGCCCTCCGACAGGGACAAATGACCCATGTGCCCTGTTTGGCTCACGTCCTTAACTTGGTGGTGAAGCGGTTCTTGGGCAGGTACCCGGGCTTACAGGATGTCCTGAGGCAGGCCAGGAAAGTCTGTGTGCATTTCCGCCGGTCATATAATGCCAGTGCTCGGCTGACGGACCTCCAAAAGGAGTTTAACCTGCCCAAGAACCGCCTAATCTGTGACATGCCCACCAGGTGGAACTCAACGTTGGCCATGCTGCAGCGGCTGCACACGCAGCAGAGGGCCATCAATGAGTACCTGTGCGACTATGGCACCAGGACAGGGTCAGGGGAGTTTGTTTTCTTTTTCCCCCACGCCAGTGGGCCATGATCAGGGATGCATGCACTGTTCTGTCACCATTTGAGGAGGCCACGAGGATGGTGAGCAGTGACAGTGCATGCATCAGTGACACTGTCCCCCTTGTCCACCTGTTGGAGCACACGCTGCGTGGAATAATGGACAGGGCACTTGAGGTAGAACAGAGGCAGGAAGAGGAGGACTTCCTTAGCTCTCAGGGCCCCCTTTATCCAGACAGTGTTCCTGCGTGCCCGCCGATCACACAGGAAGAGGAGGAGGAGCCTGGCACTCAGCATCAGCAGCAGTCTTTAAGGGATCAGATCCAAGAAACACATGGACTTGTACGTGGCTGGGAGGAAGTGGCTGTGGACCATGTCATCCTTAGTGACCCAGAGGACTCCGGACCGAATGCCTCAGCAAACCTACGCTGCATGGCCTCCCTGATCCTGCAAAGCCTGCGTAAGGATCCTCGTATTCGTGGTATCAAGGAGAAGGACCAATACTGGCTGGCAACCCTCCTTGATCCACGTTACAAGGGTAAGGTTGCGGACCTTATCTTGCCATCGCAGAGGGAGCAGAGGATGAAACATCTTCGGGAGGCCTTGCAGAAAGGTCTGTGCAACACGTTCCCAGAGGCTGGGAGGTTACAAACTCCTGTTTCTGGACAACGTGTTGCTGAGGCTTCGGTCAGTCAAAGAAGGAGCGGTGGAGAAGGTGGCCGTCTGACCGATGCGTTCAGACAATTTTTTGGTCCGCACCCCCAAGGTATGATCGGTTCCAGCAACCATCGCCAGCGTCTGTTTTACATGGTGCAGGACTACCTAGGGGCAAGATCTGACTTGGACACCTTTCCCACCGAAAATCCTCTGGGTTACTGGGTCTTGAGGATGGATCACTGGCCAGAGCTTGCACAGTATGCAATTGAGCTACTGGCCTGTCCTGCATCCAGCGTTCTTTCGGAACGCACATTCAGTGCTGCTGGAGGCTTTGTAACCGATCACAGGGTGCGTCTGTCCACCGACTCGGTCGATCGACTGACCTTCATAAAAATGAATCAGTCTTGGATCACCACCAGCTACCAAGCACCTGATGCTGATTCAACCGAATAATTTTTTTTGAAATCTCAGATCCCTTCAAAGACTGCCTATGCTGATGCTGAGTGACTATCCCTGAGTAATTATCCTCTTCCTCCTCAATCATCACGCTGATAGCTTGTAAGAACATTTTTGGTTCTGGGTGCCACCACCAGTGCCTAAGGCCCAATTTTTCAGCCCCTGTTTAACAGGGGCGTGTAATTACAATTTTTAAAGCAATACTTTGCAGCAGGGCTCATTTCTGCGTTCCAACTAGAGTATCTGTGAGGGGTTGCAGTGTTGTGGCACCAGCACCACCACCAAAGGCCCAATTTTTCTGCCCTTGTTCAACAGGGGCATGTAATTACAATTCTTGATCTAATATTTCACAGCAGGGCCCATTTCTGCACCCACCAAGAGCGAGTGAGGACTTACAGTGTTGTGGCACCACCACCACCAAAGGCCCAATTTTTCTGCCCCTGTTCAACAGGGGCATGTAATTACAATTCTTGATCTAATATTTCACAGCAGGGCCCTGTGAGGGCTTACAGTGTTGTGGCCACAACAACACCTAAGGCCCAAATTTCTGCTGAGTATATAGGGCAGGCCCCTACTTTCAAACATCTAACTTACAAACGACTCCTACTTGCAAACGGAAGGAGACAACAGGAAGTGAGATGAAATCTACCCCTAGGAAGGGAAATTCTCTCCTGTAAGAGTTAATATGGGAAAAACATTTCTCCTTTCCACTGATGCTTTCCAATCCTTGTTCCACAAAAAAACCCAAATTTTCAAAAAACATTTGTCATTGGGACAAAAAGTGAGGTGAAATCTTCTGAAGAGGAGGACAGACAGCAAAACAAATGTCACAGGGGTGATAACCCTTCCCTATGTTTTCCAAAAAGCTTAAAAAAGATTTTTTTTGGCTGGAGCTAAACACGTTAAAAATGTACCCATTCAAAATTACAAACAGATTCTACTTAACAACAAACCTACAGTCCCTGTCTTGTTTGCACCGCCTGTATACTGCTGTTCAGAGTATATAGGGCCTGGTGGCCCCACACCTTTCCTTATTTTAATTTGGGTGCGGGGTTCCCCTTAATATCCATACAAGACCCAAAGGGCCTGGTAATGGACTGGGGGGTACCCATGCCGTTTGTCTCACTGATTTTCATCCACATTGCCAGGACCCGACATTACATTAAGCCCGCAAGCAGTTTTAAATGAGATTTTTCCTTTAAAAATGACATTTTGTGCAGGGACTGTTCTAAATACGGGAAACGCGCGCCACTTTACAGGCATACTATAGACACTCCCCAGGTACGATATTTAAAGAAATATTTCACTTTTTTTTTTTACTTTAAGCATCATTAAAATCACTGCTCCTGGAAAAAACGGCCGTTTTTAAAAGTTCTTTTTGCATTGATACATGTCCCCTGGGGCAGGACCCGGGTCCCCAAACCCTTTTTAGGACAATACCATGCAAATTAGCCTTTTAAAATGAGCAGTTTTGATTTCGAACGTTCGAGTCCCATAGACATCAATGGGGTTCTAACGTTCGTTCAAATTTTCGGTCCGTTCACAGGTTCTGGTGCGAACTGAACCGGGGGGTGTTCGGCTCATCCCTAATGACAAGTATGCAGAGACACTTGTTACTTAAGCTGTCCATACAAGGATTGAAATTTGGGCGATTCAGCGGGGTCCAGCTGAATTTTGATCCATGTTTGACCACTGTGATAGAACAGAAATCGGTTTATCCCAGGACGATCAGTCCTGCAGGCAGATTGCTGATCTGTATATTTTGCAGCTAGGTTCCCACTATTGTGATGTCAGACATCGTATGTGATTCGCACCACATTGTAATCACATGCGATGTCTATGTGATGCATATTCAGCCATACAGATTGTGGCTGAATTTGCATCGCATTCGTACCAAAATGGGGCAGGGACCCTCTTTTGGTATCCACTGGAATTGGATCTCATGGGCGTTCACACCAATGCCATCCAATTCCTGCACCCTTTCAATTTACACTGCGAACCGATCTCGGGGTGTCATTAACTTTGTATTGACACCCACAGTGGTCTGCATAGGGCAGTGTGACCTGCCTGCCAGAGATATGCGATGCAGCAACCTGCACAGGAATCACATTGGTTCCCGAATCGCATATGTGTGAAAAAGAGCTGCACGGTTAATCATTAAGAATCGAGATTGTGATTCTTCCCCCCTTTCTATCTTAACCACTTGCCGACCGCCGCACGACTATATACGTCGACAGAGCGGCACGGGCAGGCAAAAGGACGTATATGTACGTCCTTGCCTGCCCGCGGGTGGGGGGTCCGATCGGACCCCCCCCCCGGTGCCAGCGGCGGTCGGCAAATTTCCCCCGGCGATCGGAGGTGAGGGGGAGGCCATCCATTCGTGGCCCCCCCCTCGCGATCGCTCTCAGCCAATGGGATCATTTCCCTGCCTCTGTATTGTACACAGAGGCAGAGGAAATGATGTCATCTCTCCTCGGCTCGGTATTTTCCGTTCCGGGCCGAGGAGAGAAGACTGCAATGTAAGTGCACCAACACACTACACACAGTAGAACATGCCAGGCACACTAAACACCCCGATCCCCCCCCCGATCGCCCCCCGATCCCCCCCCAATCACCCCCCCCCCTGTCACAAACTGACACCAGCAGGTTTTTTTTTTTTTTTTTTTTTTTTCTCTGATTACTGTATTGGTGTCAGTTTGTGACATTTACAGTGTTAGGACAGTTAGTATTACCCCCCTGTAGGTCTAGGGTACCCCCCTAACCCCCCCTAATAAAGTTTTAACCCCTTGATCACCCCCCGTCACCAGTGTCGCTAAGCGATCATTTTTCTGATCGCTGTATTAGTGTCACTGGTGACGCTAGTTAGTGAGGTAAATATTTAGGTTCGCCGTCAGCGTTTTATAGCGACAGGGACCCCCATATACTACCTAATAAATGTTTTAACCCCTTGATTGCCCCCTAGTTAACCCTTTCACCACTGATCACTGTATAACTGTTACGGGTGACGCTGGTTAGTTTGTTTATTTTTTATAGTGTCAGGGCACCCGCCGAATAAAGATTTAGCCCCCTGATCGCCCGGCGGTGATATGCGTCGCCCCAGGCAGCGTCAGATTAGCGCCAGTAACGCTAACACCCACGCACGCAGCATACGCCTCCCTTAGTGGTATAGTATCTGTACGGATCAATATCTGATCTGATCAGATCTATACTAGCGTCCCCAGCAGTTTAGGGTTCCCAAAAACACAGTGTTAGCAGGATCAGCCCAGATACCTGCTAGCACCTGCGTTTTGCCCCTCCGCCCGGCTCGGCCCAGCCCACCCAAGTGCAGTATCGATCGATCACTGTCACTTACAAAACACTAAACGCATAACTGCAGCGTTCGCAGAGTCAGGCCTGATCCCTGTGATCGCTAACAGTTTTTTTGGTAGCATTTTAGTGAAATGGCAAGCACCAGCCCCAGGCAGCGTCAGGTTAGTGCCAGTAGCGCTAACACCCACGCACGCACCGTACACCTCCCTTAGTGGTATAGTATCTGAACGCATCAATATCTGATCCGATCAGATCTATACTAGCGTCCCCAACAGTTTAGGATTCCCAAAAACGCAGTGTTAGCGGGATCAGCCCAGATACCTGCTAGCACCTGCGTTTTGCCCCTCCGCCCGGCCCAGCCCAGCCCACCCAAGTGCAGTATCGATCGATCACTGTCACTTACAAAACACTAAACGCATAACTGCAGCGTTCGCAGAGTCAGGCCTGATCCCTGCGATCGCTAACAGTTTTTTTGGTAGCGTTTTGGTGAACTGGCAAGCACCAGCCCCAGGCAGCGTCAGGTTAGTGCCAGTAGCGCTAACACCCACGCACGCACCGTACACCTCCCTTAGTGGTATAGTATCTGAACTGATCAATATCTGATCTGATCCGATCAGATCTATACTGGCATCCCCAGCAGTTTAGGGTTCCCAAAAACGCAGTGTTAGTGGGATCAGCCCAGATACCTGCTAGCACCTGCGTTTTGCCCCTCCGCCCGGCCCAGCCCAGCCCACCCAAGTGCAGTATCGATCGATCACTGTCACTTACAAAACACTAAACGCATAACTGCAGCGTTCGCAGAGTCAGGCCTGATCCCTGCGATCGTTAACAGTTTTTTTGGTAGCGTTTTGGTGAACTGGCAAGCGCCAGCGGCCTAGTACACCCCGGTCATAGTCAAACCAGCACTGCAGTAACACTTGGTGACGTGGCGAGTCCCATAAGTGCAGTTCAAGCTGGTGAGGTGACAAGCACAAGTAGTGTCCCGCTGCCACAAAGAAGACAAACACAGGCCCGTCGTGCCCATAATGCCCTTCTTGCTGCATTCGCCAATCCTAATTGGGAACCCACCGCTTCTGCAGCGCCCGTACTTCCCCCATTCACATCCCCAACCAAATGCAGTCGGCTGCATGAGAGGCATTTTCTTTATGTCCTCCCCCTAGTACCCCTACCCAACGAACCCTCCCAAAAAAGATGTCGTGTCTGCAGTAAGCACGGATATAGGCGTGACACCCGCTATTATTGTCCCTCCTGTCCTGACAATCCTGGTCTTTGCATTGGTGAATGTTTTGAATGCTACCATTCACTAGCTGAGTATTAGCGTAGGGTACAGCATTGCACAGACTAGGACACACTTTCACAGGGTCTCCCAAGATGCCATCGCATTTTGAGAGACCCGAACCTGGAACCGGTTACAGTTATAAAAGTTACAGTTACAAAAAAAGTGTAAAAAAAAAAAAAAAAAAACACAAACAAAAATATAAAATAAAAAGTAATAGTTGTCGTTTTATTGTTCTCTCTCTATTCTCTCTCTCTCTATTCTCTCTATTGTTCTGCTCTTTTTTACTGTATTCTATTCTGCAATGTTTTATTGTTATTATGTTTTATCATGTTTGCTTTTCAGGTATGCAATTTTTTATACTTTACCATTTACTGTGCTTTATTGTTAGCCATATTTTTGTCTTCAGGTACAGCATTCACGACTTTGAGTGGTTATACCAAAATGATGCTTGCAGGTTTAGGTATCATCTTGGTATCATTCTTTTCAGCCAGCGGTCGGCTTTCATGTAAAAGCAATCCTAGCGGCTAATTAGCCTCTAGACTGCTTTTACAAGCAGTGGGAGAGAATGCCCCCCCCCCCCCATCGTCTTCCGTGTTTTTCTCTGGCTCTCCTGTCTCAACAGGGAACCTGAGAATGCAGCCGGTGATTCAGCCAGCTGACCATAGAGCTGATCAGAGACCAGAGTGGCTCCAAACATCTCTATGGCCTAAGAAACCGGAAGCTACGAGCATTTTATGACTTAGATTTCGCCGGATGTAAATAGCGCCATTGGGAAATTGGGGAAGCATTTTATCACACCGATCTTGGTGTGGTCAGATGCTTTGAGGGCAGAGGAGAAATCTAGGGTCTAATAGACCCCAATTTTTTCAAAAAAGAGTACCTGTCACTACCTATTGCTATCATAGGGGATATTTACATTCCCTGAGATAACAGTAAAAATGATTAAAAAAAAAAAAAATGAAAGGAACAGTTTTAAAATAAGATAAAAAAGCAAAAAAATAATAAAGAAAAAAAAAAAAAAAAAAAAAAAAAAAAGCACCCCTGTCCCCCCTGCTCTCGCGCTAAGGCGAACGCAAGCGTCGGTCTGGCGTCAAATGTAAACAGCAATTGCACCATGCATGTGAGGTATCACCGCGACGGTTAGATCGAGGGCAGTAATTTTAGCAGTAGACCTCCTCTGTAAATCTAAAGTGGTAACCTGTAAAGGCTTTTAAAGGCTTTTAAAAATGTATTTATTTTGTTGCCACTGCACGTTTGTGCGCAATTGTAAAGCATGTCATGTTTGGTATCCATGTACTCGGCCTAAGATCATCTTTTTTATTTCATCAAACATTTGGGCAATATAGTGTGTTTTAGTGCATTAAAATGTAAAAAAGTGTGTTTTTTCCCCAAAAAATGCGTTTGAAAAATCGCTGCGCAAATACTGTGTGAAAAAAAAAAATTAAACACCCACCATTTTAATCTGTAGGGCATTTGCTTTAAAAAAATATATAATGTGTGGGGGTTCAAAGTAATTTTCTTGCAAAAAAAAATAATTTTTTAATGTAATCAAAAAGTGTCAGAAAGGGCATTGTCTTCAAGTGGTTAGAAGAGTGGGTGATGTGTGACATAAGCTTCTAAATGTTGTGCATAAAATGCCAGGACAGTTCAAACCCCCCCCAAATGACCCCATTTTGGAAAGTAGACACCCCAAGCTATTTGCTGAGAGGCATGTCGAGTCCATGGAATATTTTATATTGTGACACAAGTTGCGGGAAAGAGACAAATTTTTTTTTTTTTTTTTTTTTTTTTGCACAAAGTTGTCACTAAATTATATATTGCTCAAACATGCCATGGGAATATGTGAAATTACACCCCAAAATACATTCTGCTGCTTCTCCTGAGTACGGGGATACCACATGTGTGAGACTTTTTGGGAGCCTAGCCGCGTATGGGACCCCGAAAACCAAGCACCGCCTTCAGGCTTTCTAAGGGCGTAAATTTTTGATTTCACTCTTCACTGCCTATCACAGTCTCGGAGGCCATGGAATGCCCAGGTGGCACAAACCCCCCCCAAATGACCCCATTTTGGAAAGTAGACACCCAAAGCTATTTGCTGAGCGGTATAGTGAGTATTTTGCAGACCTCACTTTTTGTCACAAAGTTTTGAAAATTAAAAAAAGAAAAAAAAAATTTTTTTTTTTGTCTTTCTTCATTTTCAAAAACAAATGAGAGCTGCAAAATACTCACCATGCCTCTCAGCAAATAGCTTGGGGTGTCTACTTTCCAAAATGGGGTCATTTGGGGGGGGTTTGTGCCACCTGGGCATTCCATGACCTCCGAAACTGTGATAGGCAGTGAAGAGTGAAATCAAAAATGTACACCCTTAGAAATCCTGAAGGCGGTGATTGGTTTTCGGGGTCCCGTACGCGGCTAGGCTCCTAAAAAGTCCCACACATGTGGTATCCCCATACTCAGGAGAAGCAGCAGAATGTATTTTGGGGTGCAATTCCACATATGCCCATGACCTGTGTGAGCAATATATCATTTAGTGACAACTTTGTGCAAAAAAAAAAAAAAAAAAAAAAAAATTGTCACTTTCCCGCAACTTGTGTCAAAATATAAAATATTCCATGGACTCAACATGCCTCTCAGCAAATAGCTTGGGGTGTCTACTTTCCAAAATGGGGTCATTTGGGGGGGGTTTGTGCCATCTGGGCATTTTATGGCCTTCAAAACTGTGATAGGTAGTGAGGAGTAAAATCAAAAATGTACGCCCTTAGAAATCCTGAAGGCGGTGATTGGTTTTCGGGGCCCCGTATGCGGCTAGGCTCCCAAAAAGTCCCACACATGTGGTATCCCCATACTCAGGAGAAGCAGCTAAATGTATTTTGGGGTGCAATTCCACATATGCCCATGGCCTGTGTGAGCAATATATCATTTAGTGACAACTTTTTGTAATTTTTTTTTTTTTTTTTTTTTTTTGTCATTATTCAATCACTTGGGACAAAAAAAATGAATATTCAATGGGCTCAACATGCCTATCAGCAATTTCCTTGGGGTGTCTACTTTCCAAAATGGGGTCATTTGTGGGGGTTTTGTACTGCCCTGCCATTTTAGCACCTCAAGAAACGACATAGGCAGTCATAAATTAAAGGCTGTGTAAATTCCAGAAAATGTACCCTAGATTGTAGGCGCTATAACTTTTGCGCAAACCAATAAATATACACTTATTGACATTTTTTTTACCAAAGACATGTGGCCGAATACATTTTGGCCTAAATGTATGACTAAAATTGAGTTTATTGGATTTTTTTTAGAACAAAAAGTAGAAAATATCATTTTTTTTCAAAATTTTCGGTCTTTTTCCGTGTATAGCGCAAAAAATAAAAACGGCAGAGGTGATCAAATACCATCAAAAGAAAGCTCTATTTGTGGGAAGAAAAGGACGCAAATTTCGTTTGGTTACAGCATTGCATGACCGCGCAATTAGCAGTTAAAGCGACGCAGTGCCAATTTGTAAAAAGTGCTCTGGTCAGGAAGGGGGTAAATCCTTCCGGGGCTGAAGTGGTTAAAGGCATTTTCCTGATTCTATGCAGAGCTCTCTGCTCAAGCCGATAGCTGTCAAAAAACAGGGTGGGGTCCCCCTAAAATTCATACCGGGCTCTTTAGGTCTGGCATCAATTTTTAAGGGGAACTCCATGCCAAAATCTAAAAAAATTGGTGTGGGTCCCCCCTAAATCCATACCAGACCTTTATCTGAACAAGCACCCTGGCAGGCCCGGAAAGGGGGACGAGCGAGTGCCTGAACCATACCAGGCCGCTTACCTCCCAAAGCACACCTTCCCCATGTTGATGGGGACAAGAGCCTCTTCCTCACAACCCTGGCCATTGGTTGTCAAGGTCTGTGGGTGGGGGCTTTACAGAATCTGGAAGCCCCCTTAAACAAGGGAACTCCCAGATCCCAGCACCCCAATGTGCATGGGTATCGGGCACATTGTACCCCTACCCATTCACCAAAAAAAGTCTCAAAGTAAAAACCACAACACAGTTTTTGACAATTCCTTTTATTAAAAAAAGAAAGTGTCCAATGATGTCCATCCATCTTCAATCACGCCGCCCGACAGACCCAAAAAATAGGGAAAAAACTCCTCAATTGACAGCTGTTATATAGGAGGGGAGAGGGCCACCCGGTGATGTAACTGAGACCCTGCCTCTTCTGACATGTGACATCAGAGGAGGGTGGGGTCAGATATGTAAGAGCTGTCACTACAAAAAATTCACTGGGAGACCTCCCGTGGAGGCGGAGTATTCTATTTTCGGAGTCTGGCGGTTGGTGTGATTGATGTATATCGCGGGACACGTATTCACATAGGGGTGGGGTCAGGGGGTGCCTTTGTTAAAGGGGGGCTACCAAAATCTGATATTAAATAGTATAATTACTATTTAATTTAATACCTAGTAATAGTTGGTTATAAATTCAGATTTTTCAATTTTCGGGTTTTAGAATATTTTTTTCATGCTTCGCTATCTCTCTCCGGCTTCGCTATCTTGCATTTTACATCAACATGTCCTTCACGATATTCCTGCCCACAGTTCTAGGGTCCCATGGGAATTGAACCTTCAACCCTCTGATTCAAACTTCAAGAGCTTACAGACTCCACCACAGAACCAGAAGACCTAAGAAGTGGGAGGAATAATGCTCCATCGTTTGTGTCGGTGGAAGGAATAGTGTCCCAAGGGTGAGATAACGGCAAGCAAAGGGCTGCATCCGGCCCCTGGGCCACCATTTGGAGACCACTGTCCTATTGGAAGCAAGCTGGCAAAAAACCTTCCAGGCAAGTGGAAACTGAGTCTGAGGAGGAAAGGGAAAGTGTTCCCCCCTCAACCATTGATTCTGAGGATGAGGGGGCGGCAGAGGAAACTAGATCATCTAGGTATAAGCTTTCGCTTGACAAGGTGGACGACTTACTCAAAGCTATTTATAGCACTTTGGAGATTCAGGATAGTCTTCCCTGTTCATAAAGTTCTAACAGACGCCATTAAAAAGGAATGGAAGGATTCATAAATAGGACAATTTCATTTTCCAAAGCCCTCAAAAGGTTTCCTTTTGAGGAAAATGAAGAATTGGCTTGGAATAAAAAAATAAAAAATAAAAATAGATGCCGCCTTTTCACAAGTATCTAGAAAGACAGATCTGGCTTTCGAGGATATGGGCATTCTTCTCCCTACTACTACTCCTACTACTACTCCCTACTACTCTGTCTTCTCCCTACTACTGCTCCTACCAACTCTCGCTCATTCTACATCCATACACTGATAAAACCTCCAGTACTCTGAGACATGCCCCTTCACATAAATCACAGTCCCACATTACCTCCCTCACCCTCCTGCTTCTCCTAATCTCTGGTGACATATCCCCAAACCCTGGGCCACCATCATCTGTCTTTGCCCAACGCTCCCATCCCCCTACACCCTCTGGCAGGAGCCGTAACCCACAGAACTTGGTCTCTATTCCTCTTTCCAAAACCAGCCCCCCCTTTTCCTGTGCCCTGTGGAATGCACGTTCTGTCTGCAACAAACTCACCGCCCTTCACGACCTCTTTATCACAAATTCCTTTAACCTACTTGCCATTACTGAAACCTGACTTCATGAATCGGATACTATTTCTCCTGCTTCCCTCTCCCATGGGGGCCTTCTCTGGACTCACTCCCCCAGACCAAGTGGATGTAAGGGAGGTGGAGTGGGAATCCTAATAGCCCCATGCACCTATCAGGTTCTTCACCCACCTCCCTCTCTGACACTCTCCTCTTTTGAGGCACATTGCATTCGTCTTTTCTCTCCCATTTCTCTAAGAATTGCTGTCATCTACCGGCCCCCTGGACCAGTATCAGCCTTTCTTGATGACTTCTCTGCCTGGCTACCCTACTTTCTCTCTTCTGAAATCCCCACAATTATTCTTGGGGCCTTCAACATCCCTGTCAACACTAACACTACTATTACTTCTAAACTTCTCAGTCTAACCTCATCGCTTGACCTGAAGCAATGGATACAGGCTCCTACCCACTCCAACGGCAACACCCTTGACCTTGCCTTCTCCTATCTGTGCACTCCGTCCAACCTTTCCAACAATCCACTCCCACTCTCTGATCACCACCTTATTAGTTTTGCTCTCTCCTTGTCTTCCACCTCTTCTCCCTCCAACGGCCTAACAATTACACGTAGAAACCTTCGCCACCTCAACCCTTCTCTTCTCTACTCTGCTACTGATCACCTCTATGACAAAATCTCACCTCTGTCCTGCCCCAGCCTAGCTACTTTCATCTACAACAGCTCACTGTCTTCCTCCCTAGACAAGCTTGCCCCCCTCACTACACGTAGAATTAGGCCCCGACTGCTACAACCCTGGCAAACAGATGACACCAGAAGTCTCAGAAAACGTAGCCACGCTCTTGAGCGCCTGTGGCATAAGACTAAGACCCAGGAAGACTTTACACAATATAAATCTGCCCTCCTAAAATACTACTCCTGCCTTCACACTGCCAAACAGACCTACTTTATCACACTCATTAACACCTTCTCATCCAGTCCACGTCAACTCTTCTCTACCTTCAACACACTACTCTGTCCTCCACTGCCTCCACCCACCAACTCACTCACTGCCCAGGAGATTGCCAATCACTTCAAAACTAAGATTGATACAATTCATGAGGAGATCACCAATGCGCAAAAACCTCCCCCATGCAACACCCCATGTCCACAGACACAATCATTACTTCCCTCATTCAACCCTGCTACTATTAGTGAGGTTGCTAAACTTTTATCTAGCACTCATCTAACCACTTGCCCCCTGGATCCTGTTCCCTCGCAAATGCTACGCTCACCCTCTGACTTGATTCTACGCTCTCTAACTCACATTTTCAACCTCTCCCTCTCTTGTGGCATCTTCCCAAACTCTCTAAAACATGCGCTAGTCACCCCCATACTAAAAAAGCCCTCACTGGATCCCACCAATCTCAACTTATGTCCCATCTCCTTACTCTCCTTCTCCTCCAAACTTCTTGAAAGACTGGTCTACAACCGACTAAGCGACCATCTGACCATGAATAAACTTCTTGATCCCCTTCAGTCCGGTTTTTGCCCTCAACACTCCACGGAAACTGCTCTCCTTAAACTCTCAAATGACCTACTAATGGCTAAAGCCAATGGACACTATTCCGTACTACTTCTCCTGGATCTCTCTGCTGCCTTTGACACAGTGGACCACCCCCTCCTCCTCAAAAAACTCCACTCTTTTGGTCTCCGTGACTGTACTCTTCGCTGGTTCTCATCCTACCTATCCCACCGCTCCTTCAGTGTCACTTACAACGCTACTTCCTCCTCTCCTCTTCCTTTTTCCGTTGGGGTTCCCCAAGGTTCTGTTCTTGGACCTCTCCTTTTCTCAATCTACACCACCTCCTTGGGTCAGTTGATTGCCTTCCACGGCTTGAAATATCATCTCTACGCTGATGACACCCAAATCTATCTCTCCACCCCCCAGCTCTCTCCATCTGTCTCCTCACGCATTACCAACTTACTAGCAGACATATCAGCCTGGATGTCACATCACTTTCTCAAACTCAACCTATCCAAAACCGAGCTCATGATATTTCCTCCCTCAGGTGCCACGTCCCCTGATTTCCCTGTCAAGATCAACGGCTCAACTATCAACCCATCTCCCCACGCCAAGGTCCTAGGTGTAATCCTGGACTCTGAACTAACCTTTCGACCCCACATTCTATCACTATCCAAAGCTTGCCGCCTCAGTCTTCGCAACATCTCCAAGATACGCCCCTTCCTAACCAATGACACCACAAAGCTTCTAATCCACTCCCTGGTCATCTCCCGCCTCGACTACTGCAACTCCCTCCTCATTGGTTTACCTCTAAATAGGCTATCCCCACTTCAGTCCATCATGAACGCTGCTGCCAGGCTCATCCACCACACAAATCGCTCAGCGTCTGCCACACCCCTCTGCCAATCCCTCCATTGGCTGCCACTCAGTCACCGAATTAAATTTACTAACTATAACTTACAAAGCCATCCACAACCTGGCCCCCAGCTACATCTCTAACCTAGTCACAAAATACCAACCTATTCGTTCTCTTCGCTCCTCCCAAGACCTCCTGCTCTCAAACTCCCTTGTCACCTCATCCCATGCTCGCCTTCAGGACTTCTCCAGAGCCTCCCCCATCCTCTGGAATGCTCTACTCCAATCTGTCCGACTTTCTCCTACTTTATCCACTTTCAGACGATCCCTGAAAACTCATCTCTTCAGAGAAGCCTATCTGGCCCCCACCTAACAACTGTACATTTATCTTCTCAATCAGCACATCGCCCACAGTTATTACCTCTTGTATCTCTTGACCTTCCCTCCTAGATTGTAAGCTCTAAGGAGCAGGGCCCTCTGATTCCTACTGTATCAAATTGCACTGTATTTGTACTGTCTACCCTCAAGTTGTAAAGCGATACGTAAACTGTTGGCGCTATATAAACTGTTGGCGCTATATAAATACTGTATAATAATAATAATTCTTAAGGACGCTATGGACAAGAAGGTAGATGGGCTACTGAAGAAAGCCTGGGATTCATCCCTAGCCAATCTTAAACCTGCAATGGCAGCTACAGTTGGGGCTAGGAACATGGAATGCTGGCTAGATCAACTTAAAAACCATGTGGTTGCAGGAACCTCCAGGAAAGTTCTATTGGAGTCCTTCCCTACTCTACTGAAAGCAGTCAAATATATGGCAGATGCTACAGCAGAATCTATCAGGATGTCGGCCAGGTCCTCCGTTAGTTAAATCAGCCAGAAGAGCCCTCTGGCTAAAGACCTGGTCAGGGGATTCTGCTTCTAAAGTAAAACTGTGCAGAATTCCCCTTTCAGGAGATTTGATGTTAGGGCCAGAACTGGAGACTGTCATTAACAGGGCAGCAGCTAAAAAGAAGGCTTTCCATCAGAAAAAGAAAGTGGTGCAGCAAAGAAAACATTTTCATCCTTTTCCACAAACCAATAAGGAAAAAGACCAGACACAGAAAAGACCCTGGAATCCTCAGAGGAAGAGGCAGAGGGTTGCTCTTTAGACTCCCCGAGCAAACCCCTAAAAAAAACAATGACCATCTCCTAGTAGGCGGGAGACTACAGGACTTCTTACCAGCTTGGGAAAAAACAAGAAGTCCATTCGTTCTGGGTTCAATCAAACAGAGTTATCAACTAGAATTTTCACAAAGTCCCCCAAATTGGTTTTACATCACAAACCTACCAAGGGATTGGGAGAAGGCTCTGGACATGAAGTCTCTTCTACAAGAACTGATGCAACAGAAGGTAATTTCCCAGGTCCTGAAAAATCAGGAGGGGAACTCCCATATTTTTCTGCTCAAAAAACCAATCCATAAAATACTAAAAATTCAGGATGGATACAATTTTGAGGAATTTACTAACCCCCCCCATGCTTCATGGCCTATCTCCATATTCCAATAGCTCCCCCATCACAAAGTTTCCTGCGTCTTGCAGTCAATTTGGGGGGGAGGTTTGGCATCTGCAGTTCTTGGCTCTGCCCTTCGGCTTTTCCTCCTCCCCTAGAGTATTCACGAAAGTGATGGCAGAAGCCTTGGAGTCCCTGAGACTGAAGTATTGGTCATCCCAATACTTGGATGACCTGCTGCTGTTTGCCAACTCAAGGAATCAAGTAGAGGTCAATCTACAAACAACTCACGCACATCTAAAGAGGTTGGGTTGGCTTCTCGAGAACAGAGAATGTTTTTGCCCCACGAGAAAATAGAGAAGATGCAGTCGACCCTGAGAGCACTTCAAACCAACTCGGAGATTTCTGTAAGACAAGCCATGCCCGCTGTGGGCTTGTTGACGGCGGCAATTCCCTCGGTACAGTGGGACAGGTTTCATGCCCGTCTGCTGCAGGCCGATATTCTGATGAATTGGTCTTACCAGGAACCTCTGGAGAAGAAGTTCAGCATAGGGTCAAGAGCAAAAATCGCTTTGGTGGTGGAGAGACCAAAGAAACATCTCAAAAGGACTAATTTGGACCTTTCTGGTAACCTGGAGGCTGACCACAGATGCCAGCGCTTGGGGGTGGGGAGCTCACCTAGAATAACAAACAATTCAGTGGGTTAGGTCCGAGCCAGAGGCAAGAAGATCATCGAATTGGAGAGAGTTGAAGGTTAGTCACTAAGGATGAGCTCCGGCGTGTTTGCATGCTGCACGCTTCGAGCCCGCCAGGAAGTCGGCACTGCGTAGCGCTAATCACAGGCAGTGAGACATTTCTCGATCTCTGCAGCTGCGCATCGGGACAATGTCTCACTGCTTGTGATTAGCGCTGGGCGCGTGCAGCATGCAAACACACCGGAGCTCATCCTTACTAGTCACCTAAGCCTTCTCTCCTTCCAGGGAGTTCTAGTGAAACAACATGTCCATATACTGTCGGACAACATGACAGCTGTATTATATTTAAAAAAGCAAGGGGGTACAAAAAGCAGAACCTTGATGGAGCTAGCTAGCTCATCAAATCCTAAGATGGGCAGAGTACAATTTGGCCTCTCTTTCCTCAGTTCATCTAAAGGGTTTGGGGAACACCCTGGCAGACCTCAGCAGGAGGGAGATAAGAGAAGCCGAGTGGTCTCTAAACCAGGAGTTATTCGAAACAATCCCCAAAAGTTGGGGTTGCCCTCAGTTGGACCTCTTTTGCAAAACAAGACAATGCCAAAACACTGGCTTTCTTCTCTCTTCAGAGGCAGGATCAAGCTCTCGATGTAGATGCATTTTGACTTCCATTTGTCTTACACATTTCTCCCGTTTGAACTGATACCAAGGGTATTGGCAAAATTCAGAGTGGAGTCCACAGAACTAATCTTAATAACTCCCTACTGGCTGAAAAGACCCTGGTTTTCCACCTTGATGAACCTCAGTGAAACCCCCCTGGAGATTGCCGATCAGGATAGATCTGTTGAGTCAGGGTCCAATTCTCCATCCAGATCCAGCCTATCTCAATCTAACAGCCTGGTTTCTGAAGAACAAATCTTAAGGCAGAAGGGGTTATCAGAAAAGCTTATTACTACCCTTCTTGCAAGTAGGAAAAAAGTCACCAGAGACATCTACTTTAAAGTCTGGAAAATTTATATTACCTGGTGTTCCAGCAAAAACTTGAATTTTCTTAGCACTATTTCGGTTTTGGAATTTCTTCAAGAGGGATTGGAGAAAGGTTTAGCAGCGAGTATGCTCAAGATGCAGGTAGCTGCTTTATCAGTTTTTTTGGAAAAAAAAGGGAACCTTTAGGTTTTTTTAGGGCTAAAGCTGAGACCCATTGGGCGTGGCCTGGAGTGGCGTGGAATAGGACGCTGAGAAGCTGAGCTCCGCCAGTCACATATCCTTTTATGCACATCCTGCCATCGTTCTCACCACTAGACACTTCAAAAGAGCCACGCTACATCGGGCAATCACCGGCACCATGTCGCCACCAAAAAAGCCGGCCGGACGTCCTCCAAGCTAGATT
Organism: Aquarana catesbeiana; assembly: GCF_042186555.1. Lineage (NCBI taxonomy): Eukaryota > Metazoa > Chordata > Amphibia > Anura > Ranidae > Aquarana > Aquarana catesbeiana. Next base: position 249,236,284 of record NC_133332.1, on the reverse strand, counting down.
AGTATCGCCGCCAGGAGAGGGACTCTCCGGACAAAGATGGTGGCGTCATGAGGAGAGAGGAGACGGCCGTGACTACAGACACCGCTAAGGTACTAGAAGCGATTACTTCTTGTCAAGAAGCTATCGCTGCATGTCGATCCACCCTCACAGCCAGAATAGAAGAGGTTAAAGTGGATATTTCACTAGTGCGGCAGGACTTTCAAAAGCTGAGGGAGTGAGTTACTGAAACTAGAATCAGCATGGTGGAAGACTCCCTCCCCCCTCCAACATTCCACTGAGGCCATACAGACGCAGGTGAACCAGCTCCTACAAAAGCAGGATGACCTGGAAAATAGAATTCGGAGGTGCAACCTCAGATTCATAAGCCTCCCGGAGGAAGTGGAAGGAAGAGACCCCCCTACATTCCTAGAAACATTACTGTGTGACACGTATGGCAGAGAGGCATTCTCCCCCATATTTACTGTGGAGCGCGCACACCGCATATCGGGCAGACCCCCACCGGTAGGTGCACCCCCCGCACCTTTATTGCCAAATTTCTCAATTACAGAGATAGGGATGCCATACTTCGTCTCAGCCGAGAAAAAGGCAATATCCCCTTTGGTAATTGTGACAGGAGGGCCAAAAATCACCAAAATCGCACCCCCGGCCCTTTTAGCCCAAAACGGGTCAAAAATCACCAAAATCGCACCCCCGGCCCTTTTAGCATAAAACGGGTCCAAAATGACAAAAATCGCACTCCCGGCCCTTTTAGCCCAAAACGGGTCAAAAGTGACCAAAATCGTACCCCCGGCCCTTTTAGCCCAACACGGGTCAAAAATCACAAAAATCGCACCCCAGGCCCTTTAAGCCAAAAACGCGTCAAAAGTGACCAAAATCGCTCCCCCGGCGCTTTTAGACCAAAACGGGTCAAAAGTGACCAAAATCGCACCCCCGGACCTTTTAGCCCAAAACGAGTCAAAAATGACCAAAATCGCATCCCCGGCCCTTTTAGACCAAAACGGGTCAAAAGTGACCAAAATCGCACCCCCGGCCCTTGAAGCCCAAAACGGGTCAAAAGTGACCAAAATCGCACTCCCGGCCCTTGAAGCCCAAAACGGGTCAAAAGTGACCAAAATCGCACTCCCGGCCCTTGAAGCCCAAAACGGGTCAAAAGTGACCAAAATCGCACTCCCGGCCCTTGAAGCCCAAAACGGGTCAAAAGTGACCAAAATCGCACCCCCGGCCCTTTCAGCCTAAAACAAGTTAAAAATCACCAAAATCGCACCCCCGGCCCTTTTAGCCCAAAACGGGTCAAAAATCACCAAAATCGCACCCCAGGCCCTTTTAGCCCAAAACAGGTGAAAAGAGACCAAAATCGCACCTCCGGCCCTTTTAGCCCAAAACGGGTCAAAAGAGACCAAAATCGCACCCCCGGCCCTTTTAGCCCAAAACGGGTAAAAAATGACCAAAATCGCACCCCCGGCCCTTTTAGCCCAAAAAGGGTCAAAAATGACCAAAATCGCACCCCCGGCCCTTTTAGCCCAAAACGGGTCAAAAGTGACTAAAATCGCACCCTCGGCCCTTTTAGCCCAAAATGGGTCAAAAATCACCAAAATAGCACCCCCGGCCCTTTTAGCCCAAAACGGGTCAAAAATGACCAAAATCGCACCCCCGGCCCTTTTAGCCCAAAACGGGTCAAAAATCACCAAAATCGCACCCCCGGCCCTTTTAGCCCAAAACAGGTGAAAAGAGACCAAAATCGCACCTCCGGCCCTTTTAGCCCAAAACGGGTCAAAAGAGACCAAAATCGCACCCCCGGCCCTTTTAGCCCAAAACGGGTAAAAAATGACCAAAATCGCACCCCCGGCCCTTTTAGCCCAAAATGGGTCAAAAATGACCAAAATCGCACCCCCGGCCCTTTTAGCCCAAAACGGGTCAAAAGTGACTAAAATCGCACCCCCGGCCCTTTTAGCCCAAAACGGGTCAAAAATGACCAAAATCGCACCCCCGGCCCTTTTAGCCCAAAACGGGTCAAAAATGACCAAAATCGCACCCCCGGCCCTTTTAGCCCAAAACGGGTCAAAAATGACAAAAATCGCACTCCCGGCCCTTTCAGCCCAAAATGGGTCAAAAGTGACCAAAATCGCACCCCCGGCCCTTTTAGCCCAAAACGAGTCAAAAATCCCCAAAATCGCACCTCCGGCCCTTTTAGCCCAAAACGGGTCAAAAATGCCCAAAATCACAACCCAGGCCCTTTTAGCCCAAAACGGGTCAAAAATGACCAAAATCGCACCCCGGCCCTTTTAGCCCAAAACGGGTCAAAAATGACCAAAATCGCATCCCCGGCCCTTTTAGACCAAAACGGGTCAAAAGTGACCAAAATCGCACCCCCGGCCCTTTTAGCCCAAAACAAGTCAAAAGTGACCAAAATCGCACCCCCGGCCCTTTTAGCCCAAAACGGGTCAAAAATCACCAAAATCGCACCCCCGGCCCTTTTAGCCCAAAACGGGTCAAAAATCACCAAAATCGCACCCCCGGCCCTTGAAGCCCAAAACGGGTCAAAAGTGACCAAAATCGCACTCCCGGCCCTTGAAGCCCAAAACGGGTCAAAAGTGACCAAAATCGCACCCCCGGCCCGTTTAGCCCAAAACGGGTCAAAAATGACCAAAATCGCACCCCCGGCCCTTTTAGCCCAAAAAGGGTCAAAAATGACAAAAATCGCACCCCCGGCCCTTTTAGCCCAAAACAGGTCAAAAATGACCAAAATCGCACCCCCAGCTCTTTTATCCCAAAACGGGTGAAAAATGACCAAAATCGCACCCCCGGCCCTTTTAGCCCAAAATGGGTCAAAAATTACCATAATCGCACCCCCGGCCCTTTTAGCCCAAAAATTCTCCAAAATAACAAAAATCGCACACCCGGCCCTTTTAGCCGAAAACGGGTCAAAAATGACCAAAATCGCACCCCCGGCCCTTTTAGCAAAAAACGGGTCAAAAATGACCAAAATCGCACCCCCGGCCCTTTTAGCCCAAAGCGGGTCAAAAATGGCCAAAATCGCACCCCCGGCCCTTTTAGCCCAAAACGGGTCAAAAATGACCAAAATCGCACCCCCGGCCCTTTTAGCCAAAAACGGGTCCAAAATGACAAAAATCGCACTCCCGGCCCTTGTAGCCCGAAATGGGTCAAAAATTACAAAAATAGCACTCCCGTCCCTTTTAGCCCAAAACGGGTCAAAAATGACCAAAATCGCACCCCCGGCCCTTTTAGCCCAAAACGGGTCAAAAATGACCAAAATCGCACCCCCGGCCCTTTTAGCCCAAAACGGGTCAAAAATGACCAAAATCGCACCCCCGGCCCTTTTAGCCCAAAATGGGTCAAAAATGACCAAAATCGCACCCCCGGCCCTTTTAGCCCAAAACGGGTCAAAAGTGACCAAAATCGCACCCCTGGCCCTTTTAGCCCAAAACGGGTCAAAAGTGACCAAAATCCCACCCCCGGCCCTTTTAGCCCAAAACGGGTCAAAAGTGACCAAAATCGCACCCCCGGCCCTTTTAGCCCAAAACGGGTCAAAAATGACCAAAATCGCACCCCCGGCCCTTTTAGCCCAAAACGGGTCAAAAATGACCAAAATCGCACCCCCGGCTCTTTTAGCCCAAAACGGGTCAAAAATGACCAAAATCGCACCCCCGGCTCTTTCAGCCCAAAACGGGTCAAAAATGACCAAAATCGCACCCCCGGCCCTTTCAGCCCAAAACGGGTCAAAAATCACCAAAATCGCACCCCCTGCCCTTTTAGCCCAAAACGGGTCAAAAATCACCAAAATCGCACCCCCGGCCCTTTTAGCCCAAAACGGGTCAAAAATCACAAAAATCGCACCCCAGGCCCTTTAAGCCCAAAACGCGTCAAAAGTGACCAAAATCGCACCACCGGCGCTTTTAGACCAAAACGGGTCAAAAGTGACCAAAATCGCACCCCCGGCCCTTTTAGCCCAAAACGGGTCAAAAATCACCAAAATCGCACCCCCGGCCCTTTTAGCCCAAAACGGGTCAAAAGTGACCAAAATCGCACCCCCGGCCCTTGAAGCCCAAAACAGGTCAAAAGTGACCAAAATAGCACCCCCGGCCCTTTCAGCCCAAAACAAGTCAAAAGTGACCAAAATCGCACCCCCGGCCCTTTTAGATCAAAACGGGTCAAAAATCACCAAAATCGCTCCCCCGACCCTTTTAGCCCAAAACGGGTCAAAAATCACTAAAATCGCACCCCTGGCCCTTTTAGCCCAAAACGGGTCAAAAGTGACTAAAATTGCACCCCCGGCCCTTGAAGCCAAAAACGGGTCAAAAGTGACCAAAATCGCACTCCCGGCCCTTGAAGCCCAAAACGGATCAAAAGTGATCAAAATCGCACCCCCGGCCCTTTCAGCCCAAAACGGGTCAAAAGTGACCAAAATCGCACCCCCCGCCCTTTTAGCCCAAAACGGGTCAAAAATCACCAAAATCGCACCCCCGGCCATTTTAGCCCAAAACGGGTCAAAAATGACCAAAATCGCACCCCTGGCCCTTTTAGCCCAAAACGGGTCTAAAATGACCAAAATCGCACCCCTGGCCCTTTTAGCCCAAAACGGGTCAAAAATCACCAAAATCGCACCCCCGGCCCTTTTAGCCCAAAACGGGTCTAAAATGACCAAAATCGCACCCCCGGCCCTTTTAGCCCAAAACGGGTAAAAAATGACCAAAATCGCACCCCCGGCCCTTTTAGTCCAAAACGGGTGAAAAATGACCAAAATCGCACCCCCCGGCCCTTTTAGCCCAAAAATGCTCCAAAATAACAAAAATCGCACCCCCGGCCCTTTTAGCCCAAAACGGGTCAAAAATTACCAAAATCGCACCCCCGGCCCTTTTAGCCCAAAAAGGGTCAAAAATGACCAAAATCGCACCCCCGGCCCTTTTAGCCCAAAAAGGGTCAAAAATGACAAAAATCGCACCCCCCGGCCCTTTTAGCCCAAAACGGGTCAAAAATGACCAAAATCGCACCCCCAACTCTTTTATCCCAAAACGGGTGAAAAATTACCAAAATCGCACCCCCGGCCCTTTTAGCCCAAAACGGGTCAAAAATCACCAAAATCGCACCCCCGGCCCTTTTAGCCCAAAACGGGTCAAAAATCACCAAAATCGCACCCCCGGCCCTTTTAGCCCAAAACGGGTCAAAAGTGACCAAAATCGCACCCCCGGCCCTTTTAGCCCAAAACGGGTCAAAAATCACTAAAATTGCACCCCCGGCCCTTTTAGCCCAAAACGGGTCAAAAGTGACCAAAATCGCACCCCCGGCCCTTGAAGCCCAAAATGGGTCAAAAGGGACCAAAATAGCACCCCCGGCCCTTTCAGCCCAAAACAAGTCAAAAGTGACCAAAATCGCACCCCCGGCCCTTTTAGCCCAAAACGGGTCAAAAATCACCAAAATCGCTCCCCCGGCCCTTTTAGCCCAAAACGGGTCAAAAATCACTAAAATCGCACCCCCGGCCCTTTTAGCCCAAAACGGGTCAAAAGTGACAAAAATTGCACCGCCGGCCCTTGAAGCCCAAAACGGGTCAAAAGTGACCAAAATCGCACTCCCGGCCCTTGAAGCCCAAAACGGGTCAAAAGTGACCAAAATCGCACTCCCGGCCCTTGAAGCCCAAAACGGGTCAAAAGTGACCAAAATCGCACCCCCGGCCCTTTTAGCCCAAAACGACTCAAAAATCCCCAAAATCGCACCCCCGGCCCTTTTAGCCCAAAACGGGTCAAAAATGACCAAAATCGCACCCCCGGCCCTTTTAGACCAAAACGGGTCAAAAGTGACCAAAATCGCACCCCTGGCCCTTGAAGCCCAAAACGGGTCAAAAGTGACCAAAATCGCACCCCCGGCCCTTTCAGCCCAAAACAAGTCAAAAGTGACCAAAATCGCACCCCCGGCCCTTTCAGCCCAAAACAGGTCAAAAAAGACTAAAATCGCACCCCCAGCCCTTTTAGCCCAAAACGGGTCAAAAAACACCAAAATCGCACCCCCGGCCCTTTTAACCCAAAACGGGTCAAAAATGACCAAAATCACACCCCCGGACCTTTTAGCCCAAAACGGGTCCAAAATGACCAAAATCGCACCCCCGGCCCTTTTAGCCCAAAACGGGTCAAAAGTGACCAAAATCACACCTCCGGCCCTTTTGGCCCAAAACGGGTCAAAAAAGACCAAAATCGCACCCCCGGCTCTTTTAGCCCAAAACGGGTCAAAAAACACCAAAATCGAACCCCCGGCCCTTTTAGCCCAAAACGGGTCAAAATTGACCAAAATCGCATCCCCGGCCCTTTTAGCCCAAAACGGGTCAAAAATGACCAAAATCGCACACCCGGCCCTTTTAGCCCAAAATGGGTCTAAAATGATCAAAATCGCACCCCCGGCCCTTTTAGCCCTAAACGGGTCAAAAATGACCAAAATCGCACCCCCGGCCCTTTTAGCCCAAAACGGGTCTAAAATGACCAAAATCGCACCCCGGCCCTTTTAGCCCAAAACGGGTCAAAAATGACCAAAAATCGCACCCCCGGCCCTTTTAGCCCAAAACGGGTCTAAAATGACCAAAATCGCACCCCTGGCCCTTTTAGCCCAAAACGGGTAAAAAAATGACCAAAATCGCACCCCCGGCCCTTTTAGCCCAAAACGGGTGAAAAATAACCAAAATCGCACCCCCCGGCCCTTTTAGCCCAAAAATGCTCCAAAATAACAAAAATCGCACCCCCGGCCCTTTTAGCCCAAAACGGGTCAAAAATTACCAAAATCGCACCCCCGGCCCTTTTAGCCCAAAAAGGGTCAAAAATGACCAAAATCGCACCCCCGGCCCTTTTAACCCAAAACAGGTCAAAAATGACCAAAATCGCACCCCCAGCTCTTTTATCCCAAAACGGGTGAAAAATGACCAAAATCGCACCCCCGGCCCTTTTAGCCCAAAATGGGTCAAAAATTACCATAATCGCACCCCCGGCCCTTTTAGCCCAAAAATTCTCCAAAATAACAAAAATCGCACCCCCGGCCCTTTTAGCCGAAAACGGGTCAAAAATGACCAAAATCGCACCCCCGGCCCTTTTAGCAAAAAACGGGTCAAAAATGACCAAAATCGCACCCCCGGCCCTTTTAGCCCAAAGCGGGTCAAAAATGACCAAAATCGCACCCCCGGCCCTTTTAGCCAAAAACGGGTCCAAAATGACAAAAATCGCACTCCCGGCCCTTGTAGCCCGAAATGGGTCAAAAATTACAAAAATAGCACTCCCGTCCCTTTTAGCCCAAAACGGGTCAAAAATGACCAAAATCGCACCCCCGGCCCTTTTAGCCCAAAACGGGTCAAAAATGACCAAAATCGCACCCCCGGCCCTTTTAGCCCAAAACGGGTCAAAAATGACCAAAATCGCACCCCCGGCCCTTTTAGCCCAAAACGGGTCAAAAATGACCAAAATCGCACCCCCGGCCCTTTTAGCCCAAAACGGGTCAAAAATGACCAAAATCGCACCCCCGGCCCTTTTAGCCCAAAACGGGTCAAAAGTGGCCAAAATCGCACCCCCGGCCCTTTTAGCCCAAAACGGGTCAAAAATGACCAAAATCGCACCCCCGGCCCTTTTAGCCCAAAACGGGTCAAAAATGACCAAAATCGCACCCCCGGCCCTTTTAGCCCAAAACGGGTCAAAAGTGGCCAAAATCGCACCCCCGGCCCTTTTAGCCCAAAACGGGTCAAAAATTACCAAAATCGCACCCCCGGCCCTTTTAGCCCAAAACGGGTCAAAAATGACCAAAATCGCACCCCCGGCTCTTTTAGCCCAAAACGGGTCAAAAATCACCAAAATCGCACCCCCGGCCCTTGAAGCCCAAAACGGGTCAAAAATCACCAAAATCGCACCCCCGGCCCTTTTAGCCCAAAACGGGTCAAAAATCACCAAAATCGCACCCCCGGCCCTTTTAGCCCAAAACGGGTCAAAAATCGCACCCCAGGCCCTTTAAGCCCAAAACGCGTCAAAAGTGACCAAAATCGCACCCCCGGCGCTTTTAGACCAAAACGGGTCAAAAGTGACCAAAATCGCACCCCCGGCCCTTTTAGCCCAAAACGGGTCAAAAATCACCAAAATCGCACCCCCGGCCCTTTTAGCCCAAAACGGGTCAAAAGTGACCAAAATCGCACCCCCGGCCCTTGAAGCCCAAAACAGGTCAAAAGTGACCAAAATAGCACCCCCGGCCCTTTCAGCCCAAAACAAGTCAAAAGTGACCAAAATCGCACCCCCGGCCCTTTTAGATCAAAACGGGTCAAAAATCACCAAAATCGCTCCCCCGACCCTTTTAGCCCAAAACGGGTCAAAAATCACTAAAATCGCACCCCCGGCCCTTTTAGCCCAAAACGGGTCAAAAGTGACCAAAATCGCACTCCCGGCCCTTGAAGCCCAAAACGGGTCAAAAGTGACCAAAATCGCACTCCCGGCCCTTGAAGCCCAAAACGGGTCAAAAGTGACCAAAATCGCACCCCCCGGCCCTTTCAGCCCAAAATGGGTCAAAAGTGACCAAAATCGCACCCCCCGCCCTTTTAGCCCAAAACGTGTCAAAAATCACCAAAATCGCACCCCCGGCCCTTTTAGCCCAAAACGGGTCAAAAATCACCAAAATCGCACCCCCGGCCCTTTTAGCCCAAAACGGGTCAAAAATGACCAAAATCACACCCCCGGCCCTTTTAGCCCAAAACGGGTCCAAAATGACAAAAATCGCACTCCCTGCCCATGTAGCCCGAAATGGGTCAAAAATTACAAAAATAGCACTCCCGTCCCTTTTAGCCCAAAACGGGTCAAAAATGACCAAAATCGCACCCCCGGCCCTTTTAGCCCAAAACGGGTCAAAAATGACCAAAATCGCACCCCCGGCCCTTTTAGCCCAAAACGGGTCAAAAGTGACCAAAATCGCACCCCCGGCCCTTGAAGCCCAAAACGGGTGAAAAGTGACCAAAATCGCACCCCCCGCCCTTTTAGCCCAAAACGGGTCAAAAATCACCAAAATCGCACCCCCGGCCCTTTTAGCCCAAAACGGGTCAAAAATCACCAAAATCGCACCCCCGGCCCTTTTAGCCCAAAACGGGTCAAAAATGACCAAAATCACACCCCCGGCCCTTTTAGCCCAAAATCGGTCCAAAATGAAAAAATCGCACCCCCGGCCCTTTTAGCCCAAAAATGCTCCAAAATAACAAAAATCGCACCCCCGGCCCCCATTTAGCCCAAAACGGGTCAAAAATGACCAAATCGCACCCCTGGCCCTTTTAGCCCAAAATGTGTCAAAAATGACCAAAATCGCACCCCCGGCCCTATTAGCCCCAAAATACTCCAAAATAACAAAAATCGCACCCCCGGCCCTTTTAGCCCAAAACGGGTCAAAAATCACCAAAATCGCACCCCCGGCCCTTTTAGCCCAAAACGGGTCAAAAATGACCAAAATCGCACCCCCGGCCCTTTTAGCCAAAAACGGGTCCAAAATGACAAAAATCGCACTCCCGGCCCTTGTAGCCTGAAATGGGTCAAAAATTACAAAAATAGCACTCCCGTCCCTTTTAGCCCAAAACGGGTCAAAAATGACCAAAATCGCACCCCCGGCCATTTTAGCCCAAAACGGGTCAAAAATGACCAAAATCGCACCCCCGGCCCTTTTAGCCCAAAACGGGTCAAAAATGACCAAAATCGCACCCCCGGCCCTTTTAGCCCAAAACGGGTCAAAAATGACCAAAATCGCACCCCCGGCCCTTTTAGCCCAAAACGGGTCAAAAATGACCAAAATCGCACCCCCGGCCCTTTTAGCCCAAAACGGGTCAAAAGTGACCAAAATCGCACCCCCGGCCCTTTTAGCCCAAAACGGGTCAAAAGTGACCAAAATCCCACCCCCGGCCCTTTTAGCCCAAAACGGGTCAAAAGTGACCAAAATCGCACCCCCGGCCCTTTTAGCCCAAAACAGGTCAAAAGTGACCAAAATAGCACCCCCGGCCCTTTCAGCCCAAAACAAGTCAAAAGTGACCAAAATCGCACCCCCGGCCCTTTTAGCCCAAAACGGGTCAAAAATCACCAAAATCGCTCCCCCGACCCTTTTAGCCCAAAACGGGTCAAAAATCACTAAAATCGCACCCCCGGCCCTTTTAGCCCAAAACGGGTCAAAAGTGACTAAAATTGCACCCCCGGCCCTTGAAGCCAAAAATGGGTCTAAAGTGACCTAAATCGCACTCCCGGCCCTTGAAGCCCAAAACGGGTCAAAAGTGACCAAAATCGCACTCCCGGCCCTTGAAGCCCAAAACGGGTCAAAAGTGACCAAAATCGCACCCCCGGCCCTTTCAGCCCAAAACGGGTCAAAAGTGACCAAAATCGCACCCCCCGCCCTTTTAGCCCAAAACGGGTCAAAAATCACCAAAATCGCACCCCCGGCCCTTTTAGCCCAAAACGGGTCAAAAATCACCAAAATCGCACCCCCGGCCCTTTTAGCCCAAAACGGGTCAAAAATCACCAAAATCGCACCCCCGGCCCTTTTAGCCCAAAACGGGTCAAAAATGACCAAAATCACACCCCCGGCCCTTTTAGCCCAAAACGGGTCCAAAATGACAAAAATCGCACTCCCTGCCCATTTAGCCCGAAATGGGTCAAAAATTACAAAAATAGCACTCCCGTCCCTTTTAGCCCAAAACGGGTCAAAAATCACCAAAATCGCACCCCCGGCCCTTTTAGCCCAAAACGGGTCAAAAGTGACCAAAATCGCACCCCCGGCCCTTTTAGCCCAAAACGGTTTAAAAATGATCAAAATTGCACCCCCTGCCCTTTTAGCCCAAAACGGGTCAAAAATTACAAAAATAGCACTCCCGTCCCTTTTAGCCCAAAACGGGTCAAAAGTGACCAAAATCGTACCCACGGCCCTTTTAGCATAAAACGGGTCCAAAATGACAAAAATCGCACTCCCGGCCCTTTTAGCCCAAAATGGGTCAAAAGTGACCAAAATCGTACCCCCGGCCCTTTTAGCCCAACACGGGTCAAAAATCACAAAAATCGCACCCCAGGCCCTTTAAGCCAAAAACGCTTCAAAAGTGACCAAAATCGCTCCCCCGGCGCTTTTAGACCAAAACGGGTCAAAAGTGACCAAAATCGCACCCCCGGACCTCTTAGCCCAAAACGGGTCAAAAATGACCAAAATCGCATCCCCGGCCCTTTTAGACCAAAACGGGTCAAAAGTGACCAAAATCGCACCCCCCGCCCTTTTAGCCCAAAACGGGTCAAAAATCACCAAAATCGCACCCCCGGCCCTTTTAGCCCAAAACGGGTCAAAAATCACCAAAATCGCACCCCCGGCCCTTTTAGCCCAAAACGGGTCAAAAATCACCAAAATCGCACCCCCGGCCCTTTTAGCCCAAAACGGGTCAAAAATGACCAAAATCACACCCCCGGCCCTTTTAGCCCAAAACGGGTCCAAAATGACAAAAATCGCACTCCCTGCCCATTTAGCCCGAAATGGGTCAAAAATTACAAAAATAGCACTCCCGTCCCTTTTAGCCCAAAACGGGTCAAAAATCACCAAAATCGCACCCCCGGCCCTTTTAGCCCAAAACGGGTCAAAAGTGACCAAAATCGCACCCCCGGCCCTTTTAGCCCAAAACGGTTTAAAAATGATCAAAATTGCACCCCCTGCCCTTTTAGCCCAAAACGGGTCAAAAATTACAAAAATAGCACTCCCGTCCCTTTTAGCCCAAAACGGCTCAAAAATCACCAAAATCGCACCCACGGCCCTTTTAGCCCAAAACGGGTCAAAAATCACCAAAATCGCACCCCCGGCCCTTTTAGCCCAAAACGGGTCAAAAATCACCAAAATCGCACCCACGGCCCTTTTAGCATAAAACGGGTCCAAAATCACAAAAATCGCACCCCAGGCCCTTTTAGCCCAAAACGGGTCAAAAATGACCAAAATCACACCCCCGGCCCTTTTAGCCCAAAACGGGTCCAAAATGACAAAAATCGCACTCCCTGCCCATTTAGCCCGAAATGGGTCAAAAATTACAAAAATAGCACTCCCGTCCCTTTTAGCCCAAAACGGGTCAAAAATCACCAAAATCGCACCCCCGGCCCTTTTAGCCCAAAACGGGTCAAAAGTGACCAAAATCGCACCCCCGGCCCTTTTAGCCCAAAACGGTTTAAAAATGATCAAAATTGCACCCCCTGCCCTTTTAGCCCAAAACGGGTCAAAAATTACAAAAATAGCACTCCCGTCCCTTTTAGCCCAAAACGGCTCAAAAATCACCAAAATCGCACCCACGGCCCTTTTAGCCCAAAACGGGTCAAAAATCACCAAAATCGCACCCCCGGCCCTTTTAGCCCAAAACGGGTCAAAAATCACCAAAATCGCACCCACGGCCCTTTTAGCATAAAACGGGTCCAAAATCACAAAAATCGCACCCCAGGCCCTTTAAGCCAAAAACGCTTCAAAAGTGACCAAAATCGCTCCCCCGGCGCTTTTAGACCAAAAGGGTCAAAAGTGACCAAAATCGCACCCCCGGACCTCTTAGCCCAAAACGGGTCAAAAATGACCAAAATCGCATCCCCGGCCCTTTTAGACCAAAACGGGTCAAAAGTGACCAAAATCGCACCCCCGGCCCTTGAAGCCCAAAACGGGTCAAAAGTGACCAAAATCGCACTCCCGGCCCTTGAAGCCCAAAACGGGTCAAAAGTGACCAAAATCGCACTCCCGGCCCTTGAAGCCCAAAACGGGTCAAAAGTGACCAAAATCGCACCCCCGGCCCTTTCAGCCTAAAACAAGTCAAAAATCACCAAAATCGCACCCCCGGCCCTTTTAGCCCAAAACGGGTCAAAAATCACCAAAATCGCACCCCAGGCCCTTTTAGCCCAAAACAGGTGAAAAGAGACCAAAATCGCACCTCCGGCCCTTTTAGCCCAAAACGGGTCAAGAGACCAAAATCGCACCCCCGGCCCTTTTAGCCCAAAACGGGTAAAAAATGACCAAAATCGCACCCCCGGCCCTTTTAGCCCAAAATGGGTCAAAAATGACCAAAATCGCACCCCAGGCCCTTTTAGCCCAAAACGGGTCAAAAATGACAAAAATCGCACTCCCGGCCCTTTCAGCCCAAAACGGGTCAAAAGTGACCAAAATCGCACCCCCGGCCCTTTTAGCCCAAAACGAGTCAAAAATCCCCAAAATCGCACCCCCGGCCCTTTTAGCCCAAAACGGGTCAAAAATGCCCAAAATCGCAACCCAGGCCCTTTTAGCCCAAAACGGGTCAAAAATGACCAAAATCGCACCCCGGCCCTTTTAGCCCAAAACGGGTCAAAAATGACCAAAATCGCATCCCCGGCCCTTTTAGACCAAAACGGGTCAAAAGTGACCAAAATCGCACCCCCGGCCCTTTTAGCCCAAAACAAGTCAAAAGTGACCAAAATCGCACCCCCTGCCCTTTTAGCCCAAAACGGGTCAAAAATCACCAAAATCGCACCCCCGGCCCTTTTAGCCCAAAACGGGTCAAAAATCACCAAAATCGCACCCCCGGCCCTTGAAGCCCAAAACGGGTCAAAAGTGACCAAAATCGCACTCCCGGCCCTTGAAGCCCAAAACGGGTCAAAAGTGACCAAAATCGCACCCCCGGCCCTTTCAGCCCAAAACGGGTCAAAAGTGAACAAAATCGCACCCCTTGCCCCTTTTAGCCCAAAACGGGTCAAAAGTGACCAAAATCGCACCTCCGGCCCTTTTAGCCCAAAACGGGTCAAAAAAGACTAAAATCGCACCCCCAGCCCTTTTAGCCCAAAACGGGTCAAAAAACACCAAAATCGCACCCCCGGCCCTTTTACCCAAAACGGGTCAAAAATGACCAAAATCGCACCCCCGGACCTTTTAGCCCAAAACGGGTCAAAAGTGACCAAAATCACACCTCCGGCCCTTTTGGCCCAAAACGGGTCAAAAAAGACCAAAATCGCACCCCTGGCCCTTTTAGCCCAAAATGGGTCAAAAAACACCAAAATCGAACCCCCGGCCCTTTTAGCCCAAAACGGTTCAAAAATGACCAAAATCGCACCCCCGGCCCTTTTAGCCCAAAACGGGTCTAAAATGACCAAAATCGCACCCCCGGCCCTATTAGCCCAAAACGGGTCAAAAATGACCAAAATCGCACCCCCAGCCCTTTTAGCCCAAAACGGGTCTAAAATGACCAAAATCGCACCCCCGGCCCTTTTAGCCCAAAACGGGTCAAAAATCACCAAAATCGCACCCCCGGCCCTTTTAGCCCAAAACGGGTCTAAAATGACCAAAATCGCACCCCTGGCCCTTTTAGCCCAAAACGGGTATAAAATGACCAAAATCGCACCCCTGGCCCTTTTAGCCCAAAACGGGTAAAAAATGACCAAAATCGCACCCCCCGGCCCTTTTAGCCCAAAAATGCTCCAAAATAACAAAAATCGCACCCCCGGCCCTTTTAGCCCAAAAAGGGTAAAAAATGACCAAAATCGCACCCCCGGCCCTTTTAGCCCAAAACGGGTCAAAAATGACCTAAATCGCACCCCCGGCCCTTTTAGCCCAAAACGGGTCAAAAATGACCAAAATCGCACCCCCGGCCCTTTTAGCCCAAAACGGGTCAAAAATGACCAAAATCGCACCCCCGGCCCTTTTACCCCAAAACGGGTCAAAAGTGACCAAAATCGCACCCCCGGCCCTTTTAGCCCAAAATGGTTTAAAAATGATCAAAATAGCACTCCTGTCCCTTGAAGCCCAAAACGGGTCAAAAATGACCAAAATCGCACCCCCGGCCCTTTTAGCCCAAAACGGGTCAAAAATCACCAAAATCGCACCCCCGGCTCTTTTATCCCAAAACGGGTCAAAAATCACCAAAATCGCACCCCCGGCCCTTTCAGCTCAAAACGGGTCAAAAAAGACCAAAATCACACCTCCGGCCCTTTTGGCCCAAAACGGGTCAAAAAAGACCAAAATCGCACCCCCGGCCCTTTTAGCCCGAAACGGGTCAAAAAACACCAAAATCGAACCCCCGGCCCTTTTAGCCCAAAACGGGTCAAAATTGACCAAAATCGCAGCCCCGGCCCTTTTAGCCCAAAACGGGTCAAAAATGACCAAAATCGCACCCCCGGCCCTTTTAGCCCAAAACGGGTCTAAAATGACCAAAATCTCACCCCCGGCCCTTTTAGCCCAAAACGGGTCTAAAATGACCAAAATCGCACCCCCGGCCCTTTTAGCCCAAAACGGGTCAAAAATGACCAAAATCGCACCCCCGGCCCTTTTAGCCCAAAACGGGTCTAAAATGACCAAAATCGCACCCCTGGCCCTTTTAGCCCAAAACGGGTCAAAAATCACCAAAATCGCACCCCCGGCCCTTTTAGCCCAAAAAGGGTCTAAAATGACCAAAATCGCACCCCCGGCCCTTTTAGCCCAAAACGGGTCTAAAATGACCAAAATCGCACCCCCGGCCCTTTTAGCCCAAAACGGGTCTAAAATGACCAAAATCGCACCCCCGGCCCTTTTAGCCCAAAACGGGTCAAAAATGACCAAAATCGCACCCCCGGCCCTTTTAGCCCAAAACGGGTCTAAAATGACCAAAATCGCACCCCTGGCCCTTTTAGCCCAAAACGGGTCAAAAATCACCAAAATCGCACCCCCGGCCCTTTTAGCCAAAAAAGGGTCTAAAATGACCAAAATCGCACCCCCGGCCCTTTTAGCCCAAAACGGGTCTAAAATGACCAAAATCGCACCCCCGGCCCTTTTAGCCCAAAACGGGTCTAAAATGACCAAAATCGCACCCCCGGCCCTTTTAGCCCAAAACGGGTCTAAAATGACCAAAATCGCACCCCCGGCCCTTTTAGCCCAAAACGGGTCTAAAATGACCAAAATCGCACCCCCGGCCCTTTTAGTCCAAAACGGGTGAAAAATGACCAAAATCGCACCCCCCGGCCCTTTTAGCCCAAAAATGCTCCAAAATAACAAAAATCGCACCCCCGGCCCTTTTAGCCCAAAACGGGTCAAAAATTACCAAAATCGCACCCCCGGCCCTTTTAGCCCAAAACGGGTCTAAAATGACCAAAATCGCACCCCCGGCCCTTTTAGCCCAAAACGGGTCTAAAATGACCAAAATCGCACCCCCGGCCCTTTTAGCCCAAAACGGGTCTAAAATGACCAAAATCGCACCCCCGGCCCTTTTAGTCCAAAACGGGTGAAAAATGACCAAAATCGCACCCCCCGGCCCTTTTAGCCCAAAAATGCTCCAAAATAACAAAAATCGCACCCCCGGCCCTTTTAGCCCAAAACGGGTCAAAAATTACCAAAATCGCACCCCCGGCCCTTTTAGCCCAAAAAGGGTCAAAAATGACCAAAATCGCACCCCCGGCCCTTTTAGCCCAAAAAGGGTCAAAAATGACAAAAATCGCACCCCCGGCCCTTTTAGCCCAAAACAGGTCAAAAATGACCAAAATCGCACCCCCAACTCTTTTATCCCAAAACGGGTGAAAAATGACCAAAATCGCACCCCCGGCCCTTTTAGCCCAAAACGGGTCAAAAATCACCAAAATCGCACCCACGGCCCTTTTAGCCCAAAACGGGTCAAAAATCACCAAAATCGCACCCCCGGCCCTTTTAGCCCAAAACGGGTCAAAAATCACCAAAATCGCACCCCCGGCCCTTTTAGCCCAAAACGGGTCAAAAGTGACCAAAATCGCACCCCCGGCCCTTTTAGCCCAAAACGGGTCAAAAATCACTAAAATCGCACCCCCGGCCCTTTTAGCCCAAAACGGGTCAAAAGTGACCAAAATCGCACCCCCGGCCCTTGAAGCCCAAAATGGGTCAAAAGTGACCAAAATCGCACCCCCGGCCCTTTTAGCCCAAAACGGGTCAAAAATCACCAAAATCGCTCCCCCGGCCCTTTTAGCCCAAAACGGGTCAAAAATCACTAAAATCGCACCCCCGGCCCTTTTAGCCCAAAACGGGTCAAAAGTGACCAAAATTGCACTCCCGGCCCTTGAAGCCCAAAACGGGTCAAAAGTGACCAAAATTGCACTCCCGGCCCTTGAAGCCCAAAACGGGTCAAAAGTGACCAAAATCGCACTCCCGGCCCTTGAAGCCCAAAACGGGTCAAAAGTGACCAAAATCGCACTCCCGGCCCTTAAAGCCCAAAACGGGTCAAAAGTGACCAAAATCGCACCCCCGGCCCTTTTAGCCCAAAACGGGTCAAAAATCACCAAAATCGCACCACCGGCCCTTTTAGCCCAAAACGGGTCAAAAATCACCAAAATCGCACCCCCGGCCCTTTTAGCCCAAAACGGGTCAAAAATTACCAAAATCGCACCCCCGGCCCTTTTAGCCCAAAACGAGTCCAAAATGACAAAAATCGCACTCCCGGCCCTTGTAGCCCGAAACGGGTCAAAAATGACCAAAATCGCACCCCCGGCCCTTTTAGCCCAAAACGGGTCAAAAATGACCAAAATCGCACCCCCGGCCCTTTTAGCCCAAAACGGGTCAAAAATGACCAAAATCGCACCCCCGGCCCTTTTAGCCCAAAACGGGTCAAAAATGACCAAAATCGCATCCCCGGCCCTTTTAGACCAAAACGGGTCAAAAGTGACCAAAATCGCACCCCCGGCCCTTGAAGCCCAAAACGGGTGAAAAATGACCAAAATCGCACTCCCGGCCTTTTTAGCCCAAATCTGACGGTTTCCAAATCTGATGGTTTCCAAATCTGACGGTCGCCAAATCTGACGGTCGCCAAATCTGACGGTCGCCAAATCTGACGGTCGCCAAATCTGACGGTCGCCAAATCTGACGGTCGCCAAATGCGACGGTCGCCAAATGCGACGGTCGCCAAATGCGACGGTCGCCAAATGCGACGGTCGCCAAATGCGACGGTCGCCAAATCTGGCCAAACTGATGAATCTTCATAATCTGCCGGGTTGCCTAATGTGCCAAACCTTTTAATTTGAAAATGATACAAAGTTACCAAAATTGCACTACGGCCATTTTTGCCCAAAAATGGTTGAAAACTTCCGAAATCATACCCCCAGCCCTTTTAACCCGGAAATGGTCCAAAATCGCACTCCCAGCATCACACTGCTGGCCCTTTTAAACCAAGAATAGTCCAAAATGACGAAAATCGCACTACTGGCCATTTTAGCCTGATAAGAGTTAAAATTTACCATAATGGCATTGCCGGCCTTTTTAGACCTGAAATGGTCCAAAACAAAACCCCCAGCAATTTTATCTCGAAAATAGTCTAAAATGACCAAAATCGTACCCCCGGCCCTTTTAGCCCAAAAATGCTCCAAAATAACAAAAATCGCACCCCCGGCCCCCATTTAGTCCAAAACGGGTCAAAAATGACCAAATCGCACCCCTGGCCCTTTTAGCCCAAAACGTGTCAAAAATGACCAAAATCGCACCCCCGGCCCTATTAGCCCCAAAATACTCCAAAATAACAAAAATCGCACCCCCGGCCCTTTTAGCCCAAAACGGGTCAAAAATCACCAAAATCGCACCCCTGGCCCTTTTAGCCCAAAACGGGTCAAAAGTGACCAAAATCGCACCCCCGGCCCTTGAAGCCCAAAACGGGTCAAAAGTGACCAAAATAGCACCCCCGGCCCTTTCAGCCCAAAACAAGTCAAAAGTGACCAAAATCGCACCCCCGGCCCTTTTAGCCCAAAACGGGTCAAAAATCACCAAAATCGCTCCCCCGACCCTTTAAGCCCAAAACGGGTCAAAAATCACTAAAATCGCACCCCCAGCCCTTTTAGCCCAAAACGGGTCAAAAGTGACTAAAATTGCACCCCCGGCCCTTGAAGCCAAAAATGGGTCTAAAGTGACCTAAATCGCACTCCCGGCCCTTGAAGCCCAAAACGGGTCAAAAGTGACCAAAATCGCACTCCCGGCCTTTGAAGCCCAAAACGGGTCAAAAGTGACCAAAATCGCACCCCCGGCCCTTTCAGCCCAAAACGGGTCAAAAGTGACCAAAATCGCACCCCCCGCCCTTTTAGCCCAAAACGGGTCAAAAATCACCAAAATCGCACCCCCGGCCCTTTTAGCCCAAAACGGGTCAAAAATCACCAAAATCGCACCCCCGGCCCTTTTAGCTCAAAACGGGTCAAAAATCACCAAAATCGCACCCCCGGCCCTTTTAGCCCAAAACGGGTCAAAAATGACCAAAATCACACCCCCGGCCCTTTTAGCCCAAAACGGGTCCAAAATGACAAAAATCGCACTCCCTGCCCATGTAGCCCGAAATGGGTCAAAAATTACAAAAATAGCACTCCCGGCCCTTTTAGCCCAAAACGGGTAAAAAATGACCAAAATCGCACCCCCGGCCCTTTTAGCCCAAAACGGGTCAAAAATCACCAAAATCGCACCCCCGGCTCTTTTAGCCCAAAACGGGTCAAAAATCACCAAAATCGCACCCCCGGCCCTTTCAGCTCAAAACGGGTCAAAAGTGACCAAAATCGCACCCCCAGCCCTTTCAGCCCAAAATGGGTCAAAAATGACCAAAATCGCACCCCCGGACCTTTTAGCCCAAAACGGGTCCAAAATGACCAAAATCGCACCCCCGGCCCTTTTAGCCCAAAACAGGTCAAAAGTGACCAAAATCACACCTCCGGCCCTTTTGGCCCAAAACGGGTCAAAAAAGACCAAAATCGCACCCCCGGCCCTTTTAGCCCGAAACGCGTGAAAAAACACCAAAATCGAACCCCCGGCCCTTTTAGCCCAAAACGGGTCAAAATTGACCAAAATCGCATCCCCGGCCCTTTTAGCCCAAAACGGGTCAAAAATGACCAAAATCGCACCCCCGGCCCTTTTAGCCAAAAAAGGGTCTAAAATGACCAAAATCGCACCCCCGGCCCTTTTAGCCCAAAACGGGTCTAAAATGACCAAAATCGCACCCCCGGCCCTTTTAGCCCAAAACGGGTCAAAAATGACCAAAATCGCACCCCCGGCCCTTTTAGCCCAAAACGGGTCTAAAATGACCAAAATCGCACCCCTGGCCCTTTTAGCCCAAAACGGGTCAAAAATCACCAAAATCGCACCCCCGGCCCTTTTAGCCCAAAACGGGTCAAAAATCACCAAAATCGCACCCCCGGCCCTTTTAGCCCAAAACGGGTCAAAAATCACCAAAATCGCACCCCCGGCCCTTTTAGTCCAAAACGGGTGAAAAATGACCAAAATCGCACCCCCCGGCCCTTTTAGCCCAAAAATGCTCCAAAATAACAAAAATCGCACCCCCGGCCCTTTTAGCCCAAAACGGGTCAAAAATTACCAAAATCGCACCCCCGGCCCTTTTAGCCCAAAAAGGGTCAAAAATGACCAAAATCGCACCCCCGGCCCTTTTAGCCCAAAAAGGGTCAAAAATGACCAAAATCGCACCCCCCGCCCTTTTAGCCCAAAAAGGGTCAAAAATGACAAAAATCGCACCCCCGGCCCTTTTAGCCCAAAACGGGTGAAAAATGACCAAAATCGCACCCCCGGCCCTTTTAGCCCAAAACGGGTCAAAAATCACCAAAATCGCACCCCCGGCCCTTTTAGCCCAAAACGGGTCAAAAATCACCAAAATCGCACCCCCGGCCCTTTTAGCCCAAAACGGGTCAAAAATCACCAAAATCGCACCCCCGGCCCTTTTAGCCCAAAACGGGTCAAAAATCACCAAAATCGCACCCCCGGCCCTTTTAGCCCAAAACGGGTCAAAAATCACCAAAATCGCACCCCCGGCCCTTTTAGCCCAAAACGGGTCAAAAGTGACCAAAATCGCACCCCCGGCCCTTTTAGCCCAAAACGGGTCAAAAATCACTAAAATCGCACCCCCGGCCCTTTTACCCAAAACGGGTCAAAAATCACTAAAATCGCACCCCCGGCCCTTTTAGCCCAAAACGGGTCAAAAGTGACCAAAATCGCACCCCCGGCCCTTGAAGCCCAAAATGGGTCAAAAGTGACCAAAATAGCACCCCCGGCCCTTTCAGCCCAAAACAAGTCTAAAGTGACCAAAATAGCACCCCCGGCCCTTTCAGCCCAAAACAAGTCTAAAGTGACAAAAATTGCACCGCCGGCCCTTGAAGCCCAAAACGGGTCAAAAGTGACCAAAATCGCACCCCCGGCCCTTGAAGCCCAAAACGGGTCAAAAGTGACCAAAATCGCACCCCCGGCCCTTTTAGCCCAAAACGGGTCAAAAATCACCAAAATCGCACCCCCGGCCCTTTTAGCCCAAAACGGGTCAAAAATCACCAAAATCGCACCCCCGGCCCTTTTAG
Source organism: Aquarana catesbeiana (assembly GCF_042186555.1). Classification (NCBI taxonomy): domain Eukaryota; kingdom Metazoa; phylum Chordata; class Amphibia; order Anura; family Ranidae; genus Aquarana; species Aquarana catesbeiana. The sequence continues at coordinate 249,215,012 of NC_133332.1, read as the reverse complement.
CCCAAAACGGGTCAAAAATCACCAAAATCGCACCCCCGGCCCTTTTAGCCCAAAACGGGTCAAAAATCACCAAAATCGCACCCCCGGCGCTTTTAGCCCAAAACGGGTCAAAAATGACCAAAATCGCACTCCCGGCCCTTGAAGCCCAAAACGGGTCAAAAGTGACCAAAATCGCACCCCCGGCCCTTTCAGCCCAAAACGGGTCAAAAGTGACCAAAATCGCACCCCCAGCCCTTTTAGCCCAAAACGGCTCAAAAATCACCAAAATCGCACCCCCGGCCCTTTTAGCCCAAAACGGGTCAAAAATCACCAAAATCGCACCCCCGTCCCTTTTAGCCCAAAACGGGTCAAAAATGACAAAAATCGCACTCCCGGCCCTTTTAGCCCAAAACGGGTCAAAAGTGACCAAAATCGTACCCCCGGCCCTTTTAGCCCAACACGGGTCAAAAATCACAAAAATCGCACCCCAGGCCCTTTAAGCCAAAAACGCGTCAAAAGTGACCAAAATCGCTCCCCCGGCGCTTTTAGACCAAAACGGGTCAAAAGTGACCAAAATCGCACCCCCGGACCTTTTAGCCCAAAACGGGTCAAAAATGACCAAAATCGCATCCCCGGCCCTTTTAGACCAAAACGGGTCAAAAGTGACCAAAATCGCACCCCCGGCCCTTGCAGCCCAAAACGGGTCAAAAGTGACCAAAATCGCACTCCCGGCCCTTGAAGCCCAAAACGGGTCAAAAGTGACCAAAATCGCACCCCCGGCCCTTTCAGCCTAAAACAAGTCAAAAATCACCAAAATCGCACCCCCGGCCCTTTTAGCCCAAAACGGGTCAAAAATCACCAAAATCGCACCCCAGGCCCTTTTAGCCCAAAACAGGTGAAAAGAGACCAAAATCGCACCTCCGGCCCTTTTAGCCCAAAACGGGTCAAAAGAGACCAAAATCGCACCCCCGGCCCTTTTAGCCCAAAACGGGTAAAAAATGACCAAAATCGCACCCCCGGCCCTTTTAGCCCAAAATGGGTCAAAAATGACCAAAATCGCACCCCAGGCCCTTTTAGCCCAAAACGGGTCAAAAGTGACTAAAATCGCACCCCCTGCCCTTTTAGCCCAAAATGGGTCAAAAATCACCAAAATAGCACCCCCGGCCCTTTTAGCCCAAAACGGGTCAAGAATGACCAAAATCGCACCCCCGGCCCTTTTAGCCCAAAACGGGTCAAAAATGACCAAAATCGCACCCCCGGCCTTTTTAGCCCAAAATGGGTCAAAAATGACCAAAATCGCACCCCCGGTCCTTTTAGCCCAAAACGGGTCAAAAATGACAAAAATCGCACTCCCGGCCCTTTCAGCCCAAAACGGGTCAAAAGTGACCAAAATCGCACCCCCGGCCCTTTTAGCCCAAAACGAGTCAAAAATCCCCAAAATCGCACCCCCGGCCCTTTTAGCCCAAAACGGGTCAAAAATGCCCAAAATCGCAACCCAGGCCCTTTTAGCCCAAAACGGGTCAAAAATGACCAAAATCGCACCCCGGCCCTTTTAGCCCAAAACGGGTCAAAAATGACCAAAATCGCATCCCCGGCCCTTTTAGACCAAAACGGGTCAAAAGTGACCAAAATCGCACCCCCGGCCCTTTTAGCCCAAAACGGGTCAAAAATCACCAAAATCGCACCCCCGGCCCTTTTAGCCCAAAACGGGTCAAAAATCACCAAAATCGCACCCCCGGCCCTTTTAGCCCAAAACAAGTCAAAAGTGACCAAAATCGCACCCCCGGCCCTTTTAGCCCAAAACGGGTCAAAAATCACCAAAATCGCACCCCCGGCCCTTAAAGCCCAAAACGGGTCAAAAGTGACCAAAATCGCACTCCCGGCCCTTGAAGCCCAAAACGGGTCAAAAGTGACCAAAATCGCACCCCCGGCCCTTTCAGCCCAAAACGGGTCAAAAGTGACCAAAATCGCACCCCTTGCCCCTTTTAGCCCAAAACGGGTCAAAAATCACCAAAATCGCACCCCCGGCCCTTTTAGCCCAAAACGGGTCAAAAGTGACCAAAATCGCACCTCCGGCCCTTTTACCCCTAAAACGGGTCAAAAAAGACTAAAATCGCACCCCCAGCCCTTTTAGCCAAAACGGGTCAAAAAACACCAAAATCGCACCCCCGGCCCTTTTAGCCCAAAACGGGTCAAAAATGACCAAAATCGCACCCCCGGACCTTTTAGCCCAAAACGGGTCCAAAATGACCAAAATCGCACCCCCGGCCCTTTTAGCTCAAAACAGGTCAAAAGTGACCAAAATCACACCTCCGCCCCTTTTGGCCCAAAACGGGTCAAAAAAGACCAAAATCGCAACCCTGGCCCTTTTAGCCCAAAATGGGTCAAAAAACACCAAAATCGAACCCCCGGCCCTTTTAGCCCAAAACGGTTCAAAAATGACCAAAATCGCACCCCCGGCCCTTTTAGCCCAAAACGGGTCAAAAATGACCAAAATCGCACCCCCGGCCCTTTTAGCCCAAAACGGGTCTAAAATGACCAAAATCGCACCCCCGGCCCTTTTAGCCCAAAACGGGTCTAAAATGACCAAAATCGCACCCCCGGCCCTTTTAGCCCAAAACGGGTCAAAAATCACCAAAATCGCACCCCCGGCCCTTTTAGCCCAAAACGGGTCTAAAATGACCAAAATCGCACCCCTGGCCCTTTTAGCCCAAAACGGGTAAAAAATGACCAAAATCGCACCCCTGGCCCTTTTAGCCCAAAACGGGTAAAAAATGACCAAAATCGCACCCCCCGGCCCTTTTAGCCCAAAAATGCTCCAAAATGACAAAAATCGCACCCCCGGCCCTTTTAGCCCAAAAAGGGTCAAAAATGACAAAAATCGCACCCCCGGCCCTTTTAGCCCAAAACAGGTCAAAAATGACCAAAATCGCACCCCCAGCTCTTTTATCCCAAAACGGGTGAAAAATGACCAAAATCGCACCCCCGGCCCTTTTAGCCCAAAATGGGTCAAAAATTACCATAATCGCACCCCCGGCCCTTTTAGCCCAAAAATTCTCCAAAATAACAAAAATCGCACCCCCGGCCCTTTTAGCCGAAAACGGGTCAAAAATGACCAAAATCGCACCCCCGGCCCTTTTAGCAAAAAACGGGTCAAAAATGACCAAAATCGCACCCCCGGCCCTTTTAGCCCAAAGCGGGTCAAAAATGGCCAAAATCGCACCCCCGGCCCTTTTAGCCTAAAACGGGTCAAAAATGACAAATCGCACCCCCGGCCCTTTTAGCAAAAAACGGGTCAAAAATGACCAAAATCGCACCCCCGGCCCTTTTAGCCCAAAACGGGTCAAAAATGACCAAAATCGCACCCCCGGCCCTTTTAGCCCAAAACGGGTCAAAAATGACCAAAATCTCACCCCCGGCCCTTTCAGCCCAAAATGGGTCAAAAATTACGAAAAAACGCACCCCCGGCCCTTTTAGCCCAAAACGGGTCAAAAATGACCAAAATCGCACCCCCGGCCCTTTTAGCCCAAAATGGGTCAAAAATGAACAAAATCGCACCCCCGGCCCTTTTAGCCCAAAACGGGTCAAAAATGACCAAAATCGCAACCCCGGCCCTTTTAGCCCAAAACGGGTCAAAAATGACCAAAATCGCACCTCCGGCCCTTTTAGCCCAAAATGGGTCAAAAATGACCAAAATCGCACCCCCGGCCCTTTTAGCCCAAAATGACCAAAATCGCACCTCCGGCCCTTTTAGCCCAAAACTGGTCAAAAATGACCAAAATCGCACCCCCGGCCCTTTTAGCCCAAAACGGGTCAAAAATGTCCAAAATCGCACACCCGGCCCTTTTAGCCCAAAACGGGTCAAAAATGACCAAAATCGCACTCCCAGGCCTTTTAGCCCAAAACGGGTCAAAAATTACCAAAATCGCACCCCCGGCCCTTTTAGCCCAAAACGGGTCAAAAATGACCAAAATCGCACCCGCAGGCCTTTTAGCCCAAAACGGGTCAAAAATGACCAAAATCGCACCCCCGGCCCTTTTAGCCCAAAACGGGTCAAAAATGACCAAAATCGCACCCCCGGCCCTTTTAGCCCAAAACGGGTCAAAAATGACCAAAATGGCACCCCCGGCCCTTTTAGCCCAAAACGGGTCAAAAATGACCAAAATAGCACCCCCGGCCCTTTTAGCCCAAAACGGGTCAAAAATGACCAAAATGGCACCCCCGGCACTTTTAGCCCAAAACGGGTCAAAAGTGACCAAAATCGCACCACCGGCCCTTTTAGCCCAAAACGGGTCCAAAATCACCAAAATCGCACCCACGGCCCTTTTAGCCCAAAACGGGTCAAAAGTGACCAAAATCGCACCCCCGGCCCTTGAAGCCCAAAACGGGTCAAAAGTGACCAAAATCGCACTCCCGGCCCTTGAAGCCCAATACGGCTCAAAAGTGACCAAAATCGCACCCCCGGCCCTTTCAGCCCAAAACGGCTCAAAAGTGACCAAAATCGCACCCCAGGCCCTTTTAGCCCAAAAGGGGTCAAAAATTACCAAAATCGCACCCCAGGCCCTTTTAGCCCAAAACGGGTCAAAAATGACCAAAATCGCACCCCCGGCCTTTTTAGCCCAAAAAGGGTCAAAAGTGACCAAAATCGCACCCCCGGACCTTTTAGCCCAAAACGGGTCAAAAATCACCAAAATCGCACCCCCGGCCCTTTTAGCCCAAAACGGGTCAAAAATCACCAAAATCGCACCACCGGCCCTTTTAGCCCAAAACGGGTCAAAAGTGACCAAAATCGCACCCCCGGCCCTTTTAGCCCAAAACGGATCAAAAGTGACCAAAATCGCACCCCCGGCCCTTTTAATCCAAAACGGATCAAAAATGACCAAAATCGCACCCCCTGGCCCTTTTAGCCCAAAACGGGTGAAAAATGACCAAAATCGCACCCCCGGCCCTTTTAGCCCAAAACGGGTCTAAAATGACCAAAATCGCTACCCCGGCCCTTTTAGCCCAAAACGGGTCAAAAATGACCAAAATCGCACCCCCGGCACTTTTAGCCCAAAACGGGTCAAAAATGACCAAAATCGCACCCCCGGCCCTTTTAGCCCAAAACGGGTGAAAAATGACCAAAATCGCTCCCCCGGCCCTTTTAGCCCAAAATCGGTCCAAAATGACAAAAATCGCACCCCCGGCCCTTTTAGCCTGAAATCGGTCAAAAATCGCAGCCCTTTTAGTCCAAAATCGGTCCAAAAATGTTTGTCCTGAAGGGTCTGTACTAATGGAGGAGGGGTTTGTCCTGGGGGGTCTGTTCTAATGGAGGGGGTGGTTAGTCCTGGGGGGTTTGTACTAATGGAGGGGGTGGTTTGTCCTGGGGGGTTTGTACTAATGGAGGGGGTGGTTTGTCCTGGGGGTCTGTACTAATGGAGGGGGGGTGGTTTTTCCCGGGGGTCTGTACTAATGGACAGGGGGTGGTTTGTCCCGGGGGGTCTGTACTAATGGACAGGGGGTGGTTTGTCCCGGGGGTCTGTACTAATGGAGGGGGGTGGTTTGTTTTAGAGGGGTCTGTACTAATGGAGGGGGTGGTTTGTCCTGAGGGGGGTCTGTACTAATGGAGGGGGTGGTTTGTTCTGAGGGGGGTCTGTACTAATGGAGTCATTGCCAGAATTGTCATTGCCAGAATACAGATCTGGGTGCTAATCAGCGGACTCGCCATGGGCAATTCAGAGTGAGCTGACTCCTGATCAGAGGAACCGTTGTTGCTGTATCGCTGGGTTAGGTGAGAGGGCCGATCGGCCATTATCTACTAACGTCCATAGGAACTGCAGTCTCTGACCATCTCTTGTATCATGTCTGCAGTCTCTGACTGTCTCCTGTACTATGTCTGCAGTCTCTAACAATCTCCTGGATTATATCTCCAGTCTCTGACCATCTCCTGTAATATGTCCGCATTCTCTGACCATCTCCTGTACTATGTCTGCAGTCTCTGACCATCTCTTGTAACATGTCTGCAGTCTCTGAACATCTCCTGTACTATGATTGCAGTCTCTGACCATCTCCTGTACTATGTCTGGGGGCTCTTTCTAACAGACAGCCCTCTGTGTGTGCATCAGAAAAACTCCCCTCCAGGTCTCATTAGTGTACTCTCCTTCTGTATTTTCTTTATTGTTAAAAGATCATGGGAGGATCCCAGGGTAACAAAGAGTTCTTAGGGCAGTGGTTCTCAACTCCAGTCCTCAGGATCCACCCACAGGCCAGGTTTGCAAGATAGCTGAAATACATCACAGGTGATATCACTGATTGCAGCTCAGTGATTGCAGTATTCTAGTCTGCAACTCCCCAAGGTAATACTTAAAATCTGGTCTGTTGGTGGGTCCCGAGGACTGGAGTTGAGAACCACTGTCTTAGGGGAACATCTCTGTGTTTGAGTCGTTGCCATAGAAACATTTGTAAAGGGGAGGAGTTGGTAAGATGACCACACCCACGTGGGGGCGCCAGTAATATTTCTGCACCCAGGCGTCTGTGACCCTAGGATCGGCCCCTGCCATCATACAGACTTTGAAGTTGGCGATGACTGACTTCCATCAGCTGATTGCAGCTTTTACTCAGGTGTATGAGAATGAATTTCAGGAGCACTGCAACCACCCAGCACCTCGCCTTAGTCCCTGCAGGCCTCTCCTCCAGCCTGTCCACTGCCTGCTAGAAAGCTGTAGCAAGGTAATAGTATTTCTATATTTAATTCCCTTTTTTTTCATCTTCTGAATGGCAGTGGCAACAGACCAGTCATGCAAAAAATGCTAAAAACTAATGAAAGAAAAGACTTAGAAAGTATATATCTTCCTGTACTCAATAACGATGTTCTAGGAGACACTGAGCAGTTCTGTGGCCAATTTAGGAACACCAAGAGTCCAGCTTCTGTTATTTTCTGAAGGCTGTCTCCAGTCTCCTTCTGTACCAGTCCTTAGATGTGGTGGCTGCATTGCTTTTCTTTGTTCAGGCTATTGAACATTTTCAGCAGGTACAAAAAATACCTGTTCATCTTGCCAGAAATGCAATGTCCTTGTCACCTTTCTCCGAGCCCAACACTGCAAAAACAATTCTAACTTCATTCTGTAAACTACAAATCCGTTTGACCCCCTATGTAATGGAGATGAAGAGAGGAAGTTATATTGTAGTCAAGCTTGGGTAACAACCATGGATCCCACCATAGATACAATGGTGGGGTCAGCATAGCCAGCCAGGGACAGGAAGTGTGTTATTTGAAGGATTATCTGGTGGCGGGTGAAAAATCCTGAAAAAAAAATGTATCCATCACATCTAGGGACTGGTAAAATACGATTTGTGTATTACATTATTGTTTTTGAGTTTAGCTGCTCTTCAATGGAAGGACTGGGTTAATCACTCCCTGTTTAGGGTCCCTATATCAATTCACAGCATCAATTACACTCTGTAGGTAACAAGCCACGCCCACCCCAATCTGCCTCCATAGAAATGGCTGTCCCAAAAGAAGCTTGGTTTCCGCTGGCAATAGTGGCGCTCAGCACAAGAGTAGCTTGGCTGCATTTTCTGAGGAAACTCGGCTTAAGGTCTACTGGCTTCAAAACAGCAAATTGATGTCAGACTTCTACAAATACTTGGTGTAGGTAAACCCCAACAGATAACTTATTATTTGCCTCCTTTTGAGCTGTTAATGGCGTAGTGCGGGATATAAAAAAACAAAACAAAACATGCATACAGTGGATATAAAAAGTCTACACACCCCTGTTAAAATGTCAGGTTTCTGTGATGTAAAAAAATGAGACCAAGATAAATAATTTCAGAACTTTTTCTACCTTTTTAATGTGACCTATAAACTGTACAACTCAGTTTAACAACAAAATAATATAGTTGCACCCTTCTCCTGACTGATACCTTTTAACAATGGGATCCCTCTGATGCTTTGGAAGCTCTCTGCAGACCATGGCATTTGCTGTAGGATGCGGCTAAGAAATTGTCAGGAAAGACCTACTAGAACAGCTAAACTTTATTTGGGGTTAATCAGAGGCACTTTAAATGATGGCAGGTATGTACTGTCTCCTATTTAACATAAGGTTGAATGTGATTGCTTATTTCTGAACACAGCTACATCCCCAGCTATAAGAAGGTGTACACACTTATGCAACCACATTATGTTATTTTTTTATTTTTACTTCCCCCCTGTTTGTTTTTCAATGGAGTTGTACAGTTTATAGGTCACGTTAAATTATTTGTCTTGGTCTCATTTTTTACATCACAGAAACCTGACATTTTAACAGGGGTGTGTAGACCTTTTATATCCACTGTACCTATGTGGCTGTAGCATCGATCCAATGAGGCAGCTGTCCCCCTGGCTAGCTCTTAAGACCAGGAATTGAGCGATGGCATGATCAGATCAGATCTGGCCAGTTCATCCATGCTGGACTACTAAACACTTCCCTCCAACAGGGCAATTGCCCCCCGAAATAGTCGCACTGACAATCTCCCATGTCATTGCTCCCTTTGCCCGCAGCCCGAGTCTCTCTCTCACATCAGCCGATCAGCGGCAACGAGAGAGAGACCCATCTAATGTAGTTACGGCCGCACTGACTGACTAGGAGGGGTGGGTGGAGCCTCTTCCCTGCACCCGGGGCCGCCGGTGTCTAGCAACGAGGGACGTCAGAGTCACGTCGGCAGTGGCGTTTCTGGGGTATGGCAGCCATGGGCACCATGGAGGGGGCGGCAAAAAGCCACCCCCGCACGAAAAAACCTTCACCCGTCCTCCCGCGGCCGCCTCCCGCAACCATGTAGCTTCCGGTGCCGCGGCCGGCCTGCAGGAGCACGGCGCCGGCACAGCAATTGTTTCTTGACCTGGGGAGGCGAGAGACAGGCGCCTCCATTATGGATTACGGCCGATGACTGGCCAGACCGGATCCACGTAGGGTAACAGTGTCCCTCTGCGCGGCATTATCTTCTCCACGGAGGAGCGGGGAATGTGGCATGAGGAGAAGGAATGGTTGAGGGCAGGACGGAAAACCCCCAGCAGCAGCACCAAGGATAGCAGCATTAGTGTTGGCTCCAGTGACTGGGCAGGCAGCAGGGAGATTACATTATCTCTCTGCTGCCTGACTCTGGGAGTCTGGGACACAGCAAGAGACAACCAAAACATCACCTTAGCAGGCAAGTGGCAATCCGCAAGGTGTGGCAGGTGACGTGGCAAGTGGCAATCCGCAAGGTGTGGCAGGTGACGTGGCAAGTGGCCATCCGCAAGGTGTGGCAGGTGACGTGGCAAGTGGCAATCCGCAAGGTGTGGCAGATGACGTGGCAAGTGGCAATCCGCAAGGTGTGGCAGGTGAAGTGGCAATCCGCAAGGTGTGGCAGGTGACGTGGTAATCCGCAAGGTGTGGCAGGTGACGTGGCAAATGGCAATCCGCAAGGTGTGGCAGGTGACGTGGCAGGCAAGTGACAATCCGCAAGGTGTGGCAGGCGACGTGGCAATCCGCAAGGTGTGGCAGTCGACGTGGCAAGTGGCAATCCGCAAGGTGTGGCAGGTGACGTGGCAAGTGGCAATCCGCAAGGTGTGGCAGGTGAAGTGGCAATCCGCAAGGTGTGGCAGGTGACGTGGCAATCTGCATCTGGTGGCAGGCAAGTGACAATCCGCAACATGTAGCAGGTAACGTGGCAAGTGACACACTCAGGTCTCCCACTGATTCTGCATTATGGTGAGTTGAACTACTTCATTTTATATTACAATGTAATTATAGAAAAAATGCGCTTCAATCATCCTGACACTGGTGCCGGGATGATTGAAGCGCAAACACCAGCCGTTTCCCCGATAAATTGCCCACAAAGAAAATAGATTTTCTGGCAGTGTCCCTCCCGACACTAGACTCTGGATCCGCCCCTGGTCCTAGGGTGGCAACATTAAGTGTGGTCACTCAAGAAGTGTTATTCCTCCAGGTGAAAATAAAGGGAAAAATGCATGAAAAAAACTGCAGTCATCACATCTAAGGACATGTAACCTGCAATATCTGACCATTTTTGGGGGGGTTTAGATGCACTTTAATTTACAGAAGTGACATAGGCACTTTGTTAGAGGCTATATTGTATTGATTATTGCATCTCATTTACTATATATATATATATATATATATATATATGTATCCCATTTATATTTATATTTCCCTTTTTTGCTTGTTAGGAGCTGGAGGCTGTTGCCCAGTTTACAGCAACCTCAAACACTATAACTGAGGTGGTGAGAAAGAGGCAGCAGAGTAAAGAGTCCTGGGGAGGAGGCAGCATTGCAACTCTGCGTAAGTAAAACCAATTGAAGTCTCACCTTCTGTTAAGCCTTGGCTCCTTGTAATTGGGGAATAGTATTGGTTGATTTTATCAGACATAGTTCTGTTTAAAGTGATAGTGAAACATAAAAAAAAAGTCACTGGCTGCTACTAAGTACATATCTCCTAAACACTTTTTGGAGACATTTACTGTACGTACAGGTAAGCCTTATTAAAGCGGTAGTAAACCCTCAAAAAATACTTTAAATTTACTAATATTCCAAAAGACATCATAAATGATAAACGATTGATCACTCTTTTGGTTTAGAAAACGTTTCTCTTACTGTATAAAAATGTTCTTCTTTCTCCGTTTATTTTCTGTCTTCGCCGGCGCCATCTGTACTGTGGGTCTTCCGTGTCTGCAGTGATAAATGCTTCCGCCCACAGTACCTAATTGTCCTGTTAATCCCGCGCATTCGCAGTAACAAAATAGCCAAGCCTCTTCTCTTGGGGACGAAAAAGATCAGGAACCATCGCGGGAGGTTGGGGCTGACGTCTACAACAGGAAATGACGCAGCCCCGACATACACAGGCATCTGTCCGGCAGGGTCTCAAGTTGCCGGATTTTAGCGATGTTACGGCGCATGCGCTTGTGACGTCATTCAATGGAAATATTGCAATAACACAGGAAGGAAGCAGGTAGGCAAAAAATTGATAATAGCAATAGCATGGGGATGTTAGGAGCCATGATGGGATTGAAAGTTTGAAATTTGAGTATACAACTGCTTTAAAGGCCTACCTGTAGGTATAAATCCAAAGGCAGAATTTACTACCGCTTTAAAACTGACTTGGGCCTTTAAGGGGTTAGTCCATTAAAAAAACAAAAAAAAAACTATGGATGGTTGTTGGTGGATTCACTATACACTTACCAGGATAACTGGATATCTGCAGAGATACGGACCCCTATTACAGCCGTAACACGTTTTACCTATCTATCGGATTTTGGTAAGCCTTGATGGGAAGGAGTTCTCACCCCAAGACCCGGGGTCCCAACACAGCTGCAATTTTGCTGCTTTGACTTAGGAGTGTGATCAGGCCCTTCTCTGTTTATTGCTATGGAGTCACCAATAGGCAGAGAGCATGGCCCTTTTTGTTTGGAATAAATCTGAGCAACAAGTTGTTTGTGAAACAATGCTGAGATTTACCTTTTGAAATCGCCTGGATCAGGGGTCTCCAACCTTTCTGAACAAAGGGCCAGTTTACTGTCCCTCAGACTTTGAGGGGGCCGTACTGTGGCCAGTGGGAGTAGAAAATCCCCTGGCATCAATGGGAGTGAAGAATACCCAATTGGTATTATTGGCATTATTGGGAGGAATAGTGCCACATTGTTGGTATTAGGGGAAGAAATCGTGCCCCATCATTGGTGACAGTGGGAGGAATAGTTCCCTATCATTGGTGTCAGTGGCAGGTAGAGTGCCCCGTCATTGGTGTGAGTGGGAGGAATAGTGCCCTATTGTTGGTATCAGTGACAGGAATGACACCCCATTGTTATAGAAGGAATAGTATTTTGTATCAGTAGGAGGAATAGTGTCCCAAGGGTTAAAGGCAAGTAAAGGGCCACATCTCGCCCCCAGGCTGCAGTTTGGAGACCGCTGGCCTATACATTTAATGAGAAGCCAGATGCCTGAACTTGCTACTGTACTGTATACCTTTAAACTGTACCCAACCCAAAACCACGAATTCAGTTAAAGTGAACTTGTTCTGCTCTAAAACATTTCACTTGATGTAGAACCCCTTAGATTCTAGGCCTAGTCCTGTGGCTTTTGCCCATATTGGGAATTGGCGCTGCCTATTCCAGCACTAAGCTATGCCAGAACTTTAGTCGGCAGCATAGGCTCGCCAATTAAACAGTTGAATGACAGATGGCAGGGCATAGTGCGAGTAAGGGCATAATCTCAGTTGGGTAGAAATCAAGGGCTCGCGTACCTTCACAGACTAGGATCCAAGAAGCTCCACAGGGATCAGGAGCACTGGTACCTGCAAGCACTGAATAGTCTGTTCCTCAAGTGACTCTGTAATTAGGAAAGTATGGGGGTGGCTATTACCCTGGAAATGCTATGCCTAGCTTTGTCGGAGTCACAGACCTGGAACACACATGCTGTAAAAAGGAGTGTCGGAATTCCTTATTGCTATACTTACCAAGCATGGAAGCCAAAGCAACAGCATGAAAGACAGGGAACTAGTTCTCTCAAAAGGAGAGTTCAGCGTTAGCAGCCTTCATTTTTTGGCATGGCAAATTCCATTTCAGCATTGTGGTTAGTTAAGAATGTTTCGACCAGGTCAGGTTAATTTTAAAAGAGAAGTTTGGTAATTAAAAAACAAAAAGAAACAATACATGCTCACCTTGGTGGATATAGCATCTGTCCTCTGATGGCTCTAAGACCGAGAACTGAGCGATCAAAGATCAATGACTGCCCATTTCTCGGTCTCCAGTAAGCAGAGAGTGGTGGCTCCCAGCTCTGCCCCTCCAGTGCTCATTGGAGCACCAGCCTGTGGAGGGGGCTGAGCCAACTGCTGGTCCAGGCATCTGGGTGAATCCCGACATTAAAGTCTGGATCTCTTCACACCCTGGACTGGCTCGGTAATGTCAGGCAACTTTAGCCCGCTGTTGGCTAAATACACGTCACAGGAGTGCAGAATGAAGTGCACTGACCCACAGGAGAAGTAGGGCCCAAAGAGATGAAACAAAATATATCACATCATCTGTTTTTTCTGTGATTTAGGGGTGGGGATGGGCATGAAAAAATAACTGGTTTCACCACAAGCAGAATATAATCTCTCCTTTTTTTTATTTTATTAGATCAAGGAGCTAAAACACAACTACGAGCTGTTCCTGAGTGCCCTGCAATAGTGAGAGAGAATTTGAATTGAATATGGTGTCTGCCAACTTATGACTACATTTTGAAAGTTTTCTCCAAACAACACTTGGGTTAGATGATCCTTTCGTGTTTGACGACCGTTCACTAAAATGAGAGAGAGAAAAAATGGCACAGAATCAATTGTTTACTACATACAACCGCTTAAAGGGCTTGCTGGGAGTTGACAAACTGTCCACCATCACCATGGATTTTGTTGGTTGTATGGAATTTTGCAGTGCACAACAAATGACTCCTATGCTTGTAGATGGCAAGAAATTTGTATAGGTCAGCTGGTGTTTAACTCAATAGTAACTCCTACATTTGTGGCCAAATTTGTACTATCTGAAAAAAAAAAAAAATCTACATAGCCCTCTACTATCAGAGGCCCCCTCACCTCAAAATATGACTAGGTGACAAAGATCCCAGTGCAGTAGATCTTCTTCTACTTACATATCTTCCTTAGCGAGGACCCTCATGTAACCTACAAACATATTAGGAATGTCTAGATTGTACTTTACAGTATTAATTATATCAAAATAGTCTAGGCTGAAATTCATTGAAAATGTGGAAATGTACTTAACGCTATCAGACTTCTAAAGCTCTTATCCTTGTTTGTTCCTTCCTGTGTATTTTTCCTTATTCCTACATATTCAGCTTTCAGATATTTGTATATTTTCAACTTCTGTATCAGATTTAATTTGTTCTAACTAGTGCAATTTATGTTGGACTCGTTTTTTTTCATAGACATGTAAAATTTACCCACTGGAATGGTTCGTAGTGTACTTAAAGTATTGCCCACAGTAGGCTTCTAAATGTCTCTGTCTTGAGCCTGTCATTCTGTGCATTTAAAAAAAATAGCAATGTCAATATAATAAAACTTTATACAATTTTTGGACATGGTGAGAGATTTAACTCATTTTTATTGTATTGATAAAAATCAGACAATAACAGCTCAATGCTCCTCCAAACAGGAGGTTGTTCAATAATACCACACAACCTGGTCACAATAGGGGTTCAAGTATCCAGAGATGCTCCTCCTACCCCTTTATAGTGAGGTTAGCCAGAGAAGGTGACAATTTTCTAGCCATCAAAGCTATGCAACTTTGCAGATAGTGAACCCTCCAAATGCACAATAACTGTGAGCCAACAAAAATTGCACAATAGTATGAGCGAGGAAAGATTTTATGAAGTCCACAAAGACCACGCCTAAAGCGCTGACTTCTAACAAAGTGCATAGTTTGCCGTCTGTTCCCTATAATACTCCACACTAAGGCCCCTTTCGCATGAGAGGTCTGATTGGGTCTGCCTTTCCATTTTCTTTTTTTTTTTTCAGGCGTGCCTGATTGGACCCTACATTCTTCCTCTATGGGCAGTTGGATGTAAACAGAATTTTGTGTCCTTTTACAGCTGGCTATCCGGCAGAAACAAACAGAAGGGGATTCATTCCCCTCTGTCTTGCCGGATTGGAGGGCAGTTGGGTGTAGAGGAGGCTGTGTCCATATCCACTGTGCACATGTAGAGCAGACATTGACCTGTCATCTGGCCACTCTGCTCAGCAGGAGATCAACAGACGGATCCCATGCTGAGCAAACCGGAGTCCAGCCTGTGTGAAAGGGGCCTAACGCTGATCATACAGTCTGATTTGTACAAGCCCCTTAGAAGCAAATATGTAGTGCAATGGTTTTCATGATTGGATGCAAACTACATGTATTGTTTATAGGTAGATCCTTGTATTAAAGATTTTGTAAATCTAAAAGAAATTATGCATTCTGATTGTACAGTGTATGCCTAGTTTTAGACTTGCATTTTTATGGCCCATTCATAAAATGTATGCTTTGATACTATGGATTTCTTCTCTTTGACCAGCAACGAAAACAAACCTCTTCAAAAAAGGTGCTTACTAGTAAGGTTATTACATACATTTCCAAAGAAATGGGTGAGGACATTTTCTATAAATGGGTTATCCATTTTAAGGTAATTTACCAAACTAAGGATAAGACACTATTTATAGGAGTCATCTGCTGGCTGAAGACGCTCACAACTGATTGAGTAATCAGCGGTGGATATTGTGTACCTCAAACATTGATGTATACTCAGGAAAATTCCGATCTCTGTGTGTGTAAATGTGTATTACAAACAAGATGTGTTTGGTCTGGTCTGGTCTGTGGTGGTCTTTGGTTTGGTCTGTGCTGGTAGGTCACCAGGGAGGAGACTGTAAGCGGGAAGCAGGGTTGGGACACCTGCGGACTCTGGCCCTAAGGTAAGAAAGAAGCTCATGGGGGTTCCTCTTTTCTTACTCCCTGGTAGAGGGGGCACCGGGGGTTTTGGTTTGATCCTCTGTACTATCCACAGACATGCAGGTCTGGTCCGGGGAATCTGACTGTGTGTGTGTATACCTTTTTCCCTACTGGTAATGGGGATTAATTGGGTCTTCCTAGGTGGCTGGGGTGCCGGTCACAGGGTGATTGCACCCTGTCTCTCCTTGTAAAAAGCTCTTACCACCTTGTATCCTCACCCTGTAGGACAAAGGATGGGAACAAAAAGAGTAAAAGGAGAACCGCCTATGGGAGAGATGCCTGCAAGTACATGTTATCTACTACCTGGACACCAACTCCAGTACTGCAACGCTCTATAAACGATTCCTATAGAGCATGAAAAAAATGACAATCTTTTTCTTGGTCTTCACGAAGGTTCCTACTCTGCTGGAGGAGAAGCAACTATCTTTGTGGGCACCGAGGCTCTAGTGGAGCCCTCCCTACATTTGGTCAAGCTCCATATCCTCGGTTGCTGGTTCAGCTCCTGATGTTTGCTGCTGATTGATATGGATGGATCATGGCTGCTGGCTTCCCCAAAACTGCGTGGCTGCAGCAGGCCATGCTCGTTAATCCCTGCAGGTGTTGGCCTTCTGATTGCATACCTCAAGGCTTATATGGTTACCACCTCTTCCAAAGGTGTCAGCAGCTTTCATTTATCACTAGATTTGGTCTTGTTATGAGCTGGGAGGCTCTGTCTGTCTCCCACCTGAATGTGGGCTATATAAATCAGTTGGGTTGTACTGCAGCAGGTTGGCCCCCCCTTGGCGAACGACATAACTGTACGTCGGTTCGCCTTTTGACCACTAGGGGGCGCACCCGCTGCGCCATGCTGGAGCCAATGCGAGTGTCCACCGGGCACCCGCGATCGCTCGTGACAGAGCGAGAACCGGGATCTGTGTGTGTGATCCCGGTTCTCTCGGGAGAGAGGAGAGAGATCGTGTGTTCATACTAAGTATGAACACCTATCTCTCTCCTCCCTTAGTCAGTCCCATCCCCCCACAGTTAGAACACACCTAGGGAACACAGTTAACCCCTTAATCGCCCCCTAAGATTAACCCCCTCCCTGCCAGTGACATTTATACAGTAATCGGTGCATTTTTATAGCACTGATCGCTGTATAATTGTCAATGGTCCCAAAAATGTGTCAAAAGTGTCCAATTTGTCTGCAGCAATATCGCAGTCCCGATTAAAAATCGCAGATCAGATTTTTTAAACCAAAAATATGTAGAATACATATCGGCCTAAACTAAGGAATTTTTTTTTTTTTTAATTGGGATATTTATTATAGCAAAAAGTAAGTTATTGTATTTTTTTTTCAAAATTGTCACTCTTTTGTTTATAGCGCAAAAAATAAAAACCGCAGAAGTGATCAAATACCACCAAAAGAAAGCTTGAATTGTGGGGAAAAAATTAGTTTGGGTACAGCATCGCACGACCACACAATTGTCAGATAAAGTGAGGCAGTGCCGTATCGCAAAAAAATGTCCTGGTCATTGAGTAGCTAAATCTTCCAGGACTGAAGTGGTTAAATATGTAATTTTTAGGAGACTCATATTTGCTTCTGTTCCAACTAAATTATTGGGTTAGGTCTAGGACTATTGTGAGTCAACAGTATCTGCTATGCACTCCAGTTTGTGTGCTTAGACTTCTATCACCTGGAGCTCCCTGGGTTCCACCACTGGATAGATGTAGCCTAGTCTCTGGCTACCAATTCATTATATATCTATGACTTGATTTTTTTTTTTCCACTTCAGCGAAAATTTTTCTGAGAGACGTATCAACTTTGAATATCAAAATTTATCCCCTCTCATTTTTCACATCATTGTGGCTTATTTCCGTCTTATCTTTAATAGTTTTCCAATCATATTTCTTTATCTGATAAAAAAAACAAAAAAAACTTTAAAGTATGTGACTACCACTATACCTTTATTCCTTAATCCCTCTATAAGTTATCCCCCCTTCCCCCCCCCCTCCCCTCTTTTATGTCTGGTTTACTCCTTCTTATATTCCATATCATTTTAGCTCTGTACCTGTTGCTTCCTTCATCTTGTCTAAATATGTATCCGAGGTTTTATATATTTTTCCATCCCTCCCAGAGACTATTGCGCTTATTATCTCCTCTTTCTCTGCTTCTCAGCAGATCCATTTTACAATAATAATCTATTTTCTCAAACCATTCTCTAATATCTGGTTTTCCACTTTTTAGCCAATATCTTGGGATCAGACCCTTAGCGGCGTTCAGAAGACTCGGGACCATTGATCTCATATATTGTTTCCTTGATTTTTTATAGTCATGAAACAGGCAGGTCCATATGTTTTTGTTCTTTTCTTTCACCAGTTATTTCCCCTATGCTTTTTAGTACTTCGTGCCAGTAATCCGCTATTATTGAGCATCCCCACCATAGATGTGTCATCGTTGCTTTTTGACCACATTTTCTCCAACACAGAGGTGTTTTTTCTTGCTGGTATCTATGGGTTCTCACTGGTGTCAAATACCATCTTGCTACCAATTTGTAATTCATTTCAATGGTCTTCATATCCCAGGCATTATTGTATCCCATTTCTATTATTTTTTCCACTCTCTGGTCTTCAAATTTTAAATTCATTTCTCTCTCCCATTGTTTTATGTACTCAGGTCTTTCTTGTCCATCCAGATCAGCTAATATTCCATATATTCTTGATATTCCATTTTCAGTGGTGTTTTATTGAAACAGAGCTGTTCCAAAGAATTTAATTTCTCTTCTTCTCTAAGTGTGGTATTGTGTTTACTAAGTGTCTTAATTGGCAATAATTCCATTCACTCATCTTCTACCCGTTGATTTCTTCTAGTTCCAATCGTGTTTTGATCCTACCATTTATAGTGATATCTTTCAATTGTGGATTTCTTATTCCTCGACCTGCAAATATTTCCTTCCCAGGGGTAAAGAAATTCGTTCCTGTGAGTGCTAATAGCGGTGAATTGTGTCTCCATTCATTCTTCAAGTGTACTATATCCCAAATTTTGAAAACATTTTTAGTTATTTCGTGAGTTTCCGTGTCCATTAATCTGAACTTTCGTGGTATCCATATATTTTTGTGCAGTGTAGTTTTACTTATTGTGTTTTCCATTTCTACCCACTTTTTTTCACTATTTTCATTTGTCCACTCAAACATACGTGTCAAAACTATTGCTTTGTAGTACCTACTTATGTCTGGAGTAGCTAATCCTCCGTGCTCCCTTTTCCTTGTGATCTGTGTATATTTAATTCTTGGTTTTTTATTGAACCAGATATATTTTAACAATATTGTTTTGATTGTTTTGAAAAAACTCTGTGGAATCGTTACTGGCAACATCTGGATTTTGTAAATTATTTTTGGAAGGACCATCATTTTAAACATATTTACTCTTCCAATCCATGAAAGTGGTTGTGTACTTAGTTTTTTTATTTCTTCTTTAACCTCATTAGTTAATGGGATATAATTTGCCTGATAGATTTTTTCAACCCTTGGGGTTAATTTGATTCCAAGATATTTTAGTTCTTTTACCCAAGTAAATGGAAATTCTTTTTGTAGGGACTGGACTTCTTTTTCCCCCAATCCTATATTTAATATGTTTTTATTGGGTTTAGTTTGAAGTTTGACAGTTCTCCATTTTTTTTATTTCTTTCAATATTTTTGGCAGTGTCACTCTTGGGTTGGTTACATACATCAGGATGTCATCCGCATCTGCCACGATCTTATGTTCTTTTTCTCCAATTCTCACCCCTCTCACATCTTGGTTGTTACGGAGTGTTGCTAAAAATGGTTCCAGTGCCAATACATATAGTAGTGGAGAAAGCGGACAGCCTTGCCGTGTTCCATTCTGCATCTCGATCAAAGGAGAGAGTGTACCATTCACCTTTTACCATTGCTGTCGGTCCATTATATAAATTTGTTACCCACTTCATCATTTTTGTCCCTAGTCCCAGATGGCGCAACGTATCCATCATGAATCCCCAGTCTACCCTGTCAAATGCTTTTTCTGCATCTATTGACAGGAATAGAGCTGGGGACTCATTTTGCCCACTCTTGTGTAACATCAGTATTGTTTTTAAGCTGTCGTCCCTTCCTTCTCTCCCCGGAACAAATCCAGTCTGATCAGGGTTAATCCAGAGTGGGATTCATTTTTTTATTCTGGTGGCTAGGATTTTTGCATACAATTTTGTGTCCACGTTCAGCAGGGCAATAGGTCTGTAGCTTGAGCAGTTGGTTCTGTCCTTCCCTTCCTTGGGCAACACTGTAATATGGGCTAATAGCGATTCTCTTCTTATTTCTTCTTCTTCGCCTATATTCAGATATTCTTGTAACTTAGGGATCAATTGTTCTTGGAATTTTTTTAAATACTTGAACGTGAACCCGTCTGGTCCTGGGCTTTTTCCTGTGGGAGTTTCCTTTAATGCCAGTTTTATCTCTTCTTGCGTTATTTTTTTCCAGCTCTTTTATATGCTCAAATTTTGTTTTTGGTAAATTTGCTTTTTTTAAGTAGTCTTGTATCTTCTTTTTTCTTATATCTTCCTCTAACTGTATTTCCTGTGTTTTTATTGCATATAATGAGCTGAAATATTTTAGAAATGCTGATGCAATATCTGTTGTCTTGTTTACTACTTCTCCTTCCTCGTTTTTGATCTTCTCAATGAAGTTTAAAAACTTCTTTTTTTTTTTTTTTACCATGTTTGCGAGATATTTTCCTGGTTTGTTGTCCCATTTAAATTTCTCTTGTAAAACTCTATTATATTCCCTCCTTGACATGACGTGATGATGCAAATTGTTGGCTTTGTAGTATGGGCATCAATTGCATAGGTAGGCAGTTTGTTGGGTATTAGATGAATACACTATGACTCTAACCTCATGCTTCAGCAGTATGTTATGTCTCTATGTATTTAAATACTCAACATCGGAGCTTATGCTTATAGTTTATATTCTTTTGGTACCATTGTGGATCATACCTCCATATGTGATTCAGTATCTTGACACTGCATATGTAATGGTTCAAATGGTCTGCGTGAAGTGTAGCTCCCATTTGTATATGTGGCTGTATGTATTGGGAGGTGTTTACCGATCTTTAACTTGTCATGTGCAATCTGTTGTCTTGCTGCATTAATGTACACAGACAACAGGGGTGTAAATAGGTTAGAGAGGACATCTCTGGTCGCTGAAACCTTACCAGGGTATCTTTATGCAATCTCTCAGGCCATACATAATAGGTTGTGGAATTTATGTGATTTTTTTTATTCCTCTAGTCTTCTTTGAGAGATAGTCCTTGTTGCAGAAAGTTCTGCAAGATTTGTTGTGGTATGAATACGCCTTAATATGGGTCTTGTGTATTGGACAACATACTTTAAAGGAGAAGTCCAGCCTAAGCTTGTTTGGCTGGGCTTCTCCTATGGGTCACAGGAGTGCAATTCATTTTGCACTCCTGTGACCCGTTTTCAGCAGAGAGCAGGCTGAATTCTGCTCTCTGCTGACATCACAAGAATCAGTCCAGGCATCGCGACAAAGTTTGGATCCACCAGGTTCCTGGGCTGACACCTGTCTTAGCCTCATAGCGAGCTGCTGAGAGCCTGAGATGGCCACTCCCGCCCCTCCACAGCTCAGCAGCAGAGTGGAGAGCTGCTGACTGGTAGTAGGCAGCTCTCTACTCGGGGGGGGTGTGAGAACCGAGCCATTGGCAATGTTCGATCACTCGGTTCTCAGTGTAGAGGCGCCGGGGGGGGAAAGATGCAGCATCAGACCGATGCCAGCCAGCTCTGCACATTGCGGCCATTTGAACATTCCTTGTGATTAGGGATGAGCTTCGTGTTCGAGTCGAACCCATGTTCGACTCGAACATCGGCTGTTCGATCGTTCGCCGAATTGCGAACGTTATGGGCCGTTCGCGCTAAATTCGTGTGGCGCGTCACGGCCCATAATTCACTGCGGCATCGCAGTGCATTGCTGGCTGATGATTGGCCAAGCATGCACTATGACCCGCATGCTTGGCCAATCACAGCGCCGTCAGTAGAGAGAGCTGTAATTGGCCAAAGCCAGGGTGGCTTTGGCCAATTATGGCTCAGGGGATTTAGTACACACCCCACACTATATAAGGCCGCCTGCACGGCGGCCCTGTGTAGTGTGTGTTCCGGTGTGCTGAGAGATAGAGAGAGAGAGAGAGAGAGAGAGACAGTGTCATTTGATTTGAGTTAGATAGATTAGGCAGAACAGTCAGTCAGTTAGCTGCACTTACAGTGTATTGTGTATATATATGCATCCCAGGTGTTGCATATATATATATACACTGTATTCAGTTTAGCTAGATCCGTTCCTGTTATCTTCTATCTAGACTATTTACATTTAATGCAGTGCGTCCTGCTCACAGTGTTCAGCTAGATCCGTTCCTGCTATTTACATTTAGTGCAGTGCGTCCTGCTCACAGTGTTCAGCTAGATCCGTTCCTGTTATCTTCTAGACTATTTACATTTAGTGCAGTGCGTCCTGCTCACAGTGTTCAGCTAGATCCGTTCCTGCAATTTACATTTAGTGCAGTGCGTCCTGCTCACAGTGTTCAGCTAGATCCGTTCCTGCTATTTACATTTAGTGCAGTGCGTCCTGCTCACAGTGTTCAGCTAGATCCGTTCCTGCTATTTACATTTAGTGCAGTGCGTCCTGCTCACAGTGTTCAGCTAGATCCGTTCCTGCTATTTACATTTAGTGCAGTGCGTCCTGCTCACAGTGTTCAGCTAGATCCGTTCCTGTTATCTTCTAGACTATTTACATTTAGTGCAGTGCGTCCTGCTCACAGTGTTCAGCTAGATCCGTTCCTGCAATTTACATTTAGTGCAGTGCGTCCTGCTCACAGTGTTCAGCTAGATCCGTTCCTGCTATTTACATTTAGTGCAGTGCGTCCTGCTCACAGTGTTCAGCTAGATCCGTTCCTGCTATTTACATTTAGTGCAGTGCGTCCTGCTCACAGTGTTCAGCTAGATCCGTTCCTGCTATTTACATTTAGTGCAGTGCGTCCTGCTCACAGTGTTCAGCTAGATCCGTTCCTGCTATTTACATTTAGTGCAGTGCGTCCTGCTCACAGTGTTCAGCTAGATCCGTTCCTGTTAAATTCCTACTGACCGGCAGGCTTGTCTGGTTACAGTATATAAAGCTACCTGAAGAAAATTACAGGTGTTCTATTTGATCCTATTAGTACCACGGTCAGGCAGCTAGACTATTTACATTTAGTACAGTGCGTCCTGCTCACAGTGTTCAGCTAGATCCGTTCCTGTTATCTTCCTACTGACAGGCAGGCTTGTCTGGTTACAGTATATAAAGCTACCTGAAGAAAATTACAGGTGTTCTATTTGATCCTATTAGTACCACGGTCAGGCAGCTAGACTATTTACATTTAGTACAGTGCGTCCTGCTCACAGTGTACAGCTAGATCCGTTCCTGTTATCTTCCTACTGACAGGCAGGCTTGTCTGGTTACAGTATATAAAGCTACCTGAAGAAAATTACAGGTGTTCTATTTGATCCTATTAGTACCACGGTCAGGCAGCTAGACTATTTACATTTAGTACAATGCGTCCTGCTCACAGTGTTCAGCTAGATCCGTTCCTGTTATCTTCCTACTGACAGGCAGGCTTGTCTGGTTACAGTATATAAAGCTACTTGAAGAAAATTACAGGTGTTCTATCCCAGCTTAGTGCAGCTACAGGCCATTAGTATGTCTGGAAGGCCAAGAAGGAGAGGCAGACAGTCACAAGCCAATAAGAGAGGGCAAGCAGGCTCTGTGTCTAGTGCTGGTCGTGGAGACGGTGCATCCTCATCAGCACGTGGCCATGGGACACGCTTGGCCTTTTTTTCGGCAGCTGGCCATGTTGAGCCGCAACATGCGGAAGACTTGGTCGAGTGGATGACCAAGCCGTCCTCATCCTCCTCATCCTCTCTCACCCATGCCCAGGGTGCTTTGTCTGGCAAAGCAGCGGCCTCTTCCCTCAGCTCAATGTCATCAGTGACTCCTTCCCTAGCTCCACCATGTCCTCATGAGGATTCCCTCGAACTGTTTGACCACAGTGTTGGGTACATGCTCCAGGAGGATGCCCAGCGTTTGGAAGGCTCTGATGACGATACTGAGCTCGATGAAGGCAGTAACATGAGCGCGGACAGAGGGGGTGCCCAAGAAGGACAGCAATCTGGCAGTCATGCTCCCCCTGCTGCAGCATACTGCCAGGTTTGCTCCAGTGATGAGGAGGGAGGGGATGATGAGGTCACTGACTCAACGTGGGTGCCTGATAGGAGAGAGGAGGAGGAGGAGGAGGAGGAGGAGGAGGCGGCAGCACATCACCAACGAGGCAGGATGCCCTCCAGGGGCCAGCCTAAGGGCAGCACATTGACTGCATCACACCCCAAAGCTCCACATGTGCAGGGCGCTGCAGTCTCTGCGCGTTATTCAAAAAGTTCTTTGGTGTGGGCCTTTTTTGAGACGAGTGCATCAGATCGCACCGCTGCTATTTGCAACATATGTCTCAAGCGTATCTCGCGTGGCCAAAATATCTCCCGCTTGGGTACCACATGCTTGACCAGACATATGTTGACCTGCCATGCAGTTCGTTGGCAAGCGTATCTAAAAGACCCACACCAAAGAACAAAGAGGATCTCTCCTTGCTCCTCATCAGCTGAGATTTCCAACCCCACTAGACCTTCAGTCCTCTCTGAGACCTGCAGTGAGAGGAATGAAGGTGTAGAATTAGGTGTGTCACAGCCAAGTACTTGTGGGCAATCTGCTTTTGGTACACCGACGTCAGATTGTACCAGGCAAATTTCCCTGCCCCAGCTGCTGCACCGCCGAAAGAAGTTTGCTCCCAGCCATCCACATGCCCAGCGGTTGAATGCTAGCTTGGCAAAATTGCTAGCACTTCAACTGCTGCCTTTTCAGTTGGTAGACTCTGCCCCCTTCCGTGAGTTTGTGGAATGTGCGGTTCCTCAGTGGCAGGTACCCAAACGCCACTTTTTCTCACGGAAGGCGATTCCGGCTCTCTACCGGCATGTGGAAGGCAATGTCCATGCCTCGCTGGACAGGGCGGTCAGCGGTAAGGTGCATATTACCGCTGACTCATGGTCCAGCAGGCATGGACAGGGACGTTACCTAAGTTTCACGGCGCATTGGGTGACTCTGCTGGCAGCTGGGAAGGATGCAGGACAAGGTGCAGTAGTGTTGGAGGTTGTTCCGCCACCACGCCTCCAAAATGCTGATTGTGACACACCTCTCTCCTCCACCCCCTCCTCTTCTTCTTCCTCCATGGCCTCTTCCTCGGAACCAGCGGTGCTCCGTAGGCGTTCAAGGGGCTACGCAAGTACGCAGGCCAAAAGATGCCATGCGGTGCTTGAGCTGGTGTGCTTGGGGACAGGAGCCACACTGGGGCAGAGGTTCTGTCAGCTCTGCAGGGGCAGGTTCAGAGGTGGTTGACGCCACGCCAACTTAAGGCAGGAATGGTGGTTTGCGACAATGGCACCAACCTCCTCTCTGCCCTCCGACAGGGACAAATGACCCATGTGCCCTGTTTGGCTCACGTCCTTAACTTGGTGGTGCAGCGGTTCTTGGGCAGGTACCCGGGCTTACAGGATGTCCTGAGGCAGGCCAGGAAAGTCTGTGTGCATTTCCGCCGGTCATATAATGCCAGTGCTCGGCTGACGGACCTCCAAAAGGAGTTTAACCTGCCCAAGAACCGCCTAATCTGTGACATGCCCACCAGGTGGAACTCAACGTTGGCCATGCTGCAGCGGCTGCACACGCAGCAGAGGGCCATCAATGAGCACCTGTGCGACTATGGCACCAGGACAGGGTCAGGGGAGCTTGGTTTTTTTTCCCCACGCCAGTGGGCCATGATCAGGGATGCATGCACTGTCCTGTCACCATTCGAGGAGGCCACGAGGATGGTGAGCAGTGACAGTGCATGCATCAGTGACACTGTCCCCCTTGTCCACCTGTTGGAGCACACGCTGCGTGGAATAATGGACAGGGCACTTGAGGCAGAACAGAGGCAGGAAGAGGAGGACTTCCTTAGCTCTCAAGGCCCCCTTTATCCAGACAGTGTTCCTGCGTGCCCGCCGATCACACAGGAAGAGGACGAGGAGGAAGAGGAGGAGGAGGAAGATTGTGTCAGTATGGAGGTGGAGCCTGGCACTCAGCATCAGCAGCAGTCTTTAAGGGATCAGTCCCAAGAAACACATGGACTTGTACGTGGCTGGGAGGAGGTGGCTGCGGACCATGTCGTTCTTAGTGACCCAGAGGACTCCGGACCGAATGCCTCAGCAAACCTACGCTGCATGGCCTCCCTGATCCTGCAAAGCCTGCGTAAGGATCCTCGTATTCGTGGTATCAAGGAGAAGGACCAATACTGGCTGGCAACCCTCCTTGATCCACGTTACAAGGGTAAGGTTGCGGACCTTATCTTGCCATCGCAGAGGGAGCAGAGGATGAAACATCTTCGGGAGGCCTTGCAGAAAGGTCTGTGCAACGCGTTCCCAGAGACTGGGAGGTTACAAACTCCTGTTTCTGGACAACGTGTTGCTGAGGCTTCGGTCAGTCAAAGAAGGAGCGGTGGAGAAGGTGGCCGTCTGACCGATGCGTTCAGACAATTTTTTGGTCCGCAGCCCCAAGGTATGATCGGTTCCAGCAACCATCGCCAGCGTCTGTTTTACATGGTGCAGGAATACCTAGGGGCAAGATCAGACTTGGACACCTTTCCCACCGAAAATCCTCTGGGTTACTGGGTCTTGAGGATGGATCACTGGCCAGAGCTTGCACAGTATGCAATTGAGCTACTGGCCTGTCCTGCATCCAGCGTTCTTTCGGAACGCACATTCAGTGCTGCTGGAGGCGTGGTAACCGATCACAGGGTGCGTCTGTCCACCGACTCGGTCGATCGGCTGACCTTCATAAAAATGAATGAGTCTTGGATCACCACCAGCTACCAAGCACCTGATGCTGATGTAACCGAATAATTTTTTTTGAAATCTCAGATCCCTTCAAAGACTGCCTATGCTGATGCTGAGTGACTATCCCTGAGTAATTATCCTCTTCCTCCTCAATCATCACGCTGATAGCTTGTAAGAACATTTTTGGTTCTGGGCGCCACCACCAGTGCCTAAGGCACAATTTTTCAGCCCCTGTTTAACAGGGGCGTGTAATTACAATTTTTGATGTAATACTTTGCAGCAGGGCTCGTTCCTGCATTCCAACTAGAGTGTCTGTGAGGGGTTGCAGTGTTGTGGCACCAGCACCAGTGCCTAGGGCCCAATTTTTCTGCCCCTGTCTAACAGGGGCGTGTAATTACAATTTTTGATGCAATACTTTGCAGCAGGGCTCGTTCCTGCGTTCCAACTAGAGTGTCTGTGAGGGGTTGCAGTGTTGTGGCACCAGTGCCTAGGGCCCAATTTTTCTGCCCCTGTCTAACAGGGGCGTGTAATTACAATTTTTGATGCAATACTTTGCAGCAGGGCTCGTTCCTGCGTTCCAACTAGAGTGTCTGTGAGGGGTTGCAGTGTTGTGGCACCAGCACCAGTGCCTAAGGCCCAATTTTTCTGCCCCTGTCTAACAGGGGCGTGTAATTACAATTTTTGAAGCAATAATTTGCAGCAGGGCTCGTTCCTGCGTTCCAACTAGAGTGTCTGTGAGGGGTTGCAGTGTTGTGGCACCAGCACCAGTGCCTAAGGCCTAATTTTTCAGCTCCTGTTCAACAGGGGCATGTAATTACAATTCTTGATCTAATATTTCACAGCAGGGCCCTGTGAGGGCTTACAGTGTTGTGGCCACAGCAACACCTAAGGCCCAAATTTCTGCTGAGTATATAGGGCAGGACCCTACTTTCAAACATCTAACTTACAAACGACTCCTACTTGCAAACGGAAGGAGACAACAGGAAGTGAGATGAAATCTACCCCTAGGAAGGGAAATTCTCTCCTGTAAGAGTTAATATGGGAAAACAATTTCTCCTTTCCACTGGTGCTTTCCAATCCTTGTTCCACAAAAAAACCCAAATTTTCAAAAAACATTTTTCATTGGGACAAAAAAGTGAGGTGAAATCTTCTGAAGAGGAGGAAAGACAGCAAAACAAATGTCACAGGGGTGATAACCCTTCCCTATGTTTTCCAAAAAGCTTAGAAAAGATTTTTTGGCTGGAGCTAAACACGTTAAAAATGTTCAAAATTACAAACAGATTCTACTTAACAACAAACCTACAGTCCCTGTCTTGTTTGCACCGCCTGTATACTGCTGTTCAGAGTATATAGGGCCTGGTGGCCCCACACCTTTCCTTATTTTAATTTGGGTGCGGGGTTCCCCTTAATATCCATACAAGACCCAAAGGGCCTGGTAATGGACTGGGGGGTACCCATGCCGTTTGTCTCACTGATTTTCATCCATATTGCCATGACCCGACATGACATTAAACCCGCAAGCAGTTTTAAATGAGATTTTTTCCTTTAAAAATGACATTTGGTGCAGGGACTGTTCTAAACATGGGAAACACGCGTCACTTTACAGGCATACTATAGACACCCCCCAGGTACGATATTTAAAGGAATATTTCACTTTTTTTTTTTTTACTTTAAGCATCATTAAAATCACTGCTCCCGAAAAAACGGCCGTTTTTAAAAGTTTTTTTTGCATTGATACATGTCCCCTGGGGTAGGACCCGGGTCCCCAAACCCTTTTTAGGACAATACCATGCAAATTAGCCTTTAAAATGAGCACTTTTGATTTCGAACGTTCGAGTCCCATAGACGTCAATGGGGTTCTAACGTTCGTGCGAACTTTCGGTCCGTTCGCGGGTTCTGGTGCGAACCAAACCGGGGGGTGTTCGGCTCATCCCTACTTGTGATCACATTGATTTTAATATCAATCATTTTTTATTGGGTTTTAACAAATATAAGGCAAACAAATACATGACATCTTTATGGTGCATTAGATTTTTAGGTCACATAATACAACACGTTTGAACCGGAGGCATCTAGTGCAATAAATGCGTCATTTTCTTTATCGTACATCACAGGAAACAGAGCAACCATAATAATGACTATGTGGGTTATACACCACCTATAGGTGAATGAACACTGGCAACCAATAGACAGGAAAGTTCCCCTCTATATAACCCTCCTTTACAGAAAGCACATCAGTTTTTCACCATTGTCTTCAAGGTGATGGTCACGGATTACATGTGCTTTTGGAGCATACTTGGAAGTCTGGACGGTTCTATTAGGAATCATGGACTTCAATCGGATCCATTTGAAAAAGCTGTCAGCCAAAAATGGATGGTACCCGAGCCTCATGGGAAGCAGAGAAGATTCCTCGAGGTTTTGCCTGTAATGCAGCCTTACAGCGCTGGACCCTGCGTAATGGAAACCTGTGCAGTGTTTGTTCTGACCAAGGTGCTTTCCTGCAGGGTGCTATACAGGTCCAGGGGAGTGGACCCCACATTAAGGGGGGCCTAGTCTCTGAAGGTCTATTATGACAAAGCTTGCCGTGATGGGTGAAGATTGAACTCCTGTTTTGTTCAGTGTCCTGCAGCAGGATGCTAAATCTGCATTTTTTAGCAGTCTCTCTTTAAATAAAAAAGAGAAATAAATCCGACTGTCTGTTCTCCCAGTGGCCACTGGGAGCAGTGTTCCGTTTAATCATGCTATGTATGCTTACTCATGTGGATGTGGTTTCTCCTCCAGCCACTAGAGGGAGCAGGCTTGCTCAGTATGGCCTATTTTTATATCAGCAGGAAGTGGAAGGGCGGCCATGCCATGTGGCAACAGGTTCAGTAGACCTCTGGAGACATAGCAGCAGCCTAAAGATACTAACAAAGTGTGAACACTTACTATGGGAGGACTATATGAAGACAAGTCATGATTATATGCTGCATATTTACTGCTTTTCCGGGGGGACTGTACAGCTGTAAGTTAAAACACCCCTGGATGGTTAGCAGTTCACTTTAAAGTATTGACTGTTCTATAAGCAGGTGCAGCGTGTAATATACATGCCTGCAATCTTGTTGCTTAAATGCATGTTTAAATATACACATTTAAAAAAACGTGAGCGTGGATGCATTTTTTTAAGGTGTTTGTATCTCCAGTATAGTGCATATGTGCTTGACTAAAAGCCTACAGGTCTACTATGGGCCCAGCTGCAGTTAAGCAGGTGCTTGCTTGGAAACCTGCTAAAACGGCATGGTTGCTGGAATGCATGGTTGCTAAAATGCACAGTTGCTAAAAATGCACGGTTGCTGGAACGCACGGTTGCTAAAAACGCATGGTTGCACAAGGATGCATGGTTGCACAAAGATGCATGTTTTTTGTCATGTTTTGCATAAATATGTTTGCATAGAGATACATGATAATGGTTGAACAGAATGCATGGTTGCTTAAGCATGCATGGATGCACAAAGATGCATGTTTAGTCATGTTTGCATAAATGTACAAGAATTTACATGTTTGCATAAAGATACATGATTGCACAAAATGCCTAATCACACAGAGATGCATGGTTTTTAATGCTTACATAAAGATGCATGTTTGGACATTGATTATTCATGATACATTGAAGATACATGGTCGCATAAAGATGCATGGTTGCATAAAGATGCGTGTTTAGGCATGTTTGTATAGATATACATGATTTTTCATAGTCACATAAAGATACATGGTCGCATAGAAATGCTTGATCACATAAAGATGCTTCTGTAACGACAGCCCAAGTATGAAAGGGGTTAAAGTCGTTTAGCACATTCCATTCCCAAACACAAAGGCAGCTACCGAACACTTCCTTCAGCCGAACCAGGAACCCATACAAATAATTCTCCCCCCAAGTAAGAGACAAGATGCTCTGTCTTGAGGGTCAAGCAGGAATGAATCTTTATTCAAACACATGTTATACAGATCCCACTTCAAAACACTTCCCCCCTACCCTTGGAAAACAGGGCGGGTTAAACTGTCCAATGACAAGGGACACACAGGTCAGGTGTGTTTAACTTCTCATCAGTAAACAGTCTTAGCAGGGGGGCTGCTGGAGGAATCCCCCCCTCCCTCCATAGAGATAAACATCTCATAATCCAAGGCAAACAAACACAATAGAACATTGGAATACAGCCACACCCCAAACTAGCACAGCAAATAGTACACAGCACAATGAGACAGCACACATTATATATAAAGGATTGAGTCTGACTAGCACAGATCATAGTGGGGTTCTCATTCACCCTGTGCACCTATTAGTGACTCCCGTCACAATGGCATATCCCGGGTCCCCAGAGTCTGCGTGTCTTGGGGGACATGGACCTGAATCTAAAGTAACACCACCTCAAGGGTCCCCAGGCATACAGCTCACAAAGAGCACCTTTCCCCCAAATGTCAGGGCCCATAATCAGTCGGCAAGAGGCTAGCATTCAGTCCCCTCCAAAAGCCTCTGTCCCGGCTAGGTCTGTCACAGCTTCATTTCATAAAGATACGTGATTATACATGTTTGCTTAAATATACATGGTTATATATGTTCACATGAGGATAAATGGTTGCATAACAATACTTGATTGCATAAAGCTGCTTGATCACATAAAGCCGTTTGATCGAATAAGGATGCTTTATCACATAAAAATGCTTGTTCGCATAAAGATGCTGAATCGCACACTTCATATTTTGCCCAAATGTATATTTGCATGACACGTGCTTCCATAAGCACATGCTTCCATAGAGGCATATTGCTTAAAAACATGCTAGCATGTTTTCATTTGTACTGCACTCTTATGTTTATTACATTAAGCTGTACACATATGTACTTGTTTTTCTGGGACTATTTACCTATGTACTTATTTTACATAAGACTACATGTATAAGGGCTTTTTTGCCTGGGTGCTTCTTTGCCTGAGGGTACATCCATATGAGCGTATTGACCCTGTACTGCATACATAAATGCATGAATGGCAAGAACCCTTGTATACCTACATGTTTCCATCCCTAGGTACTTGCATACCTAACGGGTTGCATAGAGGTAAACCAACATTGTTTTAGGCCTGCATCCCTAAATGGTTCCAGAAAAAAGAGACAGCCGGGGGAAGCAGGAGCACCACTTTCAGGTTCAGGGATCTGGCGGTATCCACATTCCCCGATAGACAGTGGTTTCGGGTGCATTTGAGCCACTGTGGTGTTTGGCATTGCAGTGTGTCCTGGCGCATTCATTTTTTTTTGGTCGGACTGCGGCCATATCACCTTGTTCATGCCTGATCTCGGTTGCTTGAAGCCTAAGCAGGATCAAGCCTGGTTAGTATACAGATGGAAGATTGCCCGGGAATACCAAATTCTGTAAGTTTTCCCCACTGGGGTGAGGGAAGCATCTGAGGCTGCTGGTTTTTGAGAGTACCTCAGACCAGTAAGACTTAGGGTAGTCTCTGAGGTGGTTTGTTCCATCTTTTTTGCTGGCAAAAGACCTGGTAGGTTAAGTGCACCTCTTGGGACTGACTGGGTCTGGCACAGAGGCTTGCTGAAGACACCTCAATACTCTTTACATCAATCTTGGCTCAAGAAGCAGTCAATTCCAGGAGAAATGATTACCTTATCCTTATCCACATTGCACAGCAATGACCCCAATGCTGAAATTGATCAGTCAAATAAAGTAAACCTGATAGCCTATGACAGTCAAACAATTCAGCACTGGGCACTTCTACCTTGGATCTATCAGAGGACAAGCTGCTATTCCACATTGTGGATAGAAATGTTAAGAGCCTGCTAGGCCTACACATGCGCGTTAGGCATGCGCTTAAATCAAATCCAACACAGTCCAAAAGTACATGTAGTATAACAGGCTCCTGAGATAAATTATAACTTATGAGGACTTATTTCGAACTGACACTGTTGGTAAGCTTCCAGTCATGTATCACATGCGCTTAGATGAAACAGTACTGTCTACGGTGTTTGTCTTTTATAGCCAGTGGGATCCTTCCCTCGAGATGTACAAAGTCTTGCAAGAGTTGGAAAGGATGACTAGACTGGGCATCATTGCACCAGTGCAGGAGACTACCCCCTGGGTGTCTGCCATGGCAGCAGTAATCAAGAAAGATGGCACTGTCCGCATATGCATTGATCCAGTGCACCTCAATAAGGCTCTCCTGAGGCCTAATCACCCATTAAAAACTGTAGAGCAAGTGAACGCTGATATGCCATAGGCAAAGGTCTTCAGCATGTTAGATGCAAAATGTGGATTCTGGCAAATCCCTCTGGATGAGAAATCATCATTACTCACAACCTTTATGACCCGATATGGGAGATACAAATGCTTACGGATGCCATATGGAATTTCAACTGGAAGTGAAGTCTTTCAGAGATGTATGGAACAGCTCTTTGCTGGACAGCCATGTGAAATAGTCATGGATGATATCTTGATTTAAGGTTCCTCCGTTGACGAACATGATAAACGACTTAACTGCATACTTGACCATGTCAGAGCCATCAATTTGCTGCTCAACCCTACCAAATGTCGCTTCAGAGTCTCAGAGGTGTCATATTTTGGACACCTTCTCACTGATAAAGGTGTCAAGCCTGACCCAGAAAAAAACAATGCAATCCATGTTTGTCCTCTGGAGCAAGCATTTAATGGATGGCTAAGGTTTCTTGGCATGACCAATTATCTCTCGAAGTTCATTCATCACTACAGTGAGTTAACATCTCCACTCCGTCAGCTTCTGCGCCAAGATGCCGACTGGTGTTGGACTGAACAACATGCTGCTGCTGTGGATACTTTGAAAGCACAATTAACTAGTCCACCTGTCCTACAGTATTTTGATGTGCATAAGCCGGAGGTATTGTCTGCCAATGCTTCCCCGCATGGTCTTGGCGCAATCTGTCTTAAAGAGCCCTCACTGAGACTGACGCACGCTATGCTCAAATTGAGAAGGAATTATTGGGACTAGTATTTGCCTGTGTAAAAATCCATGATTATATCTATGGCCGCCCTGTGACTGTGGAGACAGCTCATCAGCCACTCATAACCATACTGAGAAAACCCCTGCACACAGCATCTGGGCGCATCCAGCGAATGATGCTAAAGCTTCAACGCTTCCGCCTGAATGTACCGTATATACTCGAGTATAAGCCAAGTTTTTCAGGCCATTTTTTTGGCTGAAAAAAGCTGCCTCGGCTTATACTCGAGTGAGTGAAAAAAAGTCTGAAATGCAGGAGAAAAAGGGGTGGGGCCATGCCGCTAGGTGACGCTCCTGGATCGGTCCAGTGCCCCTGTGAGTTTCCCCTCCCTCCTATGCGTTGTCAGATCGCCGCGCAGCCAGCCGCATAACAATGTCTCGCCTCCTCTTGTGACAGACGGCACAGTGATCCAATGCTAGGAATCACTGTGTCGTGTGTCAAAGGAGAAGGGGAAGCACTGCCTTAACCCTCTTGGACATGGAGTTCACCAGAGCTTCACAGGTTGCCACTGGAGTTCTCTTCTACTCCTCCATGATGACAT
The DNA here is from genome assembly GCF_042186555.1 of Aquarana catesbeiana. Taxonomy (NCBI): domain Eukaryota; kingdom Metazoa; phylum Chordata; class Amphibia; order Anura; family Ranidae; genus Aquarana; species Aquarana catesbeiana. The sequence continues at coordinate 249,181,055 of NC_133332.1, read as the reverse complement.
CACCAAGCTGGTGAATGTTGGAGAGCTTGCGCTCCTCCACCTTCCATTTGAAGATGCCCCACAGATGCTCAACAGGGTTTAGGTCTGGCGACGTGCTTGGCCAGTCCATCACCTTTACCCTCAGCTTTAGCAAGGCAGTGGTTGTCTTGGAGGTGTGTTTGGGCTCGTTATCATATTGGAAAACTGCCCTGTGGCCCAGTCTCTGAAGGGAGGAGTTAATGCTCTGCTTCAGTATGTCACAGCACATTGGGAAGTTGCAGTTCATTGAGGGAACCATGAATGCCAACATACTGTGACATACTATGCCAGTGCCAGCAGCACTCATGCAACCCCAGACCATGACACTCCCACCACCATGCTTGACTGTAGGCAAGACACACTTGTCTTTTTACTCCTCACTTGGTTGCCACCACACACGCTAGACGCTATCTGACCCAAATAAGTTTACCTTGGTCTCATCAGACCACATAACATGGTTCCAGTAATCCATGTCCTTAGTCTGCTTGTCTTCAGTAAACTGTTTACAGGCTTTCTTGTGCATCATCTTTAGAAGAGGCTTCCTTCTGGGACGACAGCTATACAGACCAATTTGATGCCGTGTGCGGCATATGGTCTGAGCGCTGACAGGCTGTCCCCCCACCCCTTCAACCTCTGCAGCAATGCTGGCAGCATTCATAGGTCTATTTCCCAAAGACAACCTCTGGATATGACGCGGAGCCCGTGCATTAAACTTCTTTGGTCGACCATGGTGAGGCCTGTCCTGAGTGGAACCTGTCCTGTTAAACCGTTGTATGATCTTTGTCAAGACCCTGAAACTGAGCTGCAGTATGGTGGCCATCTTCTTATAGCCTAGGCCATCTTTATGTAGAGCAACAATTCTTTTTTTTCAGATCTTCAGAGAGTTCTTTGCAATGAGGTGCCATGTTGAACTTCCAGTGACCAGTATATGAGAGAGAGCAGTAACACCAAATTTAACACACCTGCTCCGGATTCACACCTGAGACCTTGTAACACTAATGAGTCACATGACACTGGGGAGAGAAAAATGGTTAATTGGTCCCAATTTGGACATTTTCACTTAGGGGTGTACTCACTTGTGTTGCCAGCGGTTTAGACATTAATGGCTGTTGGTTGAGTTATTTTGAGGGGACAGCGAATTTACATTCTTGTAAAGTAGTGAGTGAACAGCTTGTATATTGTAGCAAATTGTCATTTCTTTAGTGTTGTCACATGAAAAGATATACTAAAATATTTACAAAAATATGGGGGATGTACTCACTTTTGTGAGATACTGTATGTCATCCCACACTCTCTCCAGAAATACTAGTTGACACAGCTCCAACAAGATCATCCTGGTTGGCATTCATGCCACTAAGCGAGGGACATGTGAAACCATGTTTTGGCCAACTAGATACACTGACATTAAAAGAGAAGTTTTCAGATGTGCCCCATGCAATACTCTGCAACTGCACCAGATGAGAGAACCTTTAACTCTTCACCAAATACTTGACAGACCATGGTCTATCACAGTAGATGAAATATTTGAGGGGTCAAACAAGGATTAACTGGTTTTGGTAGATTCATACTTTGGCTGGAGGGAATTTGATGTTCTCCCATACACTTACCGTAACACAGCGATCAGGACAAGTGGATATTCTCCACACAAGTGTAGCACCCTCCTAGGTAGGTACTAGAAGAGAGTATAGTTTTGGTCTTTCTGCTTACCGGGAAGCTGATCAGGTAAAACTTGATTGCTCTCTGCCTACCAGGAAGCAGGATCTATTGGTTAGGTCTGCTCATTGTGCTTAGGTGCAGCTCAGCTTGACCGACTGTCTGGTCCAATAGGGAGGCATATTGGACAGTGGGAGGGGACCTGGCAAGTGAGTGCACGGGCTTTGTTACAGTCCTGGCTATTGACAGAGGAAAAGTGCTGCATTGCATGTTGGGATACTGTATAGAAGCCCCAGGCACATTGCTCCCCGACTCAACTAACTCTGAGCATGAGTCTGGGAGAGAGAGGGGTAGTTGCCCTCTCCTCCATGAAGGTTGTCATGAAGCCTTGGGTGGTTGACCCAAGGGCCTAAAGAGTCAGAGAGGAGCTGAACCCAGAGGTCTTGCAGAGCTGACTGGAAGTGTGACACCAGCAAGGATTTGATTCTGCCTACTGTGAGTACAGATCTGCATCTTTGGGGTCTGTCAAGAGGGCCCGACCCCCCCCCCTAGCTAGCAGAGTCAGAGGATGGGTATCAGTCAATGGGATGCTAGAGAGTATCCTGAAGATAATATAGTGCATCAAGTCTGCTGCTAGTGAGAGCAAGAGGACTTTGCTTTAACCATACTGCCACATGTATGGCGTAATTGTGTGACGGCCTCACCGGATTATTTGTGGAAGCAAAGTGAGAGTTGTCCTTATCCACTGTGAATAGTTAAAGTTGGAGTATCCCACTAATCCCTTCTCCCATCCAAGTTCCAAAATAAAATACAAAAAAACCCTGGCCTGGTCATTGAGCAATGAGCAAGCGAGAGTAAGGGGGGATAAGTGTAAACCCCTGGCAACCAAAGTGGAAACCCTTAGCAACCACCTACAGGTAACTAGAGAGAGGCCTATGAAGTCAACACTCAGCAAGCCCTATGGGGACAGTACTACACAAGGAATTCCCTATCAATTGATGACTAAAATTATGTTGCATTGTCAAAGTAGAGGATTCAAGAACTTTGCTCATCAATGGGATTTTCAGTATGTCACTAGCGGTCACAATTATCCTAGATCCAATGGTCTTGCAGAGCGTAGTGTAAGATCGGCCAAGCATCTCTTATGCCCCGTACACACGGTCGGACATTGATCGGACATTCCAACAACAAAATCCATGGATTTTTTCCGACGGATGTTGGCTCAAACTTGTCTTGCATACACACAGTCACACAAAGTTGTCGGAAAATCAGATCGTTCTGAACGTGGTGACGTAAAACACGTACGTCGGGACTATAAACTGGGCAGTAGCCATTAGCTTTCATCTCTTTATTTATTCTGAGCATGCGTGGCACTTTGTGCGTCGGATTTGTGTACACACGATCGGAATTTCCGACAACTGATTTTGTTGTTGGAAAATTTTATAGCAAGCTCTCAAACTTTGTGTGTTGGAAATTCCTATGGAAAATGTGTGATGGAGCCTACACACGGTCGGAATTTCCGACAACAAAGTCCTATCACACATTTTCCATCGGAAAATCCGACCGTGTGTACGGGGCATTAGAGAAATGTGCACGTGATGGTTCTGATGTTTATGCAGCCCTACTTATGCCATCCCTAGGTGGAGGTTGCCTTTCCCTGGCACCTCGTTTACTATCACCATGAGCAAGGACTCTGATTCCAATGGTTCCATTCCAGTTCCTGCCAGGAGTTGAGACGGATGTTCAGGCTGCTTTATTTACACTCAGGCAAAAAGAAAAGATACATTCCTTAAGGAATTACTGCGCTACTATCTAACCATATAATAGCTGCTGACACTACAAGTAGACAAATTGTGTAAGTGATAAATTCAAAAAGTTCAGCGCTGGGCATAAATCATTTTGCTTGTTTCTTACATGCAATAACACTAGAAATGTGCAATTATGACTATTGTAGCAGGGTGGTACCCTGCACGGGTCCAGGTCTAGTGAAAAGCCAGTACACTAACTGGTCAGCTGTGTTCAGGGCTTTAAGTAATGACCAGACCAAGGTTCTGTGCTCCACCCCGGCAAATAGGAAGTCTCGTCTAGGTGGAGCCCTCCTGATTCCTGAGCCAGAGGTGGGAACCAGTGCAGCACGAGGCTGCTAGCGATAAGCACAGAGTTGCTGAGTGTCCGGTCTGTGGGAGACAGACCAAGGCTTAAAGTGCAAGGCCTGAGCAGGAGAGCTGCGGTTATGAGCCAAGCGGGCTGAATGTTTATTTCTGTAGCAGAACTGGCATGCTAAATACCCCTGTGAGGGAATCTCCTGTATTTGTTGAACTCTCTTTTAAATAAAAATGGGCAAAACCAACCCTTAAACGAAGTAAAAGCGAGTGTTGATGTCCTTAAATCTCTAAACTTGGAGTGAACCCCTTACAACAAAGAAATGTGCAAGCCAAGATTATATGAGGTAATATTACCATATGCCAATATTAATAAAGTTGACACGGTTTCATAAATACATCACTTAAATGTGCAAGCCAAGCTTATATGTGCATATGTTCATATTTGCACATTTCTAGCGCTACACTTTTTGAATTTATAAAAAGGAAAGATAAGCCATGACAAATTGGCCAGACGCCTTTCTCTTCTGGAACCTGAGCAGGTGGTAATGAAGGAGACAACCCATTGGTTTGACAAACTGGACACGGTTCATTGAAAGGCCTGCCAACCAAACAGCTATGTTGTCCATTCTGATGGTAAGACCTACGTAAGGAACCGCCGTCACCTCCTACAGATAATTGAATTATACTGTACTGCTGCCGCCCATGTGCCCATGATCACATCAGGACCCCAAGCACAGCCATCTGCTGCTGTGCCAATTGACACCCAACAACGGATGTAACCCATAACTGCAACAAAATTATGATGGTGACAGGCAAGAGGTTTCAGACTCTCAAGCCCCACAAGTCATTACTCGATCTGGAAGAGTGTGTGAACCCAATTTAAAGTTCCAAGACTTTATCACACACTGGGGGTGATTTACTAAGACGAATGCGCTGCGCCAGTTCATACCTTAATTTTGGTGGAAAAGTCATTGACCGAACCGGCGCACTCTGAAGCGCAAAACGATAAATATGTAAACTGCAACTGGTGCTAGGGTAACTGCGGTTTTCTCATTGATAATAGCGCACGCCCAATACAATTGCTTAATTTCATCTCATTGGATGTGTCTTGTTAGGCAATTAGTAGGTGTTCTCAGTTAATTAACCCTTTTGATGCTAATCTCATTCCTATTACTTCTAATATATCTTTGAAATGTTTGTTTTTTTTCTATTTTTACCCAAATCTTTTAATACGTTAAAGAACAAAGAAGTGTTTCTAAACCCATAAATTAAAATATTTTAATATAAATTAATATTTTCAGATCTTGATCTTTAAAGGTGAACGTACACTGCAATCAGTTAGGCACTTGCACTAAATCAATTTTTTTTAAGATCTGTTTGACGTCTTATAATTTGAATTAATTGTTCAAGTGCATCTTCCCATTACCTATTTTGCCGAAATAGGTAGTTGTACAGAGATGTCATAATGCATGACCATCCTGATTAGTCAATCTAAGTGCCAAATTTGGAATGTAGATGTGCCATGACCCACTTGTATTTTCCTAACGATATTTCTTGGGCATTATACAAGGCACATGAGAAACCACATTTTTTTCAAAACATGCTAGAGTGATCAGGAATATTCAAACTACGGCCCTCCAGCTGTTTCAGAACTACACATCCCATGAGGCATTGTAAAACTCTGACATTCACAGACATGACTAGACATGATGGGAACTGTTGTTCCTGAACAACTGGAGGGCCGTAGTTTGAAGACCCCTGTGCTAGACCATTATTATGCCTCCAGAATCGGGAGTGTGGCAACTTCTCTCTGCTGGTGGATACAAGAACCTACATCTGGAGATATATATTTGGGCAGCACAGTGGTTTAGTGGTTAACACTTTCACCTAGCAGCAAAATGGGTTGCTGGTTTGAATCCCGCCTGCGACACCATCTGCCTGGAGTTTGCATGTTCTCCCTGTGCCTGCATGGGTTTCCTCCCACACTTTAAAAACATGCTGGTAGTTAAATAGGATCCTGTCTAAACTGGCCCTAATATGTACGGTATGAATGTGTGTTAGGGACCCACACAAACACCACCCCATGTCAAAAAACATAAATATTTGCAAACTAAGAAAATTAAGGATCATCTCTTCCTCGGAGAACAGTGAGCGGGACATGTAAATATGTGTCCAAAAATGTGTAGAGAAAAATGGGACTCTAATTGTGCCTCGGAGTATAAACAAAATGAGATACAATATATTTATACAAGAGTAATCAAATTTTATTATTTAAAGAACAAAGTTTAAAATACATTACAATCTTGGTAATTCAATTTGAGTTCAGGGATGTGCTGGTTCCCAACAAATTATTCAAGAAATGGCCTAAGCGTTTCGCAGATATTCCACTTCGTCAGGGCCTAGCGGATAGCACAGATGAAAGCGTCATATGAATTCTACAAATAGAGTCTTAATTAGTACCATACATCATATGATTAGTATGAATACATAATGATGCAAAAAACATACATGTGTTGATCTGTTTGTCTTTACATGGATTCATATCTAGAAATATATACATTGCAACGAATATTAATAAAAAAAATGTTTTATTATAAAAAATATTGCACATATATACACAATGATAATTTCTATATATACCCATGGGTGTACAGTCATGTTTTGCCTATTGTGAATTTAGTATGGAAAATCAAGTAGATAGAATTACATATTTATGTAGCAATCTAATAAAATGCAAAATGCGAAGTTTTAATGATATGCCCCTCAACTCACCGAAAAGGACCGCACATGGAGAACACCAGCTCAGTGGGACAGAGGAGGCCTGGGCGCCTGTGGGAATACTCCTCCCCAACCTGGGTGGACGAAAAAGGAGGGGCCCCTAAACATGCAGATGGTTGATAGGAGGTAGAGGAAGATTTTGCAAAATAATGCAGCACAGACAATTGACAAAGTGAAACAACCTACAAACGACACAGCTTGACACATCAAAAATATTTCAGGGGACAATACCCCCCCCCCCCCCCAAAAAATACAATAAACCAAAGTAAAAAAAAAAACTGTTTTGCAAAGACATAAGAAACAAAATACAAAGAGAAAATACATGTGTTCCAAACTCTATAAGGACATCCAAATTTACTTTCTTGCCGGCCCCACACACACACAATCTTGCCTCTTTGCTGGGCAGGGTAAAGAATGCTATCTGCAAGCTTTATATAACATAGGTTTGCGTGGTAATGAGGCAATTGAAAACACATGCACAGTCCATGAAACACACAAAATGCAAGTTCACACAGTGTAAAGACAGGTGTACCCACTTTAAAGTTCTGTTAAGGATGTCCTTAAATTACTAACCCAAAAAACACACTCTCTGAGCATGCCCAAAAACATCCAAGTGCTGTTCACACACAAAAAGAAAAAAAAGTCCCTGAGCATGCCCAGACCATTCCAAATGCAGCTAGCACAAAATAAGCCACCCCCATGTCCAAAATTAAGCACATCAACATGCTACAAAATTACAGATGGGGCAAACAAAGAGCCTAACATGGGCAAAAGTCATACAACAAATACCATTGCAGTCTGTGGGAAATGACTTGTGAATTTTTCCAGTCCCCACTTGGCTGGCTTATCTTCTAGATATTGGCCTTACAATGGGTATGGGGGCCCAGGTCCCATCCTGAGGGACATATATCAATGTCACCAATTTGGACAACCCCAAAAACGAAACAGGGAGAAATGCCTTTAAAAATGCAAAATTGCTTAACAGCTAGTAACTTGGGGGGGGGCTTACTCTGCTTTAGAGAAAATTTACATTGCAGCTGCAAGATTTTAACACAAAACAAAAAATAGCCTGCCCCCCCCATACATACAAGGCCATTTGGGTCTGTTAAGGCTTAAAATGAGAACCCCCATGTATAAAATCCCACTCCAAACGAAAAAAATATTGTGCCCCTACCAAACACCTAACAAACCCCTAACCAAACACACAGCAAGCCAGCCCATGAAAGTGAGGTGGATGCTTGGGGGCAGGAGGGGCTCGGGCACCCCAAAAGTCATCCGCCTGAATATGGGAACAAGGTAGTTAAGGGCCTCTTCCACACAACCCTAGGCTGGGGTTGTGGGGGGCTGCAGACAGGGGGCTTTACGGAATGTGGAAAGCCCCTTTAAACTAGTGGGTACAAGGTGCTTTGTGGTTGGTATTGGGCTGAGCCCAACATGCCCCAAAGGCAGCCAGCTATGTTGAGTACATGTGGCCTTGTATGGTTCAGTAGGGAGTTGGGCGATTGTTCTTATCACCCCTTTCCTAGCTGGCCCTGTTGTATGTTTTTAAAAAGGATGTGGTTTGGATTGTTGAAGGCAACTCACAGCTTTTTGAGAATGGAGTGGAGTTCCCCTTTAAAAGCAAAAGTTACCCCATGGAAATCCAAGGGGTTAGAGGGGGGAGACAAGAGCATTGGAGTGTGGAGTTCCCCTTTAACCAGTTGCCGACCGCCGCACACTGATGTATGTTGGCACAATGGCACGGGCAGGCATAAGGGCTTACCTGTACGTCCCTGCCTGCCCTAGGGCGGGGGTCCCCCCGGTGCCTGCGGCGGTCAGATTAGCTCCAGGAGCAATTCGTGCTGAGGGGGAGGCCACTGATTCATGCCCCCCCCTCACGATCGCTCCTGGCAAATGACAAGCTTCCTCGGCGTCTGAACTGTAAACAAGCGGAGGAAGTGATGTCATTGCTCCTCGTGAAGCCTTTTCGTTCCAGCTTCTGAGGAGAGAAGACATCAAGTAAGTTTGCACATAACACAACACTAACAGTAGAACACGCAGGCACACTTTTCACCCCCCGATCACCCCCCTGCACCCCCTGTCACAGTGACACCAATAGCAGTTTTTTTTTTTGTTTTTTTTTACTGATTATTGCATTGGTGTCATTTTGTGACTGTTAAAAATGGTAGGGCAGTTAGTGGTAGGCCCCTTTAGGTCTAGGGTACCCCCCTAATAAAGGTTTAAGCCCTTGATCACCCCCCGTCGCCAATGTCACTAAGCGATCGTTTTTCTGATCGCTGTATTAGTGTCACAGGTAACGCAAGTTAGTCAGGTAAGTATTTAGATTCACTGTCAGCTTTTTATAGCGTCGGGTACCCCCATATACTACCTAGTAAAGGTTTTAACCCCCTGATTGCCCCTAGTTAACCCTTTCACCAGTGATCACCGTACAACTGTTACAGGTGACGCTGGTTAGTTAGTTTGTTTTTTATAGTGTTATAAGTTAAGTTTTAGGGTCAGATAGGATCTGCGTCGCCCCAGGCAGCGTCAGGGTAATGCCAGTACCGCTAACACCCACGCACGCAGCATACACCTCCCTTAGTGGTATAGTATCTGAACGGATCAATATCTGATCAGATCTATACAAGCGTCCCCAGCAGTTTAGGGTTCCCAAAAACGAAGTGTTAGCGGGATCAGCCCAGATACCTCCTAGCACCTGTGCTTTGCCCCTCCGCCCAGCCCAGCCCACCCAAGTGCAGTATTGATCGATCACTGTTACTTACAAAACACTAAACACATAACTGCAGCTTTCGCAGAGTCAGGCCTGATCCCTGCGATCGCTAACAGTTTTTTTGATAGCGTTTTGATACAGTCGCTAACAGTCAGGAGCTTTTTTACGATTTGCCCAAAATGGCAAATCGAAGGTACAGTAGTGAAGAGGCCTACAAGTTTCTGAGCATGACAGATAGTGAAGAGGAAGTCACTCATCTGTCAGATTCAGGCTCAGAATACGAACCTGTAGACAGCAGCGGCTCCATGACAGATAGCTCTGACGACGGAGTTGTGGTCCCTGCCAGGGTCAGGCGTACCAGACCCCCAATCTTCTTCTGCTCTTGAGGTCCAAGAACCGCAGGGCTCTCGTATGGAGCAGAGAAGTACTGGCGCCGCTATTCCTTCTGGTGAACTGGCAAGCACCAGCGGCCTAGTACACCCTGGTCGTACATCCAGCACTGCAGTAACACTTGGTGGCGTGGCGAGTCCCATAAGTGCAGTTCAAGCTGGCGAGGTGGCAAGCACAAGTAGTGTCCCGCTGCCACCAAGAAGACAAACACAGGCCCGTCGTGCTCATAGTGCCCTTCCTGCTGCATTCGCCAATCCTAATTGGGAACCCACCACTTCTGCAGCACCCGTACTTCCCCCATTCACTGGCCAACCCGGCATTCAGGTGCAAACAGTTGATTTTACGTCACTTGATTATTATTCGCTGTTTTTCACCGAAGATCTATTGTGGACCAAAGCAATTTGTACGCTGGTCAACACATCGCCACTATTCCCCAGTCCTCCCTTGCCAGAGATTGGAAACCAATTACAGTTTCTGAATTTAAGATCTTTCTGGGCCTATCCCTCCTCATGGGCATAACCAAAAAGAGTGAGTTGCGGTCATATTGGTCCACTGACCCAATTCACCATATGCCCGTGTTCTCTGCTTCCATGGCCAGGGCACGATACAAGCAGATTTTGCGGTTCATACATTTTAACAACAATGAACTCTGTTATCCTCGTGGAGACCCTGGATACAATCGGCTCTACAAAATTCGGTCCCTCGTAAACCTCTTCAACCAACGTTTTGCAGACTTGTTTACTCCCATCAAGGTGTCTGCGTTGATGAGTCCCTGATTAAGTTTTCTGGCCGCTTGTCATTCAAACAGTATCTTCCCAGCAAGCGTGCCAGATACGGGGTCAAGATGTATAATCTCTGTGACAGGGCCACAGGCTTTACATGTAGTTTTATGGTTTACGAGGGAAGAGATAGTCACGTAGACTAACAAACTGCCCTGACTACATAGGAAGCGCTGGCAAGATTGTGTGGGACTTGGTGTCACCCTTATTCGGAAAGGGGTACCACTTGTACGTGGACAATTATTACACGAGCGTGCCACTTTTTAGTCACTTGTTTGATCATCAGATTGGAGCATGTGGCACCGTGCAATCTAATTGCCGGGGCCTTCCCCAGTGGCTTGTAGATTCCCGTCTTAGGCTGGGGGAGAGAGCCTGCTTGAAGTGTAATAACTTATTTGCTATGAAGTGGAGGGATAATAAGAATGTTTTCATTCTTACCTCCCTTCATGCAGACACGACTGTCAAAATTACTACGGCGACTGGTGTTGTGGAGAAACCCCTCTGTGACCACGAATATAACCAAAATATGGGAGGGGTGGACCTCAACGACCAGTTGTTGGCACCGTACCTAGTTGCCCGTAAGGCCAGAAGCTGGTAAAAAAAAGTGTCTGTATACTTATTTTAATTGGCTTTGCTGAACGCTCATGTGCTATACAGAGCTTTAGGACGGATTGGATCCTTCCTTAAATTCCAGGAAGAGATCGTCAGAGTACCCCTACCCAACGAGCTCCCCAAAGAAAATGTTGTGTCTGTAGAAAGCGCGGATATAGGCATGACACCCGCTATTATTGTCCCTCCTGTCCTGACAATCCTGGTCTTTGCATTGGTGAATGTTTTGAGCGCTACCACACACTAGTTGAGTTTTAGTGTAGGGTACAGCATTGCACAGACTAGGCACACTTTCACAGGTTCTCCCAAGATGCCATCGCATTTTGAGAGACCCAAATCTGGAACCGGTTACAGTTACAAAAGTTACAGTTACAAAAACCGGAAAATTGTATACTCACCTTTCCGTAATTTTCCTTTCCTGTCGCACCTTCATGGCAGCATACACTTTGGGTTGTGACTCCGCCCCCACAACCTTATAGGACCACATAACTATAAGTTACAGAGAAGGCCCCCGCCCCAGTATTCTCTGTATATATACATCACCTCAGAAGGGTGGGCGATTGTATGCTACCATGAAGATGCGACAGGAAAGGAAAATTACGGAAAGGTGAGTATACAATTTTCCGGTTTCCTGTCGCATCATGGCAGCATACACTTTGGGGAATAACTCGCAGACTGGGTGGGAATGCAAAATATGTTTATTAACAAGGAATAGAAGAGTTGGCCTTCCGAAATCCACTGTTGATAAGCGAGCGGAATCCACCTTATAATGAGACATGAAGGTGTTTCTGGAAGACCAGGTGGCCGCTCTGAAAATGGTTTCCGCCGAGACTCTACAGTAGGCCGCCCAGGAAGTTGCCACTGGAATGCGCCTTTAAGCCCTCAGGTATCTGTTAACCACTTCAGCCCCGGAAGGATTTACCCCCTTCCTGACCAGAGCACTTTTTCCAATTTGGCACTGCATCAGTTTAACTGCTAATTGCGCGGTCATGCAATGCTGTACCCAAACGAAATTTGCGTCCTTTTCTTCCCACAAATAGAGCTTTCTTTTGATGGTATTTGATCACCTCTGCCGTTTTTATTTTTTGTGCTATACACGGAAAAAGACCGAAAATTTTGAAAAAAAAATGATATTTTCTACTTTTTGTTCTAAAAAAAATCCAATAAACTCAATTTTAGTCATACATTTAGGCCAAAATGTATTTGGCCACATGTCTTTGGTAAAAGAAATGTCAATAAGTGTATATTTATTGGTTTGCGCAAAAGTTATAGCGCCTACAAACTAGGGTACATTTTCTGGAATTTACACAGCCTTTAATTTATGACTGCCTATGTCGTTTCTTGAGGTGCTAAAATGGCAGGGCAGTACAAAACCCCCACAAATGACCCCATTTTGGAAAGTAGACACCCCAAGGAAAATGGTGAGAGGCATGTTGAGCCCATTGAATATTCATTTTTTTTGTCCCAAGTGATTGAATAATGACAAAAAAAAAAAAAAATTACAAAAAGTTGTCACTAAATGATATATTGCTCACACAGGCCATGGGCATATGTGGAATTGCACCCCAAAATACATTTAGCTGCTTCTCCTGAGTATGGGGATACCACATGTGTGGGACTTTTTGGGAGCCTGCCGCGTACGGGGCCCCGAAAACCAATCACTGCCTTCAGGATTTCTAAGGGCGTACATTTTTGATTTTACTCCTCACTACCTATCACAGTTTTGAAGGCCATAAAATGCCCAGATGGCACACCCCCCCAAATGACCCCATTTTGGAAAGTAGACACCCCAAGCTATTTGCTGAGAGGCATGTTGAGTCCATGGAATATTTTATATTTTGACACAAGTTGCGGGAAAGTGACAATTTATTTTTTATTTTTTATTTTTTTTGCACAAAGTTGTCACTAAATGATATATTGCTCACACAGGTCATGGGCATATGTGGAATTGCACCCCAAAATACATTCTGCTGCTTCTCTTGAGTACGGGGATACCACATGTGTGGGACTTTTTAGGAGCCTAGCCGCGTACGGGACCCCGAAAACCAATCACCGCCTTCAGGATTTCTAAGGGTGTACATTTTTGATTTCACTCTTCACTGCCTATCACAGTTTCGGAGGTCATGGAATGCACAGGTGGCACAAACCCCCCCCCAAATGACCCCATTTTGGAAAGTAGACACCCCAAGCTATTTGCTGAGAGGCATGGTGAGTATTTTGCAGCTCTCATTTGTTTTTGAAAATGAAGAAAGACAAAAAAAAAATTTTTTTTTTCTTTTTTTAATTTTCAAAACTTTGTGACAAAAAGTGAGGTCTGCAAAATACTCACTATACCGCTCAGCAAATAGCTTTGGGTGTCTACTTTCCAAAATGGGGTCATTTGGGGGGGGTTTGTGCCACCTGGGCATTCCATGGCCTCAGAGACTGTGATAGGCAGTGAAGAGTGAAATGAAAAATTTACGCCCTTAGAAAGCCTGAAGGCGGTGCTTGGTTTTCGGGGTCCCATACGCGGCTAGGATCCCAAAAAGTCTCACACATGTGGTATCCTCATACTCAGGAGAAGCAACAGAATGTATTTTGGGGTGTAATTTCACATATTCCCATGGCATGTTTGAGCAATATATCATTTAGTGACAACTTTGTGCAAAAAAAAAAAAAAAAATTTGTCTCTTTCCCGCAACTTGTGTCACAATATAAAATATTCCATGGACTCGACATGCCTCTCAGCAAATAGCTTGGGGTGTCTACTTTCCAAAATGGGGTCATTTGGGGGGGGTTTGAACTGTCCTGGCATTTTATGCACAACATTTAGAAGCTTATGTCACACATCACCCACTCTTCTAACCACTTGAAGACAAAGCCCTTTCTGACACTTTTTGATTACATGAAAAAATTATTTTTTTTTGCAAGAAAATTACTTTGAACCCCCACACATTATATATTTTTTTAAAGCAAATGCCCTACAGATTAAAATGGTGGGTGTTTCATTTTTTTTTTTCACACAGTATTTGCGCAGCGATCTTTCAAACGCATTTTTTGGGGAAAAAACACACTTTTTTACATTTTAATGCACTAAAACACACTATATTGCCCAAATGTTTGATGAAATAAAAAAGATGATCTTAGGCCGAGTACATGGATACCAAACATGACATGCTTTACAATTGCGCACAAACGTGCAGTGGCAACAAAATAAATACATTTTTAAAAGCCTTTAAAAGCCTTTACAGGTTACCACTTTAGATTTACAGAGGAGGTCTACTGCTAAAATTACTGCCCTCGATCTGACCGTCGCGGTGATACCTCACATGCATGGTGCAATTGCTGTTTACATTTGACGCCAGACCGACGCTTGCGTTCGCCTTAGCGCGAGAGCAGGGGGGAAAGGGGTGCTTTTTTTTTTTTTTTTTTTTCTTTATTATTTTTTTGCTTTTTTATCTTATTTTAAAACTGTTCCTTTCATTTTTTTTTTTTTAATCATTTTTATTGTTATCTCAGGGAATGTAAATATCCCCTATGATAGCAATAGGTAGTGACAGGTACTCTTTTTTGAAAAAATTGGGGTCTATTAGACCCTAGATTTCTCCTCTGCCCTCAAAGCATCTGACCACACCAAGATCAGTGTGATAAAATGCTTCCCCAATTTCCCAATGGCGCTATTTACATCCGGCGAAATCTAAGTCATAAAATGCTCGTAGCTTCCGGTTTCTTAGGCCATAGAGATGTTTGGAGCCACTCTGGTCTCTGATCAGCTCTATGGTCAGCTGGCTGAATCACCGGCTGCATTCTCAGGTTCCCTGTTGAGACAGGAGAGCCAGAGAAAAACACTGAAGATGGTGGGGGGGGCATTCTCTCCCACTGCTTGTAAAAGCAGTCTAGAGGCTAATTAGCCGCTAGGATTGCTTTTACATGAAAGCCGACCGCTGGCTGAAAAGAATGATACCAAGATGATACCTAAACCTGCAAGCATCATTCTGGTATAACCACTCAAAGTCGTGAATGGCGTACCTGAAGACAAAAAAATGGTTAACAATAAAGCACAGTAAACGGTAAAGTATAAAAAATTGCATACCTGAAAAGCAAACATGATAAAACATAATAACAATAAAACATTGCAGAATAGAATACAGTAAAAAAGAGCAGAACAATAGAGAGAATAGAGAGAGAGAGAATAGAGAGAGAACAATAAAACGACAACTATTATTTTTTATTTTATATTTTTGTTTGTGTTTTTTTTTTTTGTACACTTTTTTTGTAACTGTAACTTTTATAACTGTAACCGGTTCCAGGTTCGGGTCTCTCAAAATGCGATGGCATCTTGGGAGACCCTGTGAAAGTGTGTCCTAGTCTGTGCAATGCTGTACCCTACGCTAATACTCAACTAGTGAATGGTAGCGTTCAAAACATTCACCAATGCAAAGACCAGGATTGTCAGGACAGGAGGGACAATAATAGCGGGTGTCACGCCTATATCCGCGTTTGCTGCAGACACGACATCTTTTTTGGGGGGGTTCATTGGGTAGGGGTACTCGGGAGGACATAAAAATGCCTCTCATGCAGCCGACTGCATTTGGTTGGGGATGTGAATGGGGGAAGTACGGGCGCTGCAGAAGTGGTGGTTTCCCAATTAGGATTGGCGAATGCAGCAGGAAGGGCATTATGGGCACGACGGGCCTGTGTTTGTCTTTTTGGTGGCAGCGGGACACTACTTGTGCTTGCCACCTCACCAGCTTGAACTGCACTTATGGGACTCGCCACAGTACCAAGTGTTACTGCAGTGCTGGTTTGACTACGACCGGGGTGTACTAGGCCGCTGGCGCTTGCCAGTTCACCAAAACGCTGCCAAAAAAACTGTTAACGATCGCAGGGATCAGGCCTGACTCTGCGAACGCTGCAATTATGCGTTTAGTGTTTTGTAAGTGACAGTGATCGATCGATACTGCACTTGGGTGGGCTGGGCTGGGCCGGGCGGAGGGGCAAAACGCAGGTGCTAGCAGGTATCTGGGATGATCCCGCTAACACTGTGTTTTTGGGAACCCTAAACTGCTGGGGACGCCAGTATAGATCTGATCGGATCAGATATTGATCAGTTCAGATACTATACCACTAAGGGAGGTGTACGGTGCGTGCGTGGGTGTTAGCGCGACCGACGCTAACCTGACGCTGCCTGGGGCTGGTGCTTGCCAGTTCACCAAAACGCTACCAAAAAAACTGTTAGCGATCGCAGGGATCAGGCCTGACTCTGCGAACGCTGCAGTTATGCGTTTAGTGTTTTATAAGTGACAGTGATCGATCGATACTGCACTTGGGTGGGCTGGGCCGGGCGGAGGGGCAAAACGCTGGTGCTAGCAGGTATCTGGGCTGATCCCGCTAACACTGCGTTTTTGGGAACCCTAAACTGCTGGGGACGCTAGTATAGATCTGATCGCATCAGATATTGATCCGATCAGATACTATACCACTAAGGGAGGATACCGTGCGTGCGTGGGTGTTAGCGCGACCGGCGCTAACCTGACGCTGCCTGGGGCTGGTGCTTGCCAGTTCACCAAAACGCTACCAAAAAAACTGTTAGCGATCACAGGGATCAGGCCTGACTCTGCGAACGCTGCAGTTATGTGTTTAGTGTTTTGTAAGTGACAGTGATCGATCGATACTGCACTTGGGTGGGCTGGGCTGGGCCGGGCGGAGGGGCAAAACGCTGGTGCTAGCAGGTATCTGGGCTGATCCCGCTAACACTGCGTTTTTGGGAACCCTAAACTGCTGGGGACGCTAGTATAGATCTGATCGGATCAGATATTGATCCGATCAGATACTATACCACTAAGGGAGGCGTATGCTGCGTGCGTGGGTGTTAGCAGTACTGGCGCTAATCTGACGCTGCCTGGGGTGACGCATATCACCGCCGGGCGATCAGGGGGCTAAACCTTTATTCGGTAATAAACGGCGGGTACCCTGACACTATAAAAAATAAACTAACTAACCAGCGTCACCCGTAACGGTTATACGGTGATCAGTGGTGAAAGGGTTAACTAGGGGGCAATCAAGGGGTTAAAACATTTATTAGATAGTATATGGGGGTCCCTGTCGCTATAAAACGCTAACGGCGAACCTAAATATTTACGTCCCTAACTAGCGTCACCAGCGACACTAATACAGCGATCAGAAAAATGATCGCTTAGCGACACTGGTGACGGGGGGTGATCAAGGGGTTAAAACTTTATTAGGGGGGGTTAGGGGGGTACCCTAGACCTACAGGGGGCCTAACACTCACTGCCCTAACACTGTAACTGTCACAAACTGACACCAATACAGTAATCAGAAAAAAAAAAAAAAAACCTGCTTGGTGTCAGTTTGTGACAGGGGGGGTGATGGGGGGGGATCGGGGGGCGATCAGGGTGTTTTGTGTGCCTGGCATGTTCTACTGTGTGTGTGTGTGTGTGTTGTGCACTCACTTTACAGTCTTCTCTCCTCGGCCCGGAACGGGCCTCGGCATTTCCTCTGCCTCTGTGTACAATACAGAGGCAGGGAAATGATCCCATTGGCTGGGAGCGATCGCGAGGGGGGTCCACGAATGGATAGCCTCCCCCTCACCACCGATCGCCGGGGGAGATTTGCCGACCGCCGCAGGCACCGGGGGGGGTCCGATCGGACCCCCCACCCGCGGGCAGGCAAGGACGTACCTGTAAGTCCTTTTGCCTGCCCGTGCCGCTCTGTCGACGTACATCGTCGTGCGGCGGTCGGCACGTGGTTAAGTACTTAATGAGTAAGCCTTGGCCTTCACTAGCCCTGAAGCGATAGTGCGAGGGGATGCCGCTTGACCTCAAAAGGAAGCCTCTTCTAAAGATGATGCACAAGAAAACCCGCAAACAGCTTGCTGAAGACAAGCAGACTAAGGAATGGATTACTGGAACCATGTCCTGCGGTCTACTCAGACCAAGATAAACTTATTTGGTTCAGATGGTGTCAAGCGTGTGTGGCAGCAACCAGGTGAGGAGTGAGTACAAAGACAAGTGTGTCTTGCCTAAAGTCAAGCATGGTGGTGTGAGTGTCATGGTCTGGGGCTGCATGAGTGCTGCCAGCACTGGGGAGCTACAGTTCATTGAGGGAACCATGAATGTCAGTATGTACTGTGACATACTGAACCAGAGCATGATCCCCTCCCTTTGGGGTCCTTATAAAGTGCCCTGTGGCCCAGTCTCCAAGCACACCTCCAAGACTATCCTCAGCTTCTTTAGCAAGGCAGTGTTAACGGTGATGGACTGGCCAAGCATGTCTCCAGACCTAAACCCTATTGAGCATCTGTGGGGCATCCTCAAATGGAAAGTGGAGGAGTACAGGGTCTCTGACATCCACCAGCTCCATGATGTCGTCATGGAGGAGTGGAAGAGGACTCCAGTGGCAACGTGTGAAGCTCTGGGGAACTTTGTGCCCAAGAGGGTTAAAGCAGTGCTGGAAAATAATGGTGGCCACACAAAATATTGACACTTTGGGCACAATTTGGACATATTCACTTAGGGGTGTACTCACTTTTGTTGCCAGCAGTTTAGACATTAATGACTGTGTGTTGAGTTATTTTGAGGGGACAGCTAATTTACACTGTTATACAAGCTGTACACTAACTACTTTACATTGTAGCAAAGTTTCATTTCGTCAGTGTTGTCACATGAAAAGATATAATAAAATATTTACAAAAATGTGAGGGGTGTACTCACTTCTGTGAGATACTGTAGGTCTGTGAATGTGGAATCAGAAAGTCATGTGTTCGATTCCCTAAGCAAATGTCTACTTAGAGCTGTTTGGGGCAGAACAGCAACTATGTGTAATGAGGGTTTAAGTAGCAGACCTTCTCACTGTGGAACCATGATGTGGGTGACCTTGGCACCGTGTGAGTGAAGCTTCAATGAAATGAGTTCCATCCATGTAACCATCAAGGGGGTGTCCTTGAAACCATGTAAGTGAAAGCCACAAGCACTGGATACTGTGCCAAAATGGAACAAAGAGCATCTTGAACATAGAAAGCACAGGAGAGTTGGTACAATGGGTGCTGAAGGCTTAGCAACAAACCCACAACCTCAAAAGTCATTAATGAGTTGTAAGCATCTTTAGCACCAGATTCTGAGTGCTCCATGTTTAGTAAATCAACCCCTTTGATTCAATGAGTGAACAAAGATAGGAATTACATCTACAGCCCTCTAGGGGTTGTGTGAAGAACTAACTTCAGGAGCTTACATGCTGTGCTACAGAACAGGAAGACATCAGAAGTAGTTGCTAGTGCACCTATATCATGGATCTAGACTCTCTAAGCCTTTGAAATATAAAACTATTACCACATCAGAGATTTGAGCTAAGAAATCCAGGGCTTTCTACATTCAACAGGAACACACCGCAAGCTCTAGCCAGCCATGTTACTTTTCTGTAGAATTATATACTGTAGATGAAATGATGGGAACAATTGAAAAACATTTAGTGGCCACGAAACACTTTGTTACCATGTCAGATTCAAACGATTTAGTAATCCAAGGCTTTACAGCATTCGACATCAGCACACCAACGGCTCTAGCCTCTTCTTTGTAGAACTGTATACCAAATACAACATGGTGAGAACAATTGAAAAACAATTGGTGGCTCATGAAACACAAAACTGGATTTTTTAGCATGCAGGTTTGAACACTGAACGTTTGGGCCACAAGACAGACACTCTGTGCCTTGAGCTACATCAATGGGCACCTTGAAGGTACAGTTTTGCCAGATGGTAATTTCCTCTAAGACAAGTGGGAGCTTTTTTCAGGTCTGATGGTGGCAGTTTAGTAAACTATGTGAATATTAATCCACCCCTCATATGGTATTCCATAAAATTAAAGGTCTGAGGCTGTGGCCTTGTATGCAAGACACTAACTTATTAGCCCAAAGGGTTGTGAGTTCAATTCCCCAGGTGACCACCTTTTTTAGATTGCTTTAGCTTTTTGCAATTTTAATAAATTATTCAATCAACTTTCAGAGGACTTATCCTTTCTTATTAATTTCTATGGATTACTGCACTTTGTAGGCAGTAGTAGAGATGGTGCCCTGTGGTTCATGGCAATGGACTCTTGAAAGTACAGTTTTACCCATAAGGAATTTCCTCTAGGCCAAGTGGCAGGCTAATCTAGCCTCTGATGGTAGCAGTTTAGTGGATTAATATTAGCATAATTTACTAGTCATATGGTATTCCATAAAATTATAGGTCTAGTTTTGACCTCTTATCTGCAATATGAGACAGTGGCCTTGTATGTGAGAAACTGGGCAAGTAATTAAAAGTGTTGCAAGTTCAAATCCCTAGGTGACCACCTTTTCAGATTGCTTTAGGTTTTTGCAATTTTAATAAAATAATCTAGAATGGTTGCAAGCTCAAATGCCCAGGTGACCCTCTTTTCACTTGCCCAGTATCTTACATACAAGGCCACCGAATCAGATGGTGGGTGGGGCTCAAAGCTAGATCGTTAATTTAGTGGATTAATATTCACATAATTTGCTAGTCATATGGTATTCTATCAAATTAAAGGTCTAGTTTTGAGCCCATCCACCATCTGAGGTGGTGGCCTTGTATGTAAGATGCTGGGCTAGTAAGTAAATTGGTTGCAAAGTTTGAATCCCCAGGTGATCGGTTTAGTTTATTAAAATTGCAAAAACCTAAAGAAATCAATCGACTTTCAGAGGACTTATCCTTTCTTTGGATTACTGCACTTTGTAGGCAGTAGTTGAGATAGTGCCCTGTGGTTCATGGCAATGGATTCTTGAAGGTACAGTTCTGCCAGATGGGAATTTCCTCTAGGTCAAGTGACTGATTTGTCTAGAGTCTGATGGCAGCAATTTAGTAAAATATTCAAATATTACTACACTAGTCATATGGTATTCTATTAAATGAAAGGTCTAATTTTGAACCACATACACCATGTGTGGTGGTGGCCTTGTATGTAAGACCCTGGGCTACGAAGTGATAATGGTTGCAAGTTTGAATCCCCAAGTGACTAATTTATTAAAATTGCAAGGGCTTATCCTTTCTTATTAATTGTTATGTGTTCTTGCACTTTGTAGGCATCAGTTTAGATAGTGTCCTGTGGTTCATAGCAATGGACTATAGAAAGTACTGTTTTACTAAATGGGAATTTCCTCTAGGCCAAGTGGTGGAGTAGTCTAAGTTCTGATGATAGCAACTTATTTATTTATCAAATATTAAGCCCCTAGTCATGTGTTATTTCATAATATTAAAACTCTAATTTTAAGCGCTACCCACCATCCAAGACAGTGGACCTGCATCTATGCTGCTGATCTCACAAACAATAAGTTTGCAAGTACAAATCCTCAAGCGACCACCTTTTCGTGATTTATTTATTAAAGTCACATAAACTGAAGAAGCCCATAATAACCAATCAACTTTCAGACTAAGTATTATTTCATTATGGTTGCTTAGGATTATTGTACTTTGTAAGCAGCAATTAAGATTATCCTTTGGAAGGTCAACTGGGACACTAGTTTTTGTTAGATGATGGCAATTTAGTACATTAATCCACTGATCATATGGTATGGCATGATATTTCAAATCTGGTTTTGGGGCACACCCCCCACCAATCTAAGACTCTAGCCTAGGTGGTATGTGGGTGATCTCACACTCAGATGGTTGTGAGTTCAAATTCTCCTGTGTTCGATTGCCTTTGCAAATTTATTTATTGTATTTATTTATGGTATATCATGATATTACAACTCTGGTTTGGGGCATATTCCCTATCTGAGACTATATCCTTGTTGGTAGATGGGTGAGCCCACAGTCTAATGGTCGTGAGTTCGAATCCTCAGTTGATTGCCTTTGCAGATTAATTTATTAACATTGTACAAATCGCTGAAACCAATAGCAACTGATCCTCTTTTGAATCCTCTTCATATCAGTTGGTACAGGTTACTACACTTTGCAGCTTGAATCTTGGTTGAATTTAGTATGTATAGGCACTGCTGCCAGAATTGAGCATCTTGGTCTGTGGTGCAGCATGCAGGGCGGTTAATGAGGAATCTAAGGACCGTGAGTTCGATTCTCACAGCATACCAGGACAGGCGTCTACTCAGAGCTGTGTAGGGCAGACCAGCTACTATGTTTTTGCTGGTAAAGGAGCTTCTCTGTGTAATTAGAGGTTAAGGAGCGGACCAATCTAGGTCTGATGGTAGCAGTTTAGTAAATTATGTGAAAATAATCCACTAGTCGTATGGTTTTCTATTAAATTAAAGGTCTAGTTTTGAACCCCACCCACTATCTGAAGCAGTGGCTTTGTATGTAAGACATTGGGCCAGTAATTAAAATAGGTTGCAAGTTCAAATTCCCAGGAGTCCACCTTTTCAGATTCAAAAACCTAAAGCAATCAATCAACTTTCAGAGGACTTATCCTTTCTTATTTAATTTCTATGGATTGCTGCGCTTTGTAAGCAGCAGTTGAGATAGTGCCCTGTGGTTCATGGCAATTGACTCTTAAAAGTACAGTTTTTCCAAAAGGGAATTTTCTCTAGGTCAAGTGGCAGACCAGTCTAGGGTCTGATGGTAGCAATTTAGTAAAATATTCAAATATTAATGCAGTAGTCATATGGTGTTCCATTAAATGAAAGGTCTAGTTTTGAAGCTCCCTGTTACATCTGAGGCAGTGGACTTGTGTGTAAGACTCTGGGCTAGCAAGGGAATTTGTTGCAAGTTTGAATCCCCAAGTGACTCATTTATTAAAATTACAAAAGTTTATCCTTTCTTATTATTAATTAATTGCTATGTGTTGCACTTTGTAGGCAGCAGTTGAGATATGTGGTTCATGGCAGTGGACAATGGAAAGTACAGTTTTACTAAATGGAAACTTCCTCTAGGCCAAAAGGCAGACTAGTCTAAGGTCTGATAGTAGCAACTTATTTAATATTCAAACATTAAGCCCCGAGTCATGTGCTATTTCATGATATTAAAGGTCTAGTTTTAAAACACACCCACAATCTGAGGCAGTGGCCTTGTATGTAAGACACTGGGCTAGCAAGTGAAATGGTTGCAAGTTCGAATCCCCAAGTGACTCATTTATTAAAATGACAAAAGTTTATCCTTTCTTATTTATTTGCTATGTGTTATTGCACTTTGTGGGCAGCAGCTGCGATAGTGCCCCGTGGCTCATGGCAATGGACAACAGAAAGTACAGTTTTACGGGAATTTCCTCTAGGCCAAAAGGCGAATTAGTCTAAGGTCTGATGGTAGCAACTTATTTAATATTCAAATATTAAGCCCATAGTAATGTGTTATTTCATGATATAAAAGCTCTAGTTTTAAGCTCCGCCCACCATCTAAGACAGTGGCCCTACATGTATGCCGCTGATCTCACAAACGACATGTTTGCAAGTTCAAATCCTCAAGCGATCACCTTTTCATGATTCATTTCTTAAAGTTACATAAACTGAAGAAGCCCATAATAACCAATCAACCTTCAGAAAGTATTATTTCATTATGGTTGCTTAGGGTTATTATACTTTGCAAGCAGCAATTAGGATTATCCTTTGGAAGATCAACTGGGAGACTAGTTTTTGTTAGATGATGGCAATTTAGTACATTAATCCACTGATCGTATGGTATATTATGATATTGCAACTCTGGTTTGGGGCAAAATCTCTATCTGAGACTATAGCATTATGGGTAGGTGGATGAGCCCCCAGTCTAATGGTCGTGAGTTTGAATCCTCAGGTGATTGCCTTTGCAGATTAATTTATTAACATTGTACAAATCGCTGAAACCAATAGCAACCAATCCTCTTTTTAAGCCTCTTCATATTGGTTGCTATGGGTTACTACACTTTGCAGCTTGCATCTTGGTTGAATTTAGTATGTATAGGCACTGCTGACAAACATAAGCATCCTGGTCTGTGGCGCAGAATGCAGAGCGGTGAATGTGGAATATGATGGCTACGAGTTCGGTTCCCAAAGCATACCAGAATAGATGTCTACTGAGAGCTGTTTGGGGCACAAACCATACGACAAGCAAATGGCTAACCTTGGCACCATGTGAATGAAGCGTGGTCCAGCCATGTAACCATCAGGTAAGTAACCATCAGGTGAGTAACCTTGACACCATGTGAATGAACTCTCAACAAAGTAAACACCAACCTTAGGACAAGCAAGTGGATAACCTTGGCACCGTGTGAATGAAGTGAGGTCCAGCCATATAACCATCAGGTGAGTAACCTTGGTCCTATGTGAATGAACCCTCAATGAAGCAAGATCCAGCCATGTAACCATCAAGTGAGGAGCCTTGGCACCAGGTGAATGAACTGAACACCAACCACATGAGAAGCAAGTGGCATCATGTGAATGAAAGCAACAAGCAGTGGCTAACTGTGCGACAAAGGAACAAGAACAGAAAATGTACAGTAAAGATGGATGCTGAAAGATAAGGAGTGAAGGCAATAAGACGTAGTTATGTTTTTTTGCATTTTTACCACTAAATCTCATATTTTTCATCAACATGACCTTCTCCGTCACTGTATTCCTGTCCCCATCTCTGGGGTCACAGGTTCACTCATGCCCCATTGCTGGTAGTCCGCACCACCAACTGAGACAAGTCTTGACCACTTCATCATAGTCTTTACAATTTCAGCCACCCTTTACCAAAGTCTTGGCGCTACCTTGAGTAAGCAACGCTGCTCAAATGGGAATCGAACCTACAACTCTCTGATTCACACTTCAGGAGCTTACAGACTGCGCCACAGAACCAGAAGACAGAAAAAGCTGTTGCTAGTGCACCCATATCATGGATCTAGACTCTCTAAGCCTTTGAAACATAAAACTATTACCACATCAGAGATTCGAACCTAGGCCTTCGAGCATTCATCAATAGCACACCAACACCATGCACCATAGGCACTAATCAGCAACACTACTTCTCTGTAGAACTATATACTGAAGATGACATGATTGGAATAATTGAAAAACATTTACTTGCCTACAAAACACTTTACCAGTAACACATCAGATTTGAATTAAGAAATCAAGGTCTTCCAGCATTCAACAACAGCACACCAACATCATGCAACACAGGCTCTAGCCAGAAAGCAAACATCTCCGTAGAATTATATACCCAATAGGACATGATGAGAACAATTGAAAAACATTTGGTGGCGCATGAATCACAAAACTGAAAATCACATGCAATGTCTGTGGGATGCGATTTCAGCCATGCAGATAGTATGGCTGAATTTGCATCGCATTAGGACCAAACTCGCACAGCACCCTTTTTTTGGTCTGCATCAGAATCAGATCACATGGGTGTACACACCCATGCGATCTGATTCATGTCCGAACTGACAGTTCGCACTGCGATATGCGAACTGATTTGGGGGTGTCATTAACTTTCTATTGACACTCTCCACAGTTTGCATAGTGCAATGTGAACTGCCTTGCGAGTCTGGTGTGATGTGGGAGCCTGCAGTGGATTCGCAGGTTTTCCACATCTCACTAATGAGAACCCAGCATCAAGCTACAAGACAAGCACTCTACACATTGGGCTACATCAAGAGCACAAAATCTTCAACTTTGCAAACCTTTCTATTTTTTGGGACTTCAAAAATGCATTGCTCATTTTATTTGCTGCAAATCAGTGCTGGGTTAGAGATTCATTAAACAGTAAAGGAAAAGGTAAGGGTTACAGCTTCCAAAATTAGATGCCAGTGGTGGCTACCATTTTTTTTTTATCCTGGCAGGTGATCCTTACATTGGATGCAAAGCACACCCAGAAGCTGAGTTTATTTTGGCCAACAACCAGACTGAGTTGCTATTGCTCCTCTGGCAGAAAGATATTGGCATGAGTGCCTAGCCCACGCCAATACATGCATATGGCGTTCAGATTAACACAGCACTCTGCACTGCCAGATCAACATATAGGCTTTCCAATCTGAAGGACTGTGCTTTGCAAATGCTGAAAACTTGAGCAACTTGGGAGCCTCTGATCCCAGATTACACAATATGGAAATATCAACTTTAGCACCGATTTGGAGAATGTGCAGTGAAGCTCTCACTCTGGAGCCAGACGCAGACACTATATACTGAGTACAGGGACCCCATGGAGCGCTTTAGAACTAAGAGTACCGTTTATGTTTAAGGGGGAAAGGGACCTAAAAGTACAATCATCCAAGTGACAGGCTTGCTTTTAAAAACACTTTGTTAAAAAAAATACCTTTGTGGGAAGGCACAGGTGGAAGCTGTCATTCTTGCCCTCTCAGCCTGCATGTCACCCCCAAAAGGGCCTGCTGATTTGTCCCAGGTTCCTTTCCCAGAGATTGTTGCTGTGTGCCTGGCTGCTATTGCACTAATCACTCTTCTGGCTCAATGAACAGTCTAGGGCAGGGGGTTCCAAACTTTTTAAAGAAAGGACCGGTTTACTGTCCTTCAGACTTTAGGAGGGCAGACGGTGCCCAGTAAACAATGCCCCATCTTTGGTATAAGGGAGAGAAATGGTATCAGTGGGAGGAATAATGCTCTATCGGTGTCGGTAGAAGGAATAGCTCCCTACTGTTGGTGTCAGTGGGAGGAATAGTGCCCCAAGGGTGAGATAAAAGCAAGCAAAGGGCCACGTCCGGCCCCTGGGCCACCATTTGGAGACCACTGTCCTATTGGAAGCAAGCTGGCAAAAAAACTGGAGTTGGGCTTCAGAACTGTGCAGTCTGTTTGATTGGGATATAGGGATTGAGCACTTCTCTTGTTTAATGTGCTGCAATCAAATGCAACCAGTCAAAAATCATTATTGCTCTGACTGGCGCCATGTAATTATTTGGTATAGGCTACAGAACTTTGCACCTCATCAGTACCCTTCGCAACAAGCCCGATAATGATTTATAGAAATGAATCATACCTCGCTCATCTGATCTGATTTAGGAGGAGGCGGTTAATGCACAACATTTCTACAGGGACCTTGTTATTACGTTAACAATAATTGACTAACCGACAATTCTCTAGGTATTTGCAAATTAGGCATGCCTTTGCGGTACAATTTAGTGGGAAGGAGCCAGAGTGGAGTGAAATGCCTTCTCTTGGGAATGCTAGAACAACTAAAGGATTAATCTCTGATATGTATGGATGTATTAGCATGGCGGGTCAGGAGGAAGCGGTAGAACGTAAAAATAGGATTAAATGGGAGGGAGATGTTGGGCAAATAACGGAGGAACAATGGAAATATGTTTTGGCATTGGGGCCCAGGATCTCTCTCTCTCTCTCCTTCACAGATTGTATCCCATTTGTATTTGATACATAGGTCATATTACACGCCTTTGAAGCTGCATATGTTTGGGAGAAGGTCTGATGCGGAATGTCAAAGGTGTGGGGACAGGAAGGGTGATCCGGTACACATGTTCTGGCGATGTCCCAGGTTGCACAGGTATTGGGAAGGTATAATTGATAAAATAAACTCTGAGTTTGGGACATCGCTGGGCATGGAGGCCAGAACCTGCCTTATGGGTCTGATGGAGGTGAATGGCATATCAAGAGATACGCAGACCGTAATAATTAGATGCTTGTTTCAAGGTAAAAAACTAATTGCACGGAAGTGGCAAGCAAAAGAGCCCCCGATGATGGTAGAATGGCTGAAAGAGGTCAAGGACGTGATTGAGAAGGAGAAGTATGTTTTTAAAAAGAGAGGTAATAATAAGAAATTTGAAAAAATATGGAAGTTATGGCTGGAAACGGAATAATCTGAGTAGGAGAGGATGGAAGATGGCTGGTGTGTGTGTGTGGAGGAGGGGGTGTGAGAGGGGGGTGGGGAAGGGATGAGGGTGAGAAAGAGGGGGAAGAAAAATGAAATGAGGAGGTTTTCATGCTGTAGTTACAATATATGTAAACATGATTGTCTTGTGAACAAATGTATTTTATTATTGAATTTTTCTAATAAAGTATTTAATCAAAAAAAAAAAAAACAATAATTGAGGCGAACCCAAATAGTAAACTGTCCTGCTGTACTTTTATACATAGCATAACCGCAGGCCAATCGAGCTCCATAAATAACTGATTGTGAGACTATTGCCCCGTACACACGGTCGGACATTGATCGGACATTCCAACAACAAAATCCATGGATTTTTTCAGACGGATGTTGGCTCAAACTTGTCTTGCATACACACAGTCACACAAAGTTGTCGGAAAATCAGATCATTCTGAACGTGGTGACGTAAAACACGTATGTCGGGACTATAAACTGGGCAGTAGCCATTAGCTTTCATCTCTTAATTTATTCTGAGCATGCGTGGCACTTTATGCGTCGGATTTGTGTACACACGATTGGAATTTCCGATAACTGATTTTGATGTTGGAAAATTTTATAGCAAGCTCTCAAACTTTGTGTGTTGGAAATTCCTATGGAAAATGTGTGATGGAGTCTACACACGGTCGGAATTTCCGACAACAAGGTCCTATCACACATTTTTCATCGGAAAATCCTATCGTGTGTACAGGGCATTAGTCCCTGGACAGGCTGACCACCAACATCCTGTGACGCATGTTGCTACTTGCTAGTTTAAACTATATGCCCAAAATGTCATACTATATACATATATATGATTGAAGTTTTGTTCCTCCCCCTTATGCTACGTGATGCCTTTTTGTTCTGAGTTTTTATAAAAACTCAAACCAAGCTACCATTAAACCTGAGCATACTTTGAATCCATTTTGTGTCTTCTTCATTGTGTGCTCCCAGAGCTCTGTAAGGAATCCACTGGTCGTTCATAGAAACCGGGCAGAATGAACCCTTTCAGTTACTAATCCCACAACAGTAAAATCAGTCTACATATGCAGGACGGTTAGTCCTGTGCATTGTGTTAAAAGACTGTTTGATCCTGTCTTCTATGATCCTCCCCTTCTTCCACTGTCCCCTAACCATCTCCTGATAGTACAGAGCCTTGGAGGCACTCTGCACAGTGTGTATTGCTAGAGTTTGTGGCAGGTGGTATATTTTTGTGGTGGGCAACCAGTGCACCCAAAGCCACTCGCCCCAGTTTGTCGGGTCACACGCATGACCCGCTTTCTGATTGGCCGGGGGCCCCTCCTGCAAAGAGACATGCCCCCTCCTGCAAAGAGACATGCCCCCTCCTGCAAAGAGACATGCCTAAAAATATCAGCTCACAGGTATATGAATTGTGCAGCACCACGAAAGCTACCCCCTTCCTCTTCACCGCCACCTGCCAACTAAGCTCCGGACCCAGCTCAGTGACGCAACATGCGGCGACAGCAGCACTGCGGTGGTGGCTAGGGTGACCGCATTTCCAAAACTGAAATTCAGGGACACCCCCCTTCCCAAAAAAAGATGGGGGGGGAGTAGTCCCGGGGTTTATGGGGAAATCAGTTAACGTGCACTGCTGAAAAATTTGTTTGTTTCATTTGTTTTTGTTTTGTTTTTTTCGCTTTTCGGGTCATTCGTTATGATCACAATTCGTAAATTTGAAAATTCAAAAGAATAACTAATAATAACTAGCTATTAAATTACAGGTATTGGAATTTCCTTTCAAATTTGGTTGTTAGTGAACGTAACAAATACAAATTTATCCGAAGTTCTGAATTATCCGAAAAAACGAATTCCACATCTAAACAAATGGAACAGAACGGATTAATAATAAATAATAATAAAACGTTTTTAATATTATTATTGTTATTTATTATTATTAATTAGTTACGTTCCATTCGTTTAGATACAGCATTCAATATTTTAGATAATTTGTAACTTTGGATAAATTCGTGTTCATTATGTTCACTAACAGTCAAATTTGAAAGGAAATTCCAATATTTATAATTTAATAGTCAGTAATAGTTTTTGCACGAATTGCACATGTCTAGAATTTAATGGCAGGCGATTTTTTTTTTTTTGGGCGAATGGCTGGTGTTGGCACATAAATCATCCCAGCACCATGCTTGATATGGTTTCAGGATGATCAAATCACATTATTTCTATTACTACATCGTAATATATAATGAAATAGTTCAACTCACCCTAATGCAGAATCAGTGGGAACCCTGAGCTTGTCACTTGCCACCAGATGCACCGTGCCACCATTGCCTGCCACCAGATGCAGCTTGTTACTTGCCACCATTGCCTGCCCACAGATTCAGCTTGTTACTTGCCACCATTGCCTGCCCACAGATTCAGTGTGTCACTTGCCACCCATAGCCTACCACCAGATGCAGTGCCACCCATAGCCTGCCACCAGATACAGTGCCATTTGCCACAAGCTGCCACCAGATTCAGTGTGCCACTTGCCACCCACAGCTGGGTCACTTGCCACCCATAGCCTACCACCAGATGCAGTGCCACCCATAGCCTGCCACCAGATGCAGTGTGCCACTTGCCACTCTTAGCCTGCCACCAGATGCAGTGTGCCACTTGCAATTCATAGCTGTGCCACTTGCCACCCATAGCCTGCCACGAGATGAAGAGTGCCACTTGCCACCCATAGCCCACCAGATGCAGTGTGCCACTTGCCACCCATAGCCTGCCAGCAGATGCAGTGTGCCACTTGCCACCCATAGCCTACCACAAGTTGCAGTGTGTCACTTGCTACCCATAGCCTGCCCCCAGATGCAGTGTGCCACTTGCCACCCGCAGCTGTGTCACTTGCCACTCATAGCCTGCCCATATATGCAATGCCACTTGCCACCCATAGCCTGCACCTAGATGCAGTGTGCCACTTGCCACTCATAGCCTGCCACCAGATGCAGTGCTATTTGCCACCCACAGCTGTGTCACTTACCACCCGCAGTTGTGTCACTTGCTATCCGCAGCCATGTCACTTGCCACCCATAGCCTGCCACCAGATGCAGTGTCACTTGCCAACCGCAGCCTGCCACCAGTCCGACATATTGGAGCCTCGAGAAGGTGAATGCTCCTTCACTAGTTGGGGGGGCACATCCTTAGATATCAGGGGTTCATTCTGGGACTTGTACTCCTTCAATTTTGGGGGGTCACATCCCTCAAATGGGAAGGACTACAATTTCCAGCATGAACCCCTGATATCTAAGGATGTGTCCTCCTACCATCCCTCCGAGGGCATCATCCCATCTGTCCTCTCCTCTTCTGCCAGCATACTCATCTGCCGATCGCCCTCTCTGCAATCTGCACTGAGAGGCTTGCTAGTGGCTCCAGGCTGAAACACACACCCCTGAGCTCTGATGTGAGGTGCTCACAGTTAAGCACAGAATGCTGTCTGCTGGGGGAGACCTGACTGATGATCTTAAGCCTGATATCATAGAGAACATGCAACTAGTACATTAGGAGCCGCCCCTTTGGACTTTTTAGGCAGAAAAAAGTGTGGAAATATGGAGGTATATAAAAGGCAACTCTGTGCCACTTTTATTTAGATACAAAAAACCGTAGGTGTTGCCAACAGACAACAATCATTTAAAAGTATTATACAAAAGTACACCAATAGCATTCATAATACATGAATATACATATATATCAAACCCAAGGCTAGTAATCAAGGCACTGCCAAAGTCAAACTGAGGTCAGTCCATGGACATTTGTAGCATGCATCCCGACCAGGTTTCGGAAATTTTTATTGGTACATATTTTCCTTCATCAGGGGACATTTACTTGGGGTGACTTTATCTTTGTCTGCAACATAAATATAATATATAGTATGTATGCAGTAGCATGTGAAGACAATTAGTATCAAAAAGTTAATTTATACAATGTTTTAAGTCAAAGGTACTTACATATGGATTTCATAGAAGAAACATAAAAGGAACATAAAAACAGTAGCATATAAACCACATTGGCTGGAAGAGCTCAGACAAGGACCTGCAGGTGTGCGGCTGCGCAATCAGGGGGCAGCCAAATGCTTCACACATACAAGAGACTCCTTGGTATATACCCAGCAGAAAGCACTATCTGAAAAGTCATAAAAAAAGGACCCCAGATTGAATTTAAACAATTTAAGTATAATATATAACATCAAATTTATAATGACATAGCAGAGCAGGCACAACATGCCATAAATTGCCTGGTCAGAAATAGAATACATTTTACCTTTCACTGGAGATGGAACATGTGCGGTGCAAACAATCAAGCAGCAGTCCTCAGACTGAGAGAACGCTGGATGTTACATAGTTACATAGTTACATAGTAGGTGAGGTTGAAAAAAGACACAAGTCCATCAAGTCCAACCTATGTGTGTGATTATGTGTCAGTATTACATTGTATATCCCTGTATGTTGCGGTCATTCAGGTGATTATCTAATAATTTCTTGAAGCCATCAATGCTCCCCGCTGAGACCACCGCCTGTGGAAGGGAATTCCACATCCTTGCCGCTCTTACAGTAAAGAACCCTCTACGTAGTTTAAGGTTAAACCTCTTTTCTTCTAATTGTAATGAGTGGCCACGAGTCTTATTAAAATCTCTTCTGCGAAAAAGTTTCATCCCTATTGTGGGGTCACCAGTACAGTATTTGTAAATTGAAATCATATCCCCTCTCAAGCATCTCTTCTCCAGAGAGAATAAGTTCAGTGCTTGCAACCTTTCCTCATAACTAAGATCCTTCAGACCCTTTATTAGCTTTGTTGCCCTTCTTTGTACTCGCTCCAATTCCAGTACATCCTTCCTGAGGATTGGTGCCCAGAACTGGACAGCATACTCCAGGTGCGGCCGGACCAGAGCCTTGTAGAGCGGGAGAATTATCGTTTTATCTCTTGCGTTGATCCCCCTTTTAATGCATGCCAATATTCTGTTTGCTTTATTAGCAGCAGCTTGGCATTGCATGCCATTGCTGAGCCTATCATCTACTAGGACCCCCAGGTCCTTTTCCATCCTAGATTCCCCCAGAGGTTCTCCCCCCAGTGTATAGATTGCATTCATATTTTTGCCACCCAAATGCATTATTTTACATTTTTCTACATTGAACCTCATCTGCCATGTAGTCGCCCACTCCATTAATTTGTTCAGGTCTTTTTGCAAGGTTTCCACATCCTGCGGAGAAGTTATTGCCCTGCTTAGCTTAGTATCGTCTGCAAATACAGAGATTGAACTGTTTATCCCATCCTCCAGGTCATTTATAAACAAATTAAATAGGATTGGTCCCAGCACAGAACCCTGGGGAACCCCACTACCCACCCCTGACCATTCCGAGTACTCCCCATTTATCACCACCCTCTGAACTCGCCCTTGGAGCCAGTTTTCAATCCATGTACTCACCCTATGGTCCATGCCAACGGACCTTATTTTGTACAGTAAACGTTTATGGGGAACTGTGTCAAATGCTTTTGCAAAATCCAGATACACCACGTCTACGGGCCTTCCTTTATCTAGATGGCAACTCACCTCCTCATAGAAGGTTAATAGATTGGTTTGGCAAGAACGATTCTTCATGAATCCATGCTGATTACTGCTAATGATATCGTTCTTATTACTAAAATCTTGTATATAGTCCTTTATCATCCCCTCCAAGAGTTTACATACTATTGATGTTAGGCTAACTGGTCTGTAATTCCCAGGGATGTATTTTGGGCCCTTTTTAAATATTGGTGCTACATTGGCTTTTCTCCAATCAGCTGGTACCATTCCAGTCAATAGACTGTCTGTAAAAATTAGGAACAACGGTCTGGCAATCACTTGACTGAGTTCCCTAAGTACCCTCGGATGCAAGCCATCTGGTCCCGGTGATTTATTAATGTTAAGTTTCTCAAGTCTAACTTTAATTCTGTCCTCTGTTAACCATGGAGGTGCTTCCTGTGTTGTGTCATGAGGATAAACACCGCAGTTTTGGTCACTGAAGCCCCCCGATTCACTCATGAAGACTGAGGAGAAGAATAAATTCAATACCTTCGCCATCTCCCCTGTACAAAGGCATAGTAAGTAAGAACCTTAAATAGTATAGAGCTGTGTGCAGGGCCAATCAAGGCGGCCTGTGGCGTGTTGCTGATTGTTCCACTTAATCAGCTGCATAAGGAACAGCTGGGATGGGAACTTAGGGTGTCTTCCTGAGGCAAGGGCGCGTGGCGTAGCCACGCCCGAGGGGCGCGATGACATCACCGGTGGAAGAGGAAGTCTCCATCAGCGCAATGAATTGAACCTAATTGGGACAGACAGAGGCTCTCCCCTGTACAAAGGCATAAGTGGGGGTCACGCAGACCTCCACAGCCCATTGGCCATGCACAGGTGGAGCACACCAGCCAGGCATGCGCGAAGCATGGCACAGCCCAAGACACGCGTCATGCGCCACCTAATGGCCAAGTTGAGCAATGGCAGCCAACATGTTTACAAAAGAGATAAACGCAAACACAAACATAAACAAAAGGACGTGAAAAAAGGAAAAAATTAATAAGTTGGATATGTACATGGCAGCAAGTAATCGTATATACATGGTTACTCAATAGCTAGATCATTCCTATTGTATTGAAATTGATAATCAAAACTTCATATATCAATAAAGATGTATGTTTTCATTGACAGACGATTCAAATGCATATAATTTGAATCATCAGCAAATAGAGGGGAAAAAACATTACAAGAATAATGATAAAGTATTAACAAGGATGATGATAAAAAAATGCCTTGTAGAATTAAATTATATAGCCCACAAAATCTAATCAGAGAGATTGTATCGTCATCTAAGATTGGACCGACATGTAATGACCGATGAAGACATTGCTCGAGATGGTACATGAAAATGTTGATCTGGAGAGATCAAAAAACATACAGGGCAGAGGGCTAAAAGATTATAAATTCAACTCACAACCTCCTGAGACAAAGCTAGGAAGAAAGGATTTAAAGTTAAATGCCTCATTGAGGTCAGGGGGTAGAGTTGCCTGTAAGTTAAATATCCTAATATTTAAGCCTGATATCTCATCTGTTTGTAAGTGCTTTGATTTGCTTTATTATTATTATTATTATACGAGATTTATATAGCGCCAACAGTTTACGCAGCGCTTTACAATGTATAAGGGGGACAACACAATTACAGTACAGTTCAATACAAAAGGTACAGGAGGGCCCTGTTCGTAGAGCTTACATTCTAAAGGGAGGGGGTGGTGGTACAAAAGGTAATAGCTGCAAAGAATGATTTGATGGGGGTGGCTCAGGGACAGTTATGTGGGTGTGGGATAGGCTTCCCTGAATAAATGAGTTTTCAGGGATCTCCTAAAGGTCGACAGGGTAGAAGCTGATCGGACATACTGGGGCAGGGAATTCCAGAGGATGGGAGAGGCTCTGGAGAAGTCCTGAAGGCGAGCATGGGAGGAGGTAACAAGGGAGCTAGAGAGCAGGAGGTCCTGGGAGGAGCGGAGGGGGCAATTTGGGCGATATCTGCAGATGAGGTTGGTGATGTAGATGGGGGCGATGTTGTGAATGGCCTTGTATGTTATGGTTAGCATTTTGAATTTTACACGGTGGGGTAGGGGAAGCCAATGAAGGGATTGGCAGAGAGGAGCAGCAGTCATGGATCGATTAGTGAGGTGTATTAGTCTAGCAGCAGTATTCATAATAGACTGATGGGGGGATAGCCTGCTTAAGGGTAGGCCATTAAGGAGAGAGTTGCAGTAGTCGAGGCGGGAAATAATCAAGGAGTGAATAAGTTGCTTTGTGGTGTCATTGGTCAGGAAGGGTCGAATTCTGGAGATGTTGCGGAGGTTAAGGCGGCAGGATTTAGCCAGTGATTGGATATGGGGGCAGAAGGAGAGGTCAGAGTCAAGGATTACACCCAGGACCCTGGCATGTGTGGAGGGACCAATGATTGTGTTGTTGATATTAATGGTGAAGTCACAGGAGGGGGACCGTGAAGGAGAAAATATAACAAGCTCAGTTTTAGAAAGATTAAGTTTGAGGAAGTGGTTTGACATCCATACCGATATGTCATTCAGCAAATTTGAGATCCGTGAGGAGATAGTGGGGGTGAGTTGAGGAGTGGAGAGATAGATCTGTGTGTCATCGGCATAGAGGTGGAAGCCATGGGAGATTATCAACTGGCCCAGGGAAGAAGTATAGAGTGAGAAAAGGAGAGGCCCAAGGACGGAGCCTTGGGGTACCCCAACAGAAAGAGGAAGGGGAGCGGAGGAGATGGAGTTGTAAGTGACACTGAAAGTGCGCTGAGATAGGTAGGAGGAGAACCAGGATAATGCAGAATCACGGAGGCCAAGGGAGTGTAATTTGCTTAGGAGCAGCAGGTGGTCAACTGTGTCAAAGGCAGCAGAGAGGTCTAAAAGTATGAGTATGGAGTAGTGGCTATTGGTTTTGGCAGTTATTAGGTCATTGGTGAGTTTTAGTAGGGCAGTTTCAGTAGAATGTTGTAGGCGGAAGCCAGACTGTAGGGGGTCGAGAAGGTTGTTGTCCGTGAGGTAGTGACTCATTTGGTCATGAACAAGGCGTTCGATGAGCTTGGAGGCAAACGGGAGAAGGGAGATAGGTCTTAAGTTATTCAAACAGGTGGGGTCTAGTGAGGGTTTTTTGAGTATGGGGGTAACCAGTGCATGTTTGAGCAGGGAAGGAAAAGTGCCGGAGGAGAGGGAGAGGTTGAAGATGTGGGTTAGGGAGTTGAGGATAGAGTGGGAAGGTGGTCGCAGTAATTGAGAGGGGACAGGGTCCAGGGGACATGTAGTGAGGTGGGCCATGAAGAGGAGTTTATCAACTTCTTCTGTGGTAACTGGGCAAAAGGAGGAGAGTATTGAGTGTGGTGTTGGACCTGATATGTTGGGTAGGGGAGGAATTTGAATGCTGGATATCTCCTTGCGAATTGTGTTGATTTTGCTATTGAAGTGGTTGGCAATATGTTGAGCGGTAAGCAAGTTGGTGGGTGGGGGGTGAAGTAAAGAATTAAGGGTAGAAAAGAGTTGACGAGGTTTGGATGAGAGGGTTTTGATGAGAGTGTTGTAATAGGTTTGTTTAGCAGTGTGGAGGCAGGAGTTGTATTTGAGAAGGACAGATTTGTAGAGGGTAAAATCTTGCAGGGATTTAGATTTACGCCATGCTCGCTCAAGAGCACGGCTGTGTCTCTTGAGACTTCTGGTGTCGTCTGTTTGCCAGGGTTGTGGCAGATGGGGCCTGGTTCTGCGTGTAGAAAGAGGAGCAAGTACATCTAGGGAGGATGACAACGTGGTGTTGTAGATGGAAGTGGTTAGGTCTGGGCAGGACAGGGGTGCGATTTTGTCATAAAGGCCATCAGTAGCAGAGTGAAGAAGGGAAGGTTTGAGGTTGCGAAGGTTCCTGCGGGTAGTTGTTTGTGGGTTGGCAGCATGGGATATAGGAGACAAGGAGAGTGTGCAACGGATAAGGTTGTGATCAGTGAGAGGAAAGGGTGCGTTGGAGAGATTGCAGGGAGTGCAGCGATGGGAGAATACAAGGTTGAGATTTATTTATTATCCTTATTACCTAAACTATTTAAAGGTTTTGTTCCAGCTCTCTCTCCCTCTGTGCACTAGCAACCAGTTTGGGCAGGGAACCAAGGGAAGCTGGTGAACTGCTTGAAGCAGGTCTTGGCCAGCCAGGAGTCCACCATGACAATGAGTGACAGCGGCAGGGGCGTTGCTAGGTCTACAAAAGATCTGGGGCTAGAGCCCATAGCAGCGTAGTAAAGAAAGTCATATGCTTGGGTGGGCATACACATGTATATACAGTAGTATAGAAAAAATAAGAATTGCGCTAATACCTATATAGCATACCATAAGAATCTACAATGAAAGAAGATAGTGATGGTAAGTATAAATGAAGTGAATCTAAAAAACATGTGATAATGATCAAAAAAATCCCATTGAATGAAAAGTCAATACAACATCCTAAGTATAAATGAAGTGAATCTAAAAAACATGTGATAATGATCAAAAAAGTCCCATTGAATGAAAAGTCAATACAACATCCTAGTGGCTGCAAAACAGCAGCGTGAATATAAAACAAGTCCACGTGATAGTAAGTGTTAATCCGTGACAACAAGGGAGGGTCCACCACCGGGAATGGAAGGGGTTACTCCTTACCGGATGGCCGTGACCCCCCACTACAGAGGATCACAGCAAGCAGATAACTTTGTGAGCCGGAGAGTGGAAACTGTTAGCGGCATCCACTAGAGGTCATCTCATCGTCAGCCATACCAGCGAAACCCAGGGCAAGGGTACCATAAAATATATGGAGGAAACTCACATAGTGTAAAACTGACAAATTTATTCAAAGTTAAAAAACACAGAGTGCACACTTACAAACATAGTAGATCAAAAAGCCTGAAGTCCGGTTCCTTGGCCACAGGAGCGCGGACAAACCCGTCCTACTGGAATGCGATTAGCTTGGGGGTGACGTCAGCGCATCGTCTGGCTCCGCCCTACGCGTTTCGTGACATCATCACGTCTTCCAGGGGCACAGGCGGCGCACTGCGTCACCTCCTTAAATAATCCCAGAGCGAAACCAAGCCTCGCTGTGGATTACTACACGCTGCGAGTCACCCAAGACGCTATAGATACTTCCAGCATCCGGATGTACTTCACAGCGCAAGCAGTCAGCAAAGGTTGTCAGTTCCTATCAATCTATACGGACCAATACATGTCCGCAAGAGCCATATACATCTGGGTAGCAAGTTCATGTACGGACATTTTGCAAATACATATCATATAAAGGTATCATGCAAATACATATCAAACTCAGTATACATATAAAACGAAACATGAAATGAATAAACTAAAATAGACAGTTCATATGTGTCCCAACAATAGTGAACTCCTACTTGGTAACTAATACTCCAAATCTGGCGATTTAGACTTATCTAATATGGACACTAACAAAACCTATCTGGAACACAAAAACGAACCCCTTAAAGGGGAATACAAGTGTGAGTGCCTATATTCCCACATCCTTTATCTGGGTCTGAATTTTAGGGACCGGAAAAAGGATAATTGGTGCATAGTAGTCTCCGACCTAACCACCCCACATGAATGCAGCAGCGCCATCTAGTGGGTGAATCCCAAAAGCCTGCTACGGGGAATGTATCATTTAATAAACCGTCAAAGTCACGTAATTAGATTAAGGTGGCATCTAATGGATAAAATTGAGACTGTAGAGGAAAACAAGT
Organism: Aquarana catesbeiana; assembly: GCF_042186555.1. Classification (NCBI taxonomy): domain Eukaryota; kingdom Metazoa; phylum Chordata; class Amphibia; order Anura; family Ranidae; genus Aquarana; species Aquarana catesbeiana. Next base: position 249,141,963 of record NC_133332.1, on the reverse strand, counting down.
TCCCCAGAGAACTTCTATCCAATTATTCTTTGTGGATAATAAATATTCATCACCACTCTGAACCTAGGCTTTCCAAAAAAACCCGGAAGTGGAGTCATTTAATCATTGTGGTCTCCAGCTAAGTGGCTCCACCACTACTCGGTAGCACCATCTAGTGGATATATCCAAAAGCGCTACAGACACTTGCGTAGCGGACAAAACCATCGAGATGTTTCCATCTAGTGTGAATCAACTTCAATGGATGTCGAAGAGATCGCAAGACATAAAACACCTAAAGTATAAAAGTTACGCAAAAATTGAATAAAATTTAAAGAGTAAAAATTGAAAATCAATTGCTAAAAATAAGAATTGGGGACAATATGGTATGGAAAATGGGGAAAGAAGAGCCAGTCAGAACCAACAGTGTCGTACAGAGGATCTACGACAGATAATTGGATATGTGTAAGATACACTTAGGCCCCGTAGACACAGATAGCCTGATGCATTAAGAATTATTGATGAATGCATTTACGTCCGTGTCTACGTTTAACCCGAAAGGGGCATAAGTTCTTAATCTGTAGATCCAAGACATTTCACATTTGGAAATTTCCCTCACGAGAGAGCTCCCTCTCCAATGAGGTCTGTATTTGTCGATCCCAACATATAGAGTGTTGGAGGGATCCCTTCCATGTACTTCGTCGAAATGTCTTGACACAGGATGTCTATCAAAGCCCCTACGGATATTATTAATATGTTCAGTCAATATGACCTTGAGGGCCCTCTTGGTTCTGCCCACATATTGCAATCCGCAGGGGCATTGTATAAGATAAACGACCCCCACGGACGTACAGGTTATAAATGGTTTAACCTGATAAGTCCGTGAGGTGCTAGAGGACATGAACTGGCAGATTTTCCTTCCCCTACAGCTATTAAGGGAACAGACTTGACAGTTCCTGCATTTATAGTACCCTGTGAGATCATGGAAAAAGGATCTGTTAGTAATCGGTGGGTCCTGTACTGTAGGGGCTATTCTATTCCCCAATGTGGACGCACCCTTAAACACAATCCGAGGGTTTGTGGGTAGAGTTGGACCAAGGACTGGGTCCGTGGTCAAAATGTGCCAGTGTTTTTTTATTAGATCCTTGATCTGGCGATGTTGGGTGGAGAATGTGGTGATAAAAGGTAAGTTAAAATCACCCTTGACCTCCTGACGTTGGCCTGTACCCAATAGCAAGGATCTGTCTTTACTCCTAACTGTTTCCAACGATCTTGATAATGTACATTGATCGTAACCTTTCTCAATAAACCTCTTAGTAAGGATAGTTGCTTGGTTGTCAAGAGTCTCAATTTCTGTGCAATTACGCCGAAGGCGTGTATATTGCCCTAGAGGGACCGCTCTCAACCAGGGTTCGTAATGGCAACTATCAAGGGGAATAAATGAGTTCTTATCGGTTGCCTTGAAGTGAGTGGACGTCACCAGTTTATCATCTTGGACCCTGATCTTAAGGTCAAGGAAACTGATCTCCACTACACTGGTCTCATAATTCAGTTTAATACCCCTGTCGTTCTCATTGAGAAAAGTCATAAAGCTCGCAAGCTCTGTCTCACTGCCGTCCCATAGGAGGAGGACGTCGTCAATATATCTGGCCCACAGGACCACCTGGGGTCTATCCCAAGCCTTGACAACGTCCTCCTCCCACTTGGCCATGAAAAGATTGGCCAAGCTGGGGGCATATTTCGCCCCCATAGCCACACCCCTATCTTGGCGAAAAAACTGATGGTTGAACCAAAAATAGTTGTGGCTCGCGGCATAGTTGAGCAGCTCCATGATAAAGTTCCTCTGAGATGTGACAAGATCAGATTCCCTGGTCAGGAACATGTCTACTGCCTCAAATCCTAGATCATGGGGTATGATGGTATAAAGTGAGGTCACATCTGCTGTGACCAACCGAATACCCGGCTTCCACACAATATTAGACAGCATGTTTATGACCTGTGTGGTGTCCTTCACAAAAGATGGAACTTTCTGGACTAGAGGTTGCAAAAAATGGTCTATATACTTGCCCACCCGGGACGTAACCGAGTCAATACCACTGACAATCGGCCGTCCCGGGGGGCAAGTAAGACTCTTATGGACCTTGGGGAGGTAATAAATAACCGGGGTGTGGGGAGCATGCGGTACCAAAAAACATTTCTCCCTCTTATCGAGGATCCCCTGACGATAGCCTCTGTCCACTATCACCTCCAGTTCCTTTTTGTATTTGACCACAGGGTCCCTACTTAGGGGAGTGTAAGTGTCCGGGTCATCCACGATGCGATGCATCTCCTCCAGATAGTCACTCCGATCAAGGATGACTATCCCCCCGCCTTTATCTGCGGGACGGATGACCAGGGATTTGTTGTTGCATAGGGACTCTAGACCTGCTTCCAGGTTCCCACACATTTTTGATTTATTGACCCTAATGAGTTCCAGATCTCTTAATATAACCTCTTTAAATGTTTTAATAGCTGGAGCGAGGGAGCCTGGAGGATTAAAAAGGGAGGCATTGGCAAGGCCCGAGTGTCTATAGCCAGAACCACCATTAGCGTCACTGGTAATGGGGTTATTTAATATATACCTTTTGATATTAATTTTGCGTATATATTTGTGTATGTCCATATAGGTTTGGAATTTGCTCAGGCTCCTAGGCGGAGCAAACTTCAAACCCTTGTCCAATAGCTGTAATTCAGAGTCCGTCAATGACTGTTTGCTTAGATTAAACACTCCAGTGCCTAATGTCGCTTTCTTTTTTGTCGATTGGACCCGCCTCCCCCCTCTGACTCCTCTTTTCGTTCTCCTGGCCTTTTTTGGCCCTGATTGGTCCTGGGAAAACCCCAATTGGAACCGCCCTGCACCCCTTGTGACCTAGGGGCAGGGTTCGGTCTGGGTTGATCATAGCCACTTTCATGTCTTGTGGGGTAATGGGGTCCCCCATTTCTCTCAACTTCATTATAGGAGCATCCCTGGGGATGTTGGTCATAAAAACCCGGAGCTTCGGAATCTGAAAGAGGAAAAAAACGATTCTGAGTGGGGACATTAGACCCAAAATCACCATTCCGAACTGGATAGTGAGTGTAATTATTAGAGTTGGGGCCAGGACGATGTTGAGAAGCACCTGGTCTCAGTCCGCCCATCGGGGTACCCCATGGACGTGGGGAATTAACCCTCTGGTGGTTGGACTGATTAGGAAAATTATGATCGTAGTGATTGTTATACGTGTTGGGGGGCATGTCTAAATAAGGCTGCATGGATGTGGGTCCAAGGGATCTACCCCTGGTCCTATTGTTCTTCTTGTTAGGATTCCTCTTAGGGATGTTACTAGTGGGGGAGTCTTGATACCCCCTCTCCACTCGGACAGAAGTGGGTTTCAATATAGGCATTACACCCACCCCATTCACAGGTTGTGTGTCCATAGCCATATCTCCCGCTTGTTCTGAGGCAAGTTTTTTCTGCCAGACAAAGACTAGACCCGCTTGATAGTCTTCCTTATCTTATATATTTTTTCTTTTTTTTGACCTTTTGGTCTCTCTCTTCCTTCTCTAGTGTTTTGAGTAGAGTTTTAGAACATTCTCTATACTCATCATGTCTCATGTCGAAGAGATCTTGCGATCTCTTCGACATCCATTGAAGTTGATTCACACTAGATGGAAACATCTCGATGGTTTTGTCCGCTACGCAAGTGTCTGTAGCGCTTTTGGATATATCCACTAGATGGTGCTACCGAGTAGTGGTGGAGCCACTTAGCTGGAGACCACAATGATTAAATCACTCCACTTCCGGGTTTTTTTGGAAAGCCTAGGTTCAGAGTGGTGATGAATATTTATTATCCACAAAGAATAATTGGATAGAAGTTCTCTGGGGAACTTGTTTTCCTCTACAGTCTCAATTTTATCCATTAGATGCCACCCTAATCTAATTACGTGACTTTGACGGTTTATTAAATGATACATTCCCCGTAGCAGGCTTTTGGGATTCACCCACTAGATGGCGCTGCTGCATTCATGTGGGGTGGTTAGGTCGGAGACTACTATGCACCAATTATCCTTTTTCCGGTCTCTAAAATTCAGACCCAGATAAAGGATGTGGGAATATAGGCACTCACACTTGTATTCCCCTTTAAGGGGTTCGTTTTTGTGTTCCAGATAGGTTTTGTTAGTGCCCATATTAGATAAGTCTAAATCGCCAGATTTGGAGTATTAGTTACCAAGTAGGAGTTCACTATTGTTGGGACACATATGAACTGTCTATTTTAGTTTATTCATTTCATGTTTCGTTTTATATGTATACTGAGTTTGATATGTATTTGCATGATACCTTTATATGATATGTATTTGCAAAATGTCCGTACATGAACTTGCTACCCAGATGTATATGGCTCTTGCGGACATGTATTGGTCCGTATAGATTGATAGGAACTGACAACCTTTGCTGACTGCTTGCGCTGTGAAGTACATCCGGATGCTGGAAGTATCTATAGCGTCTTGGGTGACTCGCAGCGTGTAGTAATCCACAGCGAGGCTTGGTTTCGCTCTGGGATTATTTAAGGAGGTGACGCAGTGCGCCGCCTGTGCCCCTGGAAGACGTGATGATGTCACGAAACGCGTAGGGCGGAGCCAGACGATGCGCTGACGTCACCCCCAAGCTAATCGCATTCCAGTAGGACGGGTTTGTCCGCGCTCCTGTGGCCAAGGAACCGGACTTCAGGCTTTTTGATCTACTATGTTTGTAAGTGTGCACTCTGTGTTTTTTAACTTTGAATAAATTTGTCAGTTTTACACTATGTGAGTTTCCTCCATATATTTTATGGTACCCTTGCCCTGGGTTTCGCTGGTATGGCTGACGATGAGATGACCTCTAGTTGATGTCGCTAACAGTTTCCACTCTCCGGCTCACAAAGTTATCTGCTTGCTGTGATCCTCTGTAGTGGGGGGTCACGGCCATCCGGTAAGGAGTAACCCCTTCCATTCCCGGTGGTGGACCCTCCCTTGTTGTCACGGATTAACACTTACTATCACGTGGACTTGTTTTATATTCACGCTGCTGTTTTGCAGCCACTAGGATGTTGTATTGACTTTTCATTCAATGGGACTTTTTTGATCATTATCACATGTTTTTTAGATTCACTTCATTTATACTTAGGATGTTGTATTGACTTTTCATTCAATGGGATTTTTTTGATCATTATCACATGTTTTTTAGATTCACTTCATTTATACTTACCATCACTATCTTCTTTCATTGTAGATTCTTATGGTATGCTATATAGGTATTAGCGCAATTCTTATTTTTTCTATGCTTTATTTACAATTAATGTTTATTGTCGGATTTGCAGCTTTTCAAATGATTTAATTATTCACTTGGTTTTTAGCACAGTTTTTTTCAATTTTTTCATATACAGTAGTATACATGTGTGTGTGTGTGTGTATATATCCCCAGAGAGCCCCCCTTATGTCAGGGTCCCCAGAGAGCCCCTCCTTGCATCAGGGTCCCCAGAGAGCCTCTCCCTTGCATCAGGGTCCCCAGAGAGCCTCTCCCTTGCATCAGGGTCCCCAGAGAGCCTCTCCCTTGCATCAGGGTCCCCAGAGAGCCTCTCCCTTGCATCAGGGTCCCCAGAGAGCCCCCACTTTAATGTCCCCAGAGAGCCTCTCCCTTGCATCAAAGTCCCCAGAGAGCCTCCCCCTTGCATCAGGGTCCCCAGAGAGCCTCCACCCTCCATCAGGGTCAACAGAGAGCCTCCCACTTACATCAGGGTCCCCAGAGAGCCTACCCTCCCCTTGGGGACCCCTGCAGAGACTCGGGGCTATGGGCCCCAGATTCGGGGCTATAGCCCCAAAAGCCACCCCTAGCGACGCCACTTGACAGCGGCGATGCAGTATAAAGATGACATTACATGCGGGCAGGAGGGAGGCTCAGGTCCTCAGGCAGTGCACACCTGTTGTAGAAAAAATGATCCGCACTCCAGTCGTTGCTCTTTAAAAAAATCTTCATTTTTATTGATAAGCCTCAATGAACAAACGCAGATAAAAACAGTTGATGCGTTTCAGCCTATAAGGCCTCATAGGCTGAAACACGTCACTTGTTTTCATCTGCGTTTGTTCACTGTGGCTTGTCAATAAAAACAAAGATTTTTTTAAAGAACAACAACCGGAGTGTGGATCATTTTTCCTACATTACTTTACTTAGCCAGCGACTGTGGATCGAGCACCCGGGAGCTCTGCTATCTATGTGTTGTATGGGTAGTAGCACTGACTTTTCTGTTTATATAGTGCGCCCTGTTGCCGCCCCTCTTAAAGTGCCGCCTGGGTCCCATGGACCCACCGGGACCCATGGTAGGGCCGGCCCTGGGTGATGGACTGGCCAAGCATGTCTCCAGACCTAAACCCTATTGAGCATCTGTGGGGCATCCTCAAAGAGGAAGGTGCAGGAGCGCAAGGTCTCCAACATCCACCAGCTCCGCGATGTCGTCATGGAGGAGTGGAAGAGGACTCCAGTGGCAACCTGTGAAGCTCTGGTGAACTCAATGCCCAAGAGGGTTAAGGCAGTGCTGGAAAATAATGGTGGCCACACAAAATATTGACACTTTGGGCCCAATTTTGACATTTTCGCTTAGGGGTGTACTCAATTTTGTTGCCAGCAGTTTAGACATTAATGGCTGTGTATTTAGTTATTTTGAGGGGGCAGCAAATTTACACTGTTATACAAGCTGTACACTCACTACTTTACATTGTAGCAACGTGTTATTTCTTCAGTGTTGTCATATGAAAAGATATAATAAAATATTTACAAAAATGTAAGGGGTGTACTCACTTTTGTGAGACACTGTACATGCTCTGTGAAATGGTTTTGCACAGAGCAGCCCAGATGCTGCACTCTTCTCGGGTCCCTCTTCGGTGCTGCTGGCCCCTCCCTCCTGCTGAGTGCCCCCACAGCAAGCAGCTTGCTATGGGGGGCACCTGAGCTGAGTCACAGCTCCATGTGCCCAGTCAGACACTGAGCCGCAGCCTGGCCTGCCCCCTTTCTCTTCTCATTGACTGACTAACTGATGTTGATTGATAGCAGGAGGAGCCAATGGCGCCACGCTGCTGTCTCAGCCAATGAGGAGGGGAGTCCCAGGCAGCCGAGGCACTGCTGCAACATTGCTGGATCTAGAGGGGGCTCAGGTAAGTACTGAGGGCTGAGGGGAGCTGCTGCACACAGAAGGTTTTTTATCTTAATGCATAGAATGAAAAAAACCTTCTGCCTTTACAACTAAGGATGGTCTCGATGTTTGAGTCGAACGGAAGTTTGACTAGAACACTGGGTGTTCATTTGTTCGCAAAACAAATGAACATATGGGGCGCTCATGGCAATTTTGCCCGCCGCGGTGCACCCATAATGCACAGTGCATCGACGGCTGCTGTTTGGTCAAAGCATGCACCTGACCTGCATGCTTTGGCCAATCACAGCGCAAAGTGCTGTGAGAGCTTTGATTGGCCAAAGGCATTGTGCCTTTGGCCAATCATGGCTCAGGGGCTAAGTACACGCCCCACACCATATAAGGCTGCTTACACGGCGGCCGTATGTAGTGTGTTGTGGTGAACTTGAGATAGATTAGGCAGGTTAGTTAGTGGATAGAGCGTGTAGTCCGTGTAGTTTATGTGTGTGTATATATTTATTTATATATATATATATATATATATATATATATATATATATATATATATATATATATATATATATATATACTGGAAATGGAGCGAGTACAAAGAAGGGCAACTAAGCTTATAAAGGGTCTGGAGGATATTAATTATGAGGAATTGTTGCCAGCACTAAACTTATTCTCTCTAGAGAAGAGACGCTTGAGAGGGGATATGATTTCAATTTATAAATACCATACTGGTGACCCCACAATAGGCATAAAATGTTTTCACAGGAAGTTTAACAAGACACGTGGCCACTCATTAAAATTAGAAGAAAAGAGGTTTAACCTTATACTACGTAGAGGGTTCTTTACTGTAATGCCCCGTAGACACGGTCGGACATTGATTGGACATTCCGACAACAAAATTCTAGGATTTTTTCCGACGGATGTTGGCTCAAACTTGTCTTGCATACACACGGCCACACAAAGTTGTCGGAAAATCCGATCATTCTGAACGCGGTGACGTAAAACACGTACGTCAGGACTATAAACGGGACAGTAGCCAATAGCTTTCATCTCTTTATTGATTCTGAGCATGCGTGGCACTTTGTGCGTCGGATTTGTGTACACACGATCATAAATTCCGACAACGGATTTTGTTGTCGGAAAATTTTATATCCTGCTCTCAAACTTTGTGTGTCGGAAAATCTGATGGAAAATGTGTGATGGAGCCCACACACGGTCGGAATTTCCGACAACAAGGTCCTATCACACATTTTCCGTCGGAAAATCCGACCGTGTGTACGAGGCATAAGAGCGGCAAGGATGTGGAATTCCCTTCCACAGGCAGTGGTCTCAGCGGGGAGCATCGATAGTTTTAAGAAACTTTTAGATAAGCACCTGAACGACCGCAACATACAGGGATATACAATGTAATACTGACATATAATCACACACATGGGTTGGACTTGATGGACTTGTGTCTTTTTTCAACCTCACCTACTATGTAACTACAGTGGGGCAAAAAAGTATTTAGTCAACCATAAATTGTGCAAGTTCTCCCACTTAAAAAGATGAGAGAGGCCTGTAATTGTCATCACAGGTATACCTCAAAATGTGGAAACAAATGCAGACAATCACATTGTCTGATTTTTGAAAGAATTTATTTGCAAATTATGGTGGAAAATAAGTGTTTGGTCACCTACAAACAAGCAAGATTTCTGGCTCTCACAGACCTGTATCTTCTTCTTTAAGAGGCTCTTCTGTCCTCCACTCATTACCTGTATTAATGGCACCTGTTTGAACTTGTTATCAGTATAAAAGACACCTGTCCACAACCTCAAACAATCACACTCCAAAGTCCACTATGGTGAAGACCAAAGAGCTGTCGAAGGACACCAGAAACAAAATTGTAGACCTGCACCAGGCTGGGAAGACTGAATCTGCAATAGGCAAGCAGCTTGGTGTGAAGAAATCAACTGTGGGAGCAATAATTAGAAAATGGAAGACATACAAGACCACTGATAATCTTCCTCGATCTGGGGCTCCACGCAAGATCTCACCCCGTGGGGTCAAAATGATCACAAGAATGGTGAGCAAAAATCCCAGAACCACACAGGGGGACCTAGTGAAAGACCTGCAGAGAGCTGGGACCAACGTAACAAAGGCTACCATCAGTAACACACTACGCCACCAGGGACTCAGATCCTGCAGTGCCAGACGTGTCCCCCTGCTTAAGCCAGTACATGTCCGGGCCGTCTGAGGTTTGCTAGAGAGCATTTGGATGATCCAGAAGAGGATTGGGAGAATGTCATATGGTCAGATGAAACCAAAGCAGAACTGTTTGGTAGAAACACAAATCGTCGTGTTACGAGGAGAGAGAATGCTGAGTTGCAACCAAAGAACACCATACCTACTGTGAAGCATGGGGGTGGCAACATCATGCTTTGAGGCTGTTTCTTTGCAAAGGGAACAGGACGACTGATCCGTGTACATGAAAGAATGAATGAGGCCATGTATCGTGAGATTTTGAGTGCAAACCTCCTCCCATCAGCAAGGGCATATAAGATGAAACGTGGCTGGGTCTTTCAGCATGACAATGATCCCAAACACACCGCCCAGGCAACGAAGGAGTGGCTTCGTAAGAAGAATTTCAAGTTCCTGGAGTGGCCTAGCCAGTCTCCAGATCTCAACTCCATAGAAAACCTTTAGAGGGAGATGAAAGTCCATGTTGCCCAGCGACAGCCCCAAAACATCACTGCTCAAGAGGAGATCTGCATGGAGGAATGGGCCAACATACCAGCAACAGTGTGTGACAACCTTGTGAAGACTTACAGAAAATGTTTGACCTCTCTCATTGCCAACAAAGGATATATAACAAATTATTGAGATGAACTTTTGATATTGACCAAATACTTATTTTCCACCATAATTTGCAAATAAATTCTTTCAAAAATCAGACAATGTGATGGTCTGGATTTGTTTCCACATTTTGTCTCTCATAGTTGAGGTATACCTATGATGACAATTACAGGCCTCTATCATCTTTTTAAGTGGGAGAACTTGCACAATTGGTGGCTGACTAAATACTTGTTTGCCCCACTGTATGTAACTATAGGCATATCTGTAATAAAAACGTCCTTCTCAAGGAGTGCCTGCTGTCCGGTGTATCCCGGCGTCCAGATGGTGTTAGAAAGCTGAACAGGACGCTGAATTCCAAACAGGAAGTTCAGGGGATTCAAGCTGCCAGGCATGGAGGGAAGGACAGGAAACTAGGCTACGCGCTCGGAGCACACAGCTCCTTCTACTGGCCTAACAACAACAGTTTTTCAGGGGTCTCAAACTGGCGGCCCTCCAGTTGTTGTTAAACTACAAGTCCCATGAGGCATTGCAAGGCTGACAGTCACAAGCATGACTCCCTCAGGCAGACGCATGATGGGACTTGTAGTTGCGCAACAGCTGGGGGGCCACCAGTTTGAGACCCCTGGTTTAAATAATGCTCAAAACCTAACTGCGGCCGTGGGACTAAAAGGGTCCAGGAACATGTTGAAAACATATTAGATTATGTCATGAATTTTGATCAAACTGTACAGACTCATCACTGTTATGCGCTGGGTGGTTTTATCTTTTCAACACAGTATATATTACAGTGCAGGCAGGGTACAGTATATATTACAGAGCAGGCAGGGTACAGTATATATTACAGTGCAGTCTGTACAGTATATAATAGTGTGTACAGTAATACATTGCAGTCAGTGTACAGTATATAATACATTGCAGTCTGTGAACAGTATATAATACAGTGCAGTCTGTGTACAGTATATAATACAGTGTAGTCGGTGTACAGGATTATAATATAGTGCAGGCAATGTACACAATATATAATACAGTGTGTACAGTATATAATACATTGCAGTCCGTGTACAGTATATAATACATTGCAGTCCGTGTACAGTATATAATACAGTGCAGTCTGTGTACCGTATATAATACAGTGTGTACAGTATTTAATACATTGCAGTCAGTGTACATTATATAATACAGTATATAATACAGTGCAGTCGGTGTGCAGTATATAATACATTGCAGTCGGTGTACAGTATATAATACACTGCAGTCTGTGTACAGTAGACATGTGCATATGTTTTCGTCCGAATGCATTTTCGTCTGAAATTTGGGTATTTTCGTTATCGTTTTAACAAACGATAACGAACATGCAGAATCCGAAAACCGAAAGATCCGACATAAACAAAATGCTTTATTTTCGTTTTCGTTGTGATAACAGTTCAATATAGATAGGAGATTCGACATGACGCTGACAATAGCGATCTGTGTCCATCGAACCTGTGGTCCAATGTGCCTAACATTAGCTCTATTAGTTCAAGTTTATTCGACATAGAGAGAAAAGATTCTGACATTATAGAGACAAAAGCAAAAAAGGTTGAATGTGCCTAACCTAACTCTATTAGTCCAAGATTATTTGACAGAGAGAGAAAAGATTTCGACATGAAGATTAGACAAAGCAGTCGCCGCAAACGGACATTTATGGTGAAATGCTCCGCCCGTAGGCTATAGAAGAATTCTAATGTTGGTTGACTAGTAATAATAATAAATAAATATATCTATTACTAGTGTCATACAACATTAGAATTCTACTATAGCTTGTAAGCGGAACGTTCAACCGGAAATGTATGATTACGACGTCATAGAGTTTAGCTGCCCCCTTAAATTTTCTTAGAACATTCAACAGACACCATAAGCCTTCAATGACAAATTCAACCTTAATTATTTTGGATTTTCGGACGAATGCATTTTTTAACGAAACAAAATAAATAAAAACGAATTTCGGGAGTAACTAAATAAATGTATTTTGTGGACGAAAACGAAATTCCGAAACAAAATATTTCAATGTGCACATAACTAGTGTACAGTATATAATACAGTGTGTACAGTATGTAATTCATTGCAGTCAGTGTGCAGTATATAATACATTGCAGTCAGTGTACAGTATATAATACAGTGCAGTCTGTGCACAGTATGTAATACACTCCAGTCGGTGTACATTATATAATACAGTGCAGTCGGTGTACAGTATATAATAAACAACACAGCAAGTGCAGCGCTAATATTGATATTAAATATGACATCGTTATGATAATAAAAATTGTGAAATAATCAGTGATACATACAATGGTAAGTGAAATCAATAAATAACTACATAAAAAAAGAAAAAAATATTTTTTTTAAAAGGAAAAAAAAAGAAAAAGAGGAAAACTAAAGCAATGTTTCATAATGATCAATGAGAATATCCATAAGCAATATGCCTCCACAGGAAAAAAGGTGAATTGCAGGAAACAGAATCTGTGACACCAATCTTCCCAATGCAAAACCAACATGTGTTCAGGTCAACACCTTAAAGTGAGGTAGCTTGCTTACCAAAAAGCCATGACTGCTGCTAGCAGGCTCGCCCAGGACAGGGAATTTAAATGTCTCCCCAAAACGTCACCATCAGAGGTTCCACCCTTTACGGTCAGAGGGTGGAGCCTCTGACGGTGACGTCATCACACTAGCCTTCCGCGACAGTGGTGAGACGAACGCAATAGGGAGAAGCGAATAGAGACACCGCAGCTTTTATGTGACACAACCGCTTATGATAACACGTCGTTCCTGTAAGTGCAAACTCTTTCTTTAATAAATGATATTGAACTGACATATTGCACTATGGAAGTTTCTATCTTTTATCTTTGAGCAACATTAGAAAGATCGTCTGGTCCGGATGATCTTAAGTTTTGGGGAGACATTTAAATTCCCTGTCCTGGGCGAGCCTGCTAACAGCAGACACGGTTTTTTGGTAAGCAAGCTACCTCACTTTTGGGTGTTGACCTGAACACATGTTGGTTTTGCATTGGGAAGATTGGTGTCACAGCTTCTGTTTCCTGCAATTCACCTTTTTTCCTGTGGAGGCATATTGCTTATGGATATTCTCATTGATCACTATGGGACATTGCTTTAGTTTTCCTCTTTTTCTTTTTTTTTTCTTTTTTAAAAAATATATATTTTTCTTTTTTTATGTAGTTATTATTTTTTTATTTCACTTACCATTGTATGTATCACTGATTATTTCACAATTTTTATTATCATAACGATATCATATTTAATATCAATATTAGCGCTGCACTCGCTGTGTTGTTTATTCTATTGGAAGTTTTTTGGTATTGAACTTTGGGTGCTGGCTGCTTTACACTTCTAACACTCTTATCATTGATTTTTAATTGCTAATTTTTATCTAGCGCAGCGTTGACCTTAGGGTTTTTTTCTTTTACAGTATATAATACAGTGCAGCCGGTGTACAGTATATAATACAGTACAGGCTGTGTACAGTATATAAGACATTGCAGTCGGTGAACACAGTATACAAAACAGTGTGCACAGTATATTATACAGTGCAGGCAGTGTACAATATATAATACACTTCAGGCGGTGTACAGTATATAATACAGTGCAGTCGGTGTACAGTATATAATACAGTGCAGGCAGTCTACACAGTATATAACAGTGTTTACAGTATATACATTTTAGTCAGTGTACAGTATATAATACAGTGTACATTATATACAGTGCAGGCAGTGTACAGTATATAATACAGTGCAGGCAGTGTACTTAGTATATAATAGAGTGTGTACAGTATATAATACACTCCAGGCAGTGTACAGTATATAATGCAGTGCAGTTATGTTCGACTCAAACATATGGGGCGCTCGCAGCAAGTTCACCCACCGCGGAGCGGAACACAATGCACTGTGAAATCACAGTGCATTGACAGCTGCTGATTGGCCAAAGCATGCACCTGACCTGCATGCTTTGGCCAATCGCAGCTCGATGTGCTGTGAGAGCTATGATTGGCCAATAGCAGGGTGCAGTCAGTGTACAGTATATATTACAGTGCAGACGGAGTACACAGTATATAAAACAATGTGTACAGTATATAATACAATGTGTACAGTATATAATACAGTGCAGACGGAGTACACAGTATATAATACACTGTGTACAGTATATAATACACTTCAGGTGGTGTACATTATATAATAAAGTGCAGTCGGTATACAGTATATAATACAGTACAGGCGGAGTACAGTATATAATATATTTCAGGTGGAGTACAGCATATTATACACTCCAGGCAGTGTACAGTATATAATACAGTACAGGCGGTGTACAGTACATAATACTGTGCAGGCGGTGTACAGTATATAATACAGTGTGTACAGTATATAATACAGTGCAGGCGGTGTACAGTATATAATACAGTGCAGGCAGTGTACATAGTATATAATACCGTGTGTACAGTATATAATACAGTGCAGTCATTGTACAATATATAATACAGTGAAGGCAGTGTACATAGTATATAATAGAGTGTGTACAGTATATAATACACTTCAGGCAGTGTACAGTATATAATATAGTGCAGTTATGTTCACCCACAGCGGACAGGAACATAATGCTCTGCGAAATCACAGTGCATTGATAGCTGCTGATTGGCCAAAGCATGCACCTGACCTACATGCTTTGGTCAATCACAGCTCGATGTGCTGTGAGAGCTATGATTGGCCAATAGCAGGGTGCAGTCAGTGTACAGTATATAATACAGTGCAGGCGGAGTACACAGTATATAATACACTGTGTACAGTATATAATACACTTCAGGCGGTGTACAGTATATAAAAAAGTGCAGCCGGTATACAGTATATAATACAGTACAGGCGGAGTGAGGCAGAGGCAGTACAGGCGGAGTTTGCCCGCCGTGAGATCACCGCGCATTGACGGCTGCTGATTGGCCAAAGCATGCACCTGACCTGCATGCTTTGGCCAATCACAGCGCAATGTGCTGTGAGAGCTATAGCAGGGTACAATATATAATACAGTGCAGGCAGAGTACACAGTATATAATACAGTGTGTATAGTATATAATACATTGCAGTCAGTGTATAGTATATAATACAGTGAAAAAATACAGTGTATAGTATATAATTTTGTGAAAAAATGCATTGAAAATACACCGATCATTATAGTCAATGTTAACGCATGAAAAAGCAACACACTTTTTTTAGTGTGTTTTTTGAGTCACATGTCCATTTTTCCCAGGGGACCATGGAGGAAAACACATGAAAAAACGCATCATGCACATTAAAAATAGCAACAAAAACGCAACGTGCATTTCACAACACACACATGTGAACGGGCCCTTAATATAATATGGAATAAACCTATTTGTGTAATTTGATTGCTGAATTTGACCAAAAAAAAGTGACAAACCTTTTTTTTCTTCTGTAAACCATCAAACAACAACCTTAGGCAAGTTGTGCTGTGCAATGCAAAAGCAACACTGAATCTGGGCAATAAGAGGTTAATATTGAAGAGGTCTGGATGTGTCAGCTGACCTTTACCTTTCTAATCCACCATGCAGTTTGTTTGTTTTTTAATTTTCACTTTATTTTATTTCCCCTTCTGTGCAGCTGTCCAGGAACAGCGACACATCCCAACCCTGATTGTAAAAGAAAAAGAGTTATTTTAAACTTTTTTTGAGAGTTTGTTAGCTTTGTCAGTTTGGTACTGTCACAAATTAAAGTTGGGTGAAATTTTTTTTGCTGCTTTACATATAAATATGCCCACTTGTGGCGCAGTCTTCCCTTTGGCCTTCAGATGTGAGCGCTTGGCTTGCTGCCGCCATGTTGGTTTGGTAAGTTGTGCTTCATTATGTTTGCAATGTTAGTGTAAAAGTTAGTTTGTTTAAATGTGACAAATACGTGTTACAATGCAAATGTATAATCTCAGATTTGTGTTATGCTCGGGCCTGATTTATTGGTTTGTGTTCAAACAGACAAGCTCTTGCACTATATAGACTCATCTTTAAACTCCAGGGAACCCTGCTAAAACCAATCCACTGGTGATGAATGGGAAGCTTGAATCCCTTTGCCATTGCTGGAGAGTGGGAAAAATTAACAACTCTCCCCTTTGCCATTGGGGGTGGATGGCAGGCATTACTTCCCTGCCCCCCTTTGCCATTGGGGGTGGATGGCAGGCTTGGCCCCCCTTTGCCATTGGGGGTGGATGGCAGGCTTGGCCCCCCTTTGCCATTGGGGGTGGATGGCAGGCTTGGCCCCCCTTTGCCATTGGGGGTGGATGGCAGGCTTGGCCCCCCTTTGCCAATGGGGGTGGATGACAGGCTTGGCCCCCCTTTGCCAATGGGGGTGGATGACAGGCTTGGCCCCCCTTTGCCATTGGGGGTGGATGGCAGGCTTGCCCCCCCTTTGCCATTGGGGGTGGATGGCAGGCTTGGCCCCCCTTTGCCATTGGGGGTGGATGGCAGGCTTGGCCCCCCTTTGCCATTGGGGGTGAATGGCAGGCTTGGCCCCCCTTTGCCAATGGGGGTGGATGACAGGCTTGGGCCCCCCTTTGCCAATGGGGGTGGATGACAGGCTTGGGCCCCCCTTTGCCAATGGGGGTGGATGGCAGGCTTGGGCCCCCCTTTGCCAATGGGGGTGGATGGCAGGCTTGGGCCCCCCTTTGCCAATGGGGGTGGATGGCAGGCTTGGGCCCCCCTTTGCCAATGGGGGTGGATGGCAGGCTTGGGCCCCCCTTTGCCAATGGGGGTGGATGGCAGGCTTGGCCCCCCTTTGCCAATGGGGGTGGATGGCAGGCTTGGCCCCCCTTTGCCATTGGGCTGGTTTAAATTTTCTAGTGGGGGATTGTTACATTAATAGTTCAGTGATAATTGGGGCTTGTTTAAAGGGGTTGTAAAGGTAAAAATTTTTTCACCTTAATGCATTCTATGCATTAAGGTGAAAAAACTTCTGACAATACCGCCACCCCCAGCCCCCCCGTTTTACTTACCTGACGCCTCGAAAGTCAGCTTCGCGTTCCCGACATCTATTCCTCCGCTCACCCTGGCCGCTGATTGGCTACAGTGGATGGATTGGAAGCAGCGCAGCCATTGGCTCGCGCTGCTGTCAATCACATCCAATGACGCGGCGCGCTGGGGGGCGGGGCCGAGTGATACAGTGAGCGGCTATAGCCGCTGCTGTATCACGGGAGCGCGCCCGCAAGCACTAACCACCATGCGAGGGAGCTCGCATTAAGGTGGTTAATGCTTGCGGGGAGGAGCTGAAACAGCCGCCGAGGGACCCCAGAAGACCAGGTTCGGGGCCACTCTGTGCAGAACGAGCTGCACAGTGAAGGTAAGTATAACATGTTTGTTATTTAAAAAAAAAAAAAAATTTACCTTTACAACCCCTTTAATAAACAGTACAATGTGTAATACCCTTATAGCAAACGATCACATGACTGCTGTAAAACCACATGGGTCAGTTGCTGATTGGCTACTATGGTTATTGCACTTTCCTATATGCCCTGTGTTGGTTTCCAAGCCCAGATGCATACTGAGCAGTCAGCCGTACTATAAACCATTATTTAGCTTGTTTTTCTAGAACTTTTTATCTTGACTAAAACTGGTTTTAGAAATAAAAACCTACATTACCAGGAGACAGTGGCCTGCTGCTGTGGATCTCTCCTGAAGAAAATGCTAGTTGTCTGGCTCTTTGGATGCTGAGCTCCAGTGTAGACTTCATTTATTGTCAATTGTTCACCCATTTGGAAGATGTGCTTTGCAGGAAATGTTGCTTGTTGAATTTCTCAATCCATTGTAACACTTGTGTGAATGCACCCTAGGAGTCATTAACCCTCGGTTCACACCTATGTGTTTTTAGTGCGTTTTGTAGTTTGCAGAAAATGTTCCTTTTAAAGGAGCACTGATCAGTGTATTCTGACAGCAGAGGGGGTCCGCTGTCAGAATACAATAACACAGCGGGAAAGATTTCTCTATCCACCTCGCTTAAGTGGACGGAGAATAGGTTCAGTTTGACTGTAACTGTATGGCTAGCCTTAGAGTAACTAAACCATGACAAGTAGGGATGAGCTTTGTGTTCGAGTCGAACATTGGCTGTTAGATCGTTCGTCGAATTGCGAACGATATGGGCCGTTCGCGCCAAATTCGTGTGGCGCGTCACGGCCCATAATTCACTGCGGCATCGCAGTGCATTGCTGGCTGATGATTGGCCAAGTATGCACTATGACCCGCATGCTTGGCCAATCACAGCGCCGTCAGTAGAGAGAGCTGTAATTGGCCAAAGCCAGGGTGCCTTTGGCCAATTATGGCTCAGGGGGTTTAGAACACGCCCCACACTATATAAGGCTGCCTGCACGGCGGCCCTGTGTAGTGTGTGTTCCGGCATTGAGATACATAGACAGAGAGACAGTGTCATTTCATTTGAGTTAGCTAGATTAGGCAGGACAATCAGTGAGTTAGCTGCAGGTATATGCATCCCAGGTGTTGCATATATATACACACACTGTATTCAGTTTAGCTAGATCTGTTCCTGTTATGTTCTTACTGACAGGCAGGCTTGTCTTGTTAAAGTATTTACAGCTACCTGAAGAAAATTGCTGGTGTTCTTTTGATCCTATTAGTACCACAGTCAGGCAGCTAGACTATTTACAGTTAGTGTAGTGCGTCCTGCTCACAGTGTTCAGCTAAAACTACAAGTTAGTGGGGTGCGTTCTGCTCACAGTGTTTAGCTAAAACTACAAGTTAGTGCGGTGCGTCCTGCTCAGTGTTCAGCTAAAACTACAAGTTA
Organism: Aquarana catesbeiana; assembly: GCF_042186555.1. Taxonomy (NCBI): domain Eukaryota; kingdom Metazoa; phylum Chordata; class Amphibia; order Anura; family Ranidae; genus Aquarana; species Aquarana catesbeiana. The sequence continues at coordinate 249,123,128 of NC_133332.1, read as the reverse complement.
GTGCAGTGCGTCCTGCTCACAGTGTTCAGCTAAAACTACAAGTTAGTGCGGTGCATCCTGCTCACAGTGTTCAGCTAAAACTACAAGTTAGTGGGGTGAGACCTCTGCACAGTGTTCAGCTAAAACTACAAGTTAGTGCGGTGCGTCCTGCTCACAGTGTTCAGCTTAAACTACAAGTTAGTGTGGTGCGTCCTGCTCACAGTGTTCAGCTAAAACTACAAGTTAGTGTAGTGAGACCTCTGCATAGTGTTCATCTAAAGCTACAAGTTAGTGCGGTGCGTCCTGCTCAGTGTTAAGCTAAAACTACAAGTTAGTGTAGTGAGACCTCTGCACAGTGTTCATCTAAAGCTACACGTTAGTGCGGTGCGTCCTGCTCACAGTGTTCAGCTAAAACTACAAGTTAGTGTAGTGAGACCTCTGCACAGTGTTCATCTAAAGCTACAAGTTAGTGTGGTGCGTCCTCCTCACAGTTTTCAGCTAAACCTACAAGTTATTGTATTGGTGGTTTGCGACAATGGCACCAACCTCCTCTCTGCCCTCCGACAGGGACAAATGACCCATGTGCCCTGTTTGGCTCACGTCCTTAACTTGGTGGTGAAGCGGTTCTTGGGCAGGTACCCGGGCTTACAGGATGTCCTGAGGCAGGCCAGGAAAGTCTGTGTGCATTTCCGCCGGTCATATAATGCCAGTGCTCGGCTGACGGACCTCCAAAAGGAGTTTAACCTGCCCAAGAACCGCCTAATCTGTGACATGCCCACCAGGTGGAACTCAACGTTGGCCATGCAGCGGCTGCACACGCAGCAGAGGGCCATCAATGAGTACCTGTGCGACTATGGCACCAGGACAGGGTCAGGGGAGCTTGTTTTCTTTTTCCCCCACGCCAGTGGGCCATGATCAGGGATGCATGCACTGTTCTGTCACCATTTGAGGAGGCCACGAGGATGGTGAGCAGTGACAGTGCATGCATCAGTGACACTGTCCCCCTTGTCCACCTGTTGGAGCACACGCTGCGTGGAATAATGGACAGGGCACTTGAGGTAGAACAGAGGCAGGAAGAGGAGGACTTCCTTAGCTCTCAGGGCCCCCTTTATCCAGACAGTGTTCCTGCGTGCCCGCCGATCACACAGGAAGAGGAGGAGGAGCCTGGCACTCAGCATCAGCAGCAGTCTTTAAGGGATCAGATCCAAGAAACACATGGACTTGTACGTGGCTGGGAGGAAGTGGCTGTGGACCATGTCATCCTTAGTGACCCAGAGGACTCCGGACCGAATGCCTCAGCAAACCTACGCTGCATGGCCTCCCTGATCCTGCAAAGCCTGCGTAAGGATCCTCGTATTCGTGGTATCAAGGAGAAGGACCAATACTGGCTAGCAACCCTCCTTGATCAACGTTACAAGGGTAAGGTTGCGGACCTTATCTTGCCATCGCAGAGGGAGCAGAGGATGAAACATCTTCGGGAGGCCTTGCAGAAAGGTCTGTGCAACACGTTCCCAGAGGCTGGGAGGTTACAAACTCCTGTTTCTGGACAACGTGTTGCTGAGGCTTCGGTCAGTCAAAGAAGGAGCGGTGGAGAAGGTGGCCGTCTGACCGATGCGTTCAGACAATTTTTTGGTCCGCACCCCCAAGGTATGATCGGTTCCAGCAACCATCGCCAGCGTCTGTTTTACATGGTGCAGGACTACCTAGGGGCAAGATCTGACTTGGACACCTTTCCCACCGAAAATCCTCTGGGTTACTGGGTCTTGAGGATGGATCACTGGCCAGAGCTTGCACAGTATGCAATTGAGCTACTGGCCTGTCCTGCATCCAGCGTTCTTTCGGAACGCACATTCAGTGCTGCTGGAGGCTTTGTAACCGATCACAGGGTGCGTCTGTCCACCGACTCGGTCGATCGACTGACCTTCATAAAAATGAATCAGTCTTGGATCACCACCAGCTACCAAGCACCTGATGCTGATTCAACCGAATAATTTTTTTTGAAATCTCAGATCCCTTCAAAGACTGCCTATGCTGATGCTGAGTGACTATCCCTGAGTAATTATCCTCTTCCTCCTCAATCATCACGCTGATAGCTTGTAAGAACATTTTTGGTTCTGGGTGCCACCACCAGTGCCTAAGGCCCAATTTTTCAGCCCCTGTTTAACAGGGGCGTGTAATTACAATTTTTAAAGCAATACTTTGCAGCAGGGCTCATTTCTGCGTGAGGGGTTGCAGTGTTGTGGCACCAGCACCACCACCAAAGGCCCAATTTTTCTGCCCTTGTTCAACAGGGGCATGTAATTACAATTCTTGATCTAATATTTCACAGCAGGGCCCATTTCTGCACCCACCAAGAGCGAGTGAGGACTTACAGTGTTGTGGCACCACCACCACCAAAGGCCCAATTTTTCTGCCCCTGTTCAACAGGGGCATGTAATTACAATTCTTGATCTAATATTTCACAGCAGGGCCCTGTGAGGGCTTACAGTGTTGTGGCCACAACAACACCTAAGGCCCAAATTTCTGCTGAGTATATAGGGCAGGCCCCTACTTTCAAACATCTAACTTACAAACGACTCCTACTTGCAAACGGAAGGAGACAACAGGAAGTGAGATGAAATCTACCCCTAGGAAGGGAAATTCTCTCCTGTAAGAGTTAATATGGGAAAAACATTTCTCCTTTCCACTGATGCTTTCCAATCCTTGTTCCACAAAAAAACCCAAATTTTCAAAAAACATTTGTCATTGGGACAAAAAGTGAGGTGAAATCTTCTGAAGAGGAGGACAGACAGCAAAACAAATGTCACAGGGGTGATAACCCTTCCCTATGTTTTCCAAAAAGCTTAAAAAAGATTTTTTTGGCTGGAGCTAAACACGTTAAAAATGTACCCATTCAAAATTACAAACAGATTCTACTTAACAACAAACCTACAGTCCCTGTCTTGTTTGCACCGCCTGTATACTGCTGTTCAGAGTATATAGGGCCTGGTGGCCCCACACCTTTCCTTATTTTAATTTGGGTGCGGGGTTCCCCTTAATATCCATACAAGACCCAAAGGGCCTGGTAATGGACTGGGGGGTACCCATGCCGTTTGTCTCACTGATTTTCATCCACATTGCCAGGACCCGACATTACATTAAGCCCGCAAGCAGTTTTAAATGAGATTTTTCCTTTAAAAATGACATTTTGTGCAGGGACTGTTCTAAATACGGGAAACGCGCGCCACTTTACAGGCATACTATAGACACTCCCCAGGTACGATATTTAAAGAAATATTTCACTTTTTTTTTTTACTTTAAGCATCACTAAAATCACTGCTCCTGGAAAAAACGGCCGTTTTTAAAAGTTCTTTTTGCATTGATACATGTCCCCTGGGGCAGGACCCGGGTCCCCAAACCCTTTTTAGGACAATACCATGCAAATTAGCCTTTTAAAATGAGCAGTTTTGATTTCGAACGTTCGAGTCCCATAGACATCAATGGGGTTCTAACGTTCGTTCAAATTTTCGGTCCGTTCACAGGTTCTGGTGCGAACTGAACCGGGGGGTGTTCGGCTCATCCCTAATGACAAGTATGCAGAGACACTTGTTACTTAAGCTGTCCATACAAGGATTGAAATTTGGGCGATTCAGCGGGGTCCAGCTGAATTTTGATCCATGTTTGACCACTGTGATAGAACAGAAATCGGTTTATCCCAGGACGATCAGTCCTGCAGGCAGATTGCTGATCTGTATATTTTGCAGCTAGGTTCCCACTATTGTGATGTCAGACATCGTATGTGATTCGCACCACATTGTAATCACATGCGATGTCTATGTGATGCATATTCAGCCATACAGATTGTGGCTGAATTTGCATCGCATTCGTACCAAAATGGGGCAGGGACCCTCTTTTGGTATCCACTGGAATTGGATCTCATGGGCGTTCACACCAATGCCATCCAATTCCTGCACCCTTTCAATTTACACTGCGAACCGATCTCGGGGTGTCATTAACTTTGTATTGACACCCACAGTGGTCTGCATAGGGCAGTGTGACCTGCCTGCCAGAGATATGCGATGCAGCAACCTGCACAGGAATCACATTGGTTCCCGAATCGCATATGTGTGAAAAAGAGCTGCACGGTTAATCGTTAAGAATCGAGATTGTGATTCTTCCCCCCTTTCTATCTTAAAGGCATTTTCCTGATTCTATGCAGAGCTCTCTGCTCAAGCCGATAGCTGTCAAAAAACAGGGTGGGGTCCCCCTAAAATTCATACCGGGCTCTTTAGGTCTGGCATCAATTTTTAAGGGGAACTCCATGCCAAAATCTAAAAAAATTTAAAAAATTGGTGTGGGTCCCCCCTAAATCCATACCAGACCTTTATCTGAACAAGCACCCTGGCAGGCCCGGAAAGGGGGACGAGCGAGTGCCTGAACCATACCAGGCCGCTTACCTCCCAAAGCACACCTTCCCCATGTTGATGGGGACAAGAGCCTCTTCCTCACAACCCTGGCCATTGGTTGTCAAGGTCTGTGGGTGGGGGCTTTACAGAATCTGGAAGCCCCCTTAAACAAGGGAACTCCCAGATCCCAGCACCCCAATGTGCATGGGTATCGGGCACATTGTAGCCCTACCCATTCACCAAAAACAGTCTCAAAGTAAAAACCACAACACAGTTTTTGACAATTCCTTTTATTAAAAAAAGAAAGTGTCCAATGATGTCCATCCATCTTCAATCACGCCGCCCGACAGACCCAAAAAATAGGGAAAAAACTCCTCAATTGACAGCTGTTATATAGGAGGGGAGAGGGCCACCCGGTGATGTAACTGAGACCCTGCCTCTTCTGACATGTGACATCAGAGGAGGGTGGGGTCAGATAAGTAAGATCTGTCACTACAAAAAATTCACTGGGAGACCTCCCGTGGAGGCGGAGTATTCTATTTTCGGAGTCTGGCGGTTGGTGTGATTGATGTATATCGCGGGACACGTATTCACATAGGGGTGGGGTCAGGGGGTGCCTTTGTTAAAGGGGGGCTACCAAAATCTGATATTACATAGTATAATTACTATTTAATTTAATACCTAGTAATAGTTGGTTATAAATTCAGATTTTTCAATTTTCGGGTTTTAGAATATTTTTTTCATGCTTCGCTATCTCTCTCTGGCTTCGCTATCTTGCATTTTACATCAACATGTCCTTCACGATATTCCTGCCCACAGTTCTAGGGTCCCATGGGAATTGAACCTTCAACCCTCTGATTCAAACTTCAAGAGCTTACAGACTCCACCACAGAACCAGAAGACCTAAGAAGTGGGAGGAATAATGCTCCATCGTTTGTGTCGGTGGAAGGAATAGTGTCCCAAGGGTGAGATAACGGCAAGCAAAGGGCTGCATCCGGCCCCTGGGCCACCATTTGGAGACCACTGTCCTATTGGAAGCAAGCTGGCAAAAAACCTTCCAGGCAAGTGGAAACTGAGTCTGAGGAGGAAAGGGAAAGTGTTCCCCCCTCAACCATTGATTCTGAGGATGAGGGGGCGGCAGAGGAAACTAGATCATCTAGGTATAAGCTTTCGCTTGACAAGGTGGACGACTTACTCAAAGCTATTTATAGCACTTTGGAGATTCAGGATAGTCTTCCCTGTTCATAAAGTTCTAACAGACGCCATTAAAAGGGAATGGAAGGATTCATAAATAGGACAATTTCATTTTCCAAAGCCCTCAAAAGGTTTCCTTTTGAGGAAAATGAAGAATTGGCTTGGAATAAAAAAATAAAAAATAAAAATAGATGCCGCCTTTTCACAAGTATCTAGAAAGACAGATCTGGCTTTCGAGGATATGGGCATTCTTCTCCCTACTACTACTCCTACTACTACTCCCTACTACTCTGTCTTCTCCCTACTACTGCTCCTACCAACTCTCGCTCATTCTACATCCATACACTGATAAAACCTCCAGTACTCTGAGACATGCCCCTTCACATAAATCACAGTCCCACATTACCTCCCTCACCCTCCTGCTTCTCCTAATCTCTGGTGACATATCCCCAAACCCTGGGCCACCATCATCTGTCTTTGCCCAACGCTCCCATCCCCCTACACCCTCTGCCAGGAGCCGTAACCCACAGAACTTGGTCTCTATTCCTCTTTCCAACACCAGCCCCCCCTTTTCCTGTGCCCTGTGGAATGCACGTTCTGTCTGCAACAAACTCACCGCCCTTCACGACCTCTTTATCACAAATTCCTTTAACCTACTTGCCATTACTGAAACCTGACTTCATGAATCGGATACTATTTCTCCTGCTTCCCTCTCCCATGGGGGCCTTCTCTGGACTCACTCCCCCAGACCAAGTGGATGTAAGGGAGGTGGAGTGGGAATCCTAATAGCCCCATGCACCTATCAGGTTCTTCACCCACCTCCCTCTCTGACACTCTCCTCTTTTGAGGCACATTGCATTCGTCTTTTCTCTCCCATTTCTCTAAGAATTGCTGTCATCTACCGGCCCCCTGGACCAGTATCAGCCTTTCTTGATGACTTCTCTGCCTGGCTACCCTACTTTCTCTCTTCTGAAATCCCCACAATTATTCTTGGGGCCTTCAACATCCCTGTCAACACTAACACTACTATTACTTCTAAACTTCTCAGTCTAACCTCATTGCTTGACCTGAAGCAATGGATACAGGCTCCTACCCACTCCAACGGCAACACCCTTGACCTTGCCTTCTCCTATCTGTGCACTCCGTCCAACCTTTCCAACAATCCACTCCCACTCTCTGATCACCACCTTATTAGTTTTGCTCTCTCCTTGTCTTCCACCTCTTCTCCCTCCAACGGCCTAACAATTACACGTAGAAACCTTCGCCACCTCAACCCTTCTCTTCTCTACTCTGCTACTGATCACCTCTATGACAAAATCTCACCTCTGTCCTGCCCCAGCCTAGCTACTTTCATCTACAACAGCTCACTGTCTTCCTCCCTAGACAAGCTTGCCCCCCTCACTACACGTAGAATTAGGCCCCGACTGCTACAACCCTGGCAAACAGATGACACCAGAAGTCTCAGAAAACGTAGCCACGCTCTTGAGCGCCTGTGGCATAAGACTAAGACCCAGGAAGACTTTACACAATATAAATCTGCCCTCCTAAAATACTACTCCTGCCTTCACACTGCCAAACAGACCTACTTTATCACACTCATTAACACCTTCTCATCCAGTCCACGTCAACTCTTCTCTACCTTCAACACTCTACTCTGTCCTCCACTGCCTCCACCCACCAACTCACTCACTGCCCAGGAGATTGCCAATCGCTTCAAAACTAAGATTGATACAATTCATGAGGAGATCACCAATGCGCAAAAACCTCCCCCATGCAACACCCCATGTCCACAGACACAATCATTACTTCCCTCATTCAACCCTGCTACTATTAGTGAGGTTGCTAAACTTTTATCTAGCACTCATCTAACCACTTGCCCCCTGGATCCTGTTCCCTCGCAAATGCTACGCTCACCCTCTGACTTGATTCTACGCTCTCTAACTCACATTTTCAACCTCTCCCTCTCTTGTGGCATCTTCCCAAACTCTCTAAAACATGCGCTAGTCACCCCCATACTAAAAAAGCCCTCACTGGATCCCACCAATCTCAACTTACGTCCCATCTCCTTACTCTCCTTCTCCTCCAAACTTCTTGAAAGACTGGTCTACAACCGACTAAGCGACCATCTGACCATGAATAAACTTCTTGATCCCCTTCAGTCCGGTTTTTGCCCTCAACACTCCACGGAAACTGCTCTCCTTAAACTCTCAAATGACCTACTAATGGCTAAAGCCAATGGACACTATTCCGTACTACTTCTCCTGGATCTCTCTGCTGCCTTTGACACAGTGGACCACCCCCTCCTCCTCAAAAAACTCCACTCTTTTGGTCTCCGTGACTGTACTCTTCGCTGGTTCTCATCCTACCTATCCCACCGCTCCTTCAGTGTCACTTACAACGCTACTTCCTCCTCTCCTCTTCCTTTTTCCGTTGGGGTTCCCCAAGGTTCTGTTCTTGGACCTCTCCTTTTCTCAATCTACACCACCTCCTTGGGTCAGTTGATTGCCTTCCACGGCTTGAAATATCATCTCTACGCTGATGACATCCAAATCTATCTCTCCACCCCCCAGCTCTCTCCATCTGTCTCCTCACGCATTACCAACTTACTAGCAGACATATCAGCCTGGATGTCACATCACTTTCTCAAACTCAACCTATCCAAAACCGAGCTCATGATATTTCCTCCCTCAGGTGCCACTTCCCCTGATTCCCCTGTCAAGATCAACGGCTCAACTATCAACCCATCTCCCCACGCCAAGGTCCTAGGTGTAATCCTGGACTCTGAACTAACCTTTCGACCCCACATTCTATCACTATCCAAAGCTTGCCGCCTCAGTCTTCGCAACATCTCCAAGATACGCCCCTTCCTAACCAATGACACCACAAAGCTTCTAATCCACTCCCTGGTCATCTCCCGCCTCGACTACTGCAACTCCCTCCTCATTGGTTTACCTCTAAATAGGCTATCCCCACTTCAGTCCATCATGAACGCTGCTGCCAGGCTCATCCACCACACAAATCGCTCAGGGTCTGCCACACCCCTCTGCCAATCCCTCCATTGGCTGCCACTCAGTCACCGAATTAAATTTACTAACTATAACTTACAAAGCCATCCACAACCTGGCCCCCAGCTACATCTCTAACCTAGTCACAAAATACCAACCTATTCGTTCTCTTCGCTCCTCCCAAGACCTCCTGCTCTCAAACTCCCTTGTCACCTCATCCCATGCTCGCCTTCAGGACTTCTCCAGAGCCTCCCCCATCCTCTGGAATGCTCTACTCCAATCTGTCCGACTTTCTCCTACTTTATCCACTTTCAGACGATCCCTGAAAACTCATCTCTTCAGAGAAGCCTATCTGGCCCCCACCTAACAACTGTACATTTATCTTCTCAATCAGCACATCGCCCACAGTTATTACCTCTTGTATCTCTTGACCTTCCCTCCTAGATTGTAAGCTCTAAGGAGCAGGGCCCTCTGATTCCTACTGTATCAAATTACACTGTATTTGTACTGTCTACCCTCAAGTTGTAAAGCGATACGTAAACTGTTGGCGCTATATAAACTGTTGGCGCTATATAAATACTGTATGATAATAATAATTCTTAAGGACGCTATGGACAAGAAGGTAGATGGGCTACTGAAGAAAGCCTGGGATTCATCCCTAGCCAATCTTAAACCTGCAATGGCAGCTACAGTTGGGGCTAGGAACATGGAATGCTGGCTAGATCAACTTAAAAACCATGTGGTTGCAGGAACCTCCAGGAAAGTTCTATTGGAGTCCTTCCCTACTCTACTGAAAGCAGTCAAATATATGGCAGATGCTACAGCAGAATCTATCAGGATGTCGGCCAGGTCCTCCGTTAGTTAAATCAGCCAGAAGAGCCCTCTGGCTAAAGACCTGGTCAGGGGATTCTGCTTCTAAAGTAAAACTGTGCAGAATTCCCCTTTCAGGAGATCTGATGTTAGGGCCAGAACTGGAGACTGTCATTAACAGGGCAGCAGCTAAAAAGAAGGCTTTCCATCAGAAAAAGAAAGTGGTGCAGCAAAGAAAACATTTTCATCCTTTTCCACAAACCAATAAGGAAAAAGACCAGACACAGAAAAAACCCTGGAATCCTCAGAGGAAGAGGCAGAGGGTTGCTCTTTAGACTCCCCGAGCAAACCCCTAAAAAAAACAATGACCATCTCCTAGTAGGCGGGAGACTACAGGACTTCTTACCAGCTTGGGAAAAAACAAGAAGTCCATTCGTTCTGGGTTCAATCAAACAGAGTTATCAACTAGAATTTTCACAAAGTCCCCCAAATTGGTTTTACATCACAAACCTACCAAGGGATTGGGAGAAGGCTCTGGACATGAAGTCTCTTCTACAAGAACTGATGCAACAGAAGGTCATTTCCCAGGTCCTGAAAAATCAGGAGGGGAACTCCCATATTTTTCTGCTCAAAAAACCAATCCATAAAATACTAAAAATTCAGGATGGATACAATTTTGAGGAATTTACTAACCCCCCCCATGCTTCATGGCCTATCTCCATATTCCAATAGCTCCCCCATCACAAAGTTTCCTGCGTCTTGCAGTCAATTTGGGGGGGAGGTTTGGCATCTGCAGTTCTTGGCTCTGCCCTTCGGCTTTTCCTCCTCCCCTAGAGTATTCACGAAAGTGATGGCAGAAGCCTTGGAGTCCCTGAGACTGAAGTATTGGTCATCCCAATACTTGGATGACCTGCTGCTGTTTGCCAACTCAAGGAATCAAGTAGAGGTCAATCTACAAACAACTCACGCACATCTAAAGAGGTTGGGTTGGCTTCTCGAGAACAGAGAATGTTTTTGCCCCACGAGAAAATAGAGAAGATGCAGTCGACCCTGAGAGCACTTCAAACCAACTCGGAGATTTCTGTAAGACAAGCCATGCCCGCTCTGGGCTTGTTGACGGCGGCAATTCCCTCGGTACAGTGGGACAGGTTTCATGCCCGTCTGCTGCAGGCCGATATTCTGATGAATTGGTCTTACCAGGAACCTCTGGAGAAGAAGTTCAGCATAGGGTCAAGAGCAAAAATCGCTTTGGTGGTGGAGAGACCAAAGAAACATCTCAAAAGGACTAATTTGGACCTTTCTGGTAACCTGGAGGCTGACCACAGATGCCAGCGCTTGGGGGTGGGGAGCTCACCTAGAATAACAAACAATTCAGTGGGTTTGGTCCGAGCCAGAGGCAAGAAGATCATCGAATTGGAGAGAGTTGAAGGTTAGTCACTAAGGATGAGCTCCGGCGTGTTTGCATGCTGCACGCTTCGAGCCCGCCAGGAAGTCGGCACTGCGTAGCGCTAATCACAGGCAGTGAGACATTTCTCGATCTCTGCAGCTGCGCATCGGGACAATGTCTCACTGCTTGTGATTAGCGCTGGGCGCGTGCAGCATGCAAACACACCGGAGCTCATCCTTACTAGTCACCTAAGCCTTCTCTCCTTCCAGGGAGTTCTAGTGAAACAACATGTCCATATACTGTCGGACAACATGACAGCTGTATTATATTTAAAAAAGCAAGGGGGTACAAAAAGCAGAACCTTGATGGAGCTAGCTAGCTCATCAAATCCTAAGATGGGCAGAGTACAATTTGGCCTCTCTTTCCACAGTTCATCTAAAGGGTTTGGGGAACACCCTGGCAGACCTCAGCAGGAGGGAGATAAGAGAAGCCGAGTGGTCTCTAAACCAGGAGTTATTCGAAACAATCCCCAAAAGTTGGGGTTGCCCTCAGTTGGACCTCTTTTGCAAAACAAGACAATGCCAAAACACTGGCTTTCTTCTCTCTTCAGAGGCAGGATCAAGCTCTCGATGTAGATGCATTTTGACTTCCATTTGTCTTACACATTTCTCCCGTTTCAACTGATACCAAGGGTATTGGCAAAATTCAGAGTGGAGTCCACAGAACTAATCTTAATAACTCCCTACTGGCTGAAAAGACCCTGGTTTTCCACCTTGATGAACCTCAGTGAAACCCCCCTGGAGATTGCCGATCAGGACAGATCTGTTGAGTCAGGGTCCAATTCTCCATCCAGATCCAGCCTATCTCAATCTAACAGCCTGGTTTCTGAAGAACAAATCTTAAGGCAGAAGGGGTTATCAGAAAAGCTTATTACTACCCTTCTTGCAAGTAGGAAAAAAGTCACCAGAGACATCTACTTTAAAGTCTGGAAAATTTATATTACCTGGTGTTCCAGCAAAAACTTGAATTTTCTTAGCACTATTTCGGTTTTGGAATTTCTTCAAGAGGGATTGGAGAAAGGTTTAGCAGCGAGTATGCTCAAGATGCAGGTAGCTGCTTTATCAGTTTTTTGGAAAAAAAAGGGAACCTTTAGGTTTTTTTAGGGCTAAAGCTGAGACCCATTGGGCGTGGCCTGGAGTGGCGTGGAATAGGACGCTGAGAAGCTGAGCTCCGCCAGTCACATATCCTTTTATGCACATCCTGCCATCGTTCTCACCACTAGACACTTCAAAAGAGCCACGCTACATCGGGCAATCACCGGCACCATGTCGCCACCAAAAAAGCCGGCCGGACGTCCTCCAAGCTAGATTAGTATCGCCGCCAGGAGAGGGACTCTCCGGACAAAGATGGTGGCGTCATGAGGAGAGAGGAGACGGCCGTGACTACAGACACCGCTAAGGTACTAGAAGCGATTACTTCTTGTCAAGAAGCTATCGCTGCATGTCGATCCACCCTCACAGCCAGAATAGAAGAGGTTAAAGTGGATATTTCACTAGTGCGGCAGGACTTTCAAAAGCTGAGGGAGTGAGTTACTGAAACTAGAATCAGCATGGTGGAAGACTCCCTCCCCCCTCCAACATTCCACTGAGGCCATACAGACGCAGGTGAACCAGCTCCTACAAAAGCAGGATGACCTGGAAAATAGAATTCGGAGGTGCAACCTCAGATTCATAAGCCTCCCGGAGGAAGTGGAAGGAAGAGACCCCCCTACATTCCTAGAAACATTACTGTGTGACACGTATGGCAGAGAGGCATTCTCCCCCACATTTAATGTGGAGCGCGCACACCGCATATCGGGCAGACCCCCACCGGTAGGTGCACCCCCCGCACCTTTATTGCCAAATTTCTCAATTACAGAGATAGGGATGCCATACTTCATCTCAGCCGAGAAAAAGGCAATATCCCCTTTGGTAATTGTGACAGGAGGGCCAGTGGAACTCAGAATACATCTTATGTCTAAGTCACCCTGTGCCATCCTGGCACAGGGTGAGGGAGAAAATATATCTTGGACTTCTTAAAATGGGACAGTAATATTTGTCCACAATATGTCCCAGGATGTATGTAGAGACCATTATTGGTTTGATTCTGAACGCAACCTGTTAATTGAATGAGCTGATCACATTGTCCTCTATACAATGTAGGAGACGGGACGACTCCTATTGGAGCTCATGTTAATTAGGTTAATTAGGTTTTGTTTGTATTGTTAATTGTAATTAGCTCCAGCTATTGTGTTTATATTACTGTGTGAAGCTCGGTGACCACAAGTCTGGGCGAAAGGTCATGTCTCAGTCACCTAGGCTGTATAAAGGATTAGATAATTAGCTCATGTTAATTAGGTTACGTTTGTATTGTTAGAGTAATCTTCTCCTGTGTATATAAGACTGTATTCTGGTTCTGAATAAAGTGAGTTCTTGGTAGCAACAAGCAAGTGTCGCCTTGTTTGTGCTCAGAGAGGTTGGGATATCTGTATACAGACTGGGAGGAAGTGGTATATGATGGAAGCACTCAAGCGGAGTGTGGGACGTTCCGTGACATTGGTGGCAAGCAGCGGGAAAGCTTCCTACAGTCTGGGACATCCAAACTTCCATCTGGATCCAAGGTCCAGATAGCAGGAGAGGAGAGGTACAGATACCAGCCGCCATGGATGAGGAATTCAGAAGGAGGTTGCGAGAGATGCAGATACAGCACAGAGGACCAGTATCAGAGCAGGTCCTGCTGGGATGGTGTGATTCTATTCGCTGCAAACTCTGGAAGGAAGCGCTAGCCCGTGAGCAGCGACACCAGGGAAAAGTTCTCCCCTCCATCGAGGAAAGGTACTGGTCGCAGTACGGACTGCGGGTGCGGTTTTTGGGAGAAAAACCACACAAGAAGCAGACAGCTGAATTAAGCAGGCTGGTCTGGGCAGAGATAAAGCTGGATGAGGGCTACAGAGCCCTCCGGTGGCATGTATCCCAAGCATGTCCCTGGATAGCGGATGACAGCCCATCGGAAGGCTTAAGCTACGGCGGCTTGGGACTGTTGTTTGTGAAGCTGACAGGGGACCCTAACTTTGGGAGTGATTTGGAGCGGCGGGCGGACGAAATCATGGATTTCAGAGAAGGGCTACTGAACATTTCGGAAGTGCACTGGGCACAGGAAGATTTGGAGTTTCTGGCCGTTCAGGAATGGGAGCTAGAGATCGCCTACAGACGGCTGCTAGACATTGCTCAGTGCCAGGGCTGGGCTCCCTTTGCCTGGGACTATCAGGAAATACCAGCTGACAACCCTGAAATCCTGGCTGAAGAGTCGGCAATGTGGCAGAGCAATAGTGTGCTTTGCCAACCTGCCCCCGCAGCTATGGAGGCGGAGGTCTTATGGCGGATGCAGCAAGTGCTGACTGACCTTGATGATCCTGTTTCTGCATGGGATGATCTTGGATGGAGGAATGTGCCTGTCCAGCAGCATGCAAGAGAATCTGCAGTGGAAAATCTGGAGATTGCCATCCCCAAAGCTGAAGTGCTGACAACAGGGCAGAGCTCTGCTAACCTCTGCCCAGCACTGATATCATCTTCTGGGTTCCATGGACAGGAGATGGTGAACCTCCATCCCCAGACACCAGTTGCAGAGACACAGGGGATTTGATAGACTTTTCTGCTCAGGAAGAACCATCGGGTGAGCCCCCAGCAGAAGAGTTGAGATTAGGGCCAAACTTCATTGCGCTCTGCAATACAGGTTGGGATATCTGTATACAGACTGGGAGGAAGTAGTATATGACGGAAGCACTCAAGCGGAGTGTGGGACGTTCCGTGACAGTAATAAAATGGTAGCTGTTTTCCCGGATTTTTCCGCAGAGGTACAAAGAAAACGTAAAACCTTCATGGAAGCGAAGCGACGTCTACGCATTAAAAACATCAACTATGCAATGCTTTTCTCAGCCCGCCTTCGAGTGGAAGGAGAGAACAGAGCACACTTGTTTGAAGATCCAGAGGCGGCCATTGCGTGGCTGGAGCGGAGAGATGCCCATAGATAAGTGATCCAATTTCTAATACCAAGCTCTTTTCCCTTTTTCTTTGTCTGCTACACTTTTTTTTCGTCCTTGTTTTGCCGATGACTTTGGCTAGCCCCTTGCAATGCGACTGGGACAATGGACTGCATATGGACATTGCTCTCTGTTATGCTTGCCCCCGAGCTGTAAAATTCTCCATATCCAACCTATGAGTGCATGAAGCAGATATCGCCCACATTTGCGTGGCCCTTGGATAGATGACTGTGAGGTCTGAGGAAGCTAAATCTATCTACTTGTCTTCTCTTTATGGCGGCATATTTGGGAGGAAAATATACCGTTATTATGGCCCACATAGAGTACGTTCAGATGGAAAGTTTGCTCTTTTATATAACTCAGCCATCCTTTCCCGGCGGAGGAAGGTGATTGGCTAATGGGCTCACTGCAGAAAGTGGGCTCAGTTCTACACTATGCTATGTTATGCAGCGAAGTTTCGCCCTACCACACAAAGCACCCAACCCAAGATGGACTATGTTACCTGCTGATATGCAGCCCGCAGTTATTGCCACCGTCGAGATGAGGTTTGCTCTCTCTGGGGTGGCAATGCTAGTAACTTTTTTTTATTTTATGTTCTTCACATTTCTCTTGCAGGTTGGACAATGTTCATGCCATGTTGGCAGGTTTGGGGAAAAGCCCGCACCAGTTGGGGATAGGGCAGGGAGGGGGGATGTAATATGTATTATATTGTAAGACGGAATCTCTCAATTTGCTTAAGTTTGTTATTTTCTACCTGGTACCATGATGATAGCGATGCAACGCCACAGTAAATTTTATACCTGAACAAGTTGATCCCCATAAAGTATTCAGTGGTTGGTAGAAGTCATGGAGTTCCACACCCCAAATACCTCACACCATGGCCGCATTGACATTTCTCACGTGGAATGTGCGTGGAGTGAGGGACCCAATTAAACGGTCGGCGGTATTTGGTCTACTTAAACGGCAAAGAGCTGACGTAGTGGTTCTGGTGGAAACACATGCTGAGGGCTCAGTTCAAAGAGCACTCAAACTCCCCTGGCTGGGATGGGCATATCATTCTATGTACACCTCACACTCTAGAGGGGTTTCGATATTTATTGCCAAGCATACCCAATTTGAACTCCATGACTCCGTATCAGATCCACAGGGTCGCTATGTTTTTTTAAAGCAAAACTGCATGGTGAAATGATTCTATTACTGGCATTTTATGTGCCTCCACAATTTCAGTCCTCTATTCTATCAGAGGGGTTCAATTTTATGGCCTTACACCCTAATGTGCCAGCAATGTGGTTAGGTGATTTCAATAATGTATTAGACCCGACACTAGATAGACTGACTAACTCCTTCACCTAGCGCTCCCCATCACCAAACGAGATTTGCGAGACTACTCTCGGACTTCAACTTGGTTGACACGTGGAGATACAGAAACCCCTCAATCCGGGCATATTCTTGCTTCTCCACGTCTCATCAATCTATGTCCCGCATAGACCTTATATTAATTTCCAAACCACTCCTGCCCAGACTAATTGACGCAGGATTCTCTCCTAGATCACTCTCTGACCACTGCCAATATTGGGTTAAACTCTCCCTACGTCATAACAGACCGCCAACCTCATGGCGACTAAATCCTTTCTGGCTGACCCTTTTTCCGGAAGAGGATGACCTCTCCTCAAACTGGACACAATTTTTTGAGACTAATGAGGGCTCTGCATCTCCACAGATAGTCTGGGAAACGTTCAAGAAACATGTCCGCATGTCACTCACAGCACATATTAATAAACTCAAACGCACCTCTGAAGCAGCTATCGCTGCTGCTAATGAGAGCCTGCTTTCAGCAGAAAAGGCATTTACGGAAGACCCCAGACAAGGCAAACAACCTCAAACTGTGCTCTAGGGCTACAGATCAACTCCTATATGAAAAATCCAAGAGAAAACTCTTTTTTTCAAAGACAAATGTCATTTGAACAAGGGGAAAGAGCTGGGAAACTACTGGCTTATCTTGTGCATTGCGACGATAGACCCCCGGTTGTGATTTCACTTCACTCCCCTGACGGTACTTTGGTGACAGAACCTACCCAAGTCACATTATTTCGAGACTTTTTCATAGCACTGTACGCCTCCAAAGCCCCGACCGATAACACTTTAATGGAGGCATTTTTAAATGATCTTTCTATTCCCCGCCTAACAGAAGCCCAGACTGAGATCCTAGAAGCCCCATTAACGACAGATGAAATTCTCAAAGCCATTGCGGAATTCCCCAAAGCTAAGGCCCCTGGGTCAGACGGGCTACCAGTGGAATTTTACTCCACCTATTCGGAAATATTAATTCCCAGACTGCTAAAACTGTATAACTCCATATTTGCCGAATCTGAGCTCCCAGGTTCCATGAGAGAGGCTACAATAGTGCTAATTCCCAAACCTGGTAAAGATCCGCACCTCCCGGAATCCTATCGCCCCATCTCTTTACTCCAGGTGGATGTAAAAATAATAGCAAAAATCCTCGCCATACGACTAAATACAGTCATCTTGTCCCTATTGCATGAAGACCAGGCTGGATTTATGCCAGGGCGGAACACATCTTTTAATCTCCGTAGATTGTTTATCAACTTACAGGCAACACATGACAACCCAGGGTCCAGGGTTATCGTGGCTTTGGAAACAGCCAAGGCATTTGACTCAGTCGAATGGAGATACCTCTGGACCTGCGTAGATAGATTTGGACTTGGTCCCTGGTTTATAAAGTGGGTCCAACTCCTTTATCAAAACCCAGTGGCAAGAGTGGTGGCAAACGGATGGCCATCCGAACAATTTCCCCTATCTAGAGGCACGAGACAGGGGTGCCCTCTGTCGCCGCTGCTATATGCACTGGCGGCAGAGCCACTCGCGATCGCTATCCGTGCACACCCGGGTATAGTGGGATTGCGTAGAGGTGAGGTGACGGAGAAAATTAGCGGACGACACTCTACTATATCTGGACGACTCAGAGGAATCTCTGCCATTAACCTTGGCCCTGATAAAACGATTTGGTATATTCTCTGGCCTAAGGATTAATTGGGACAAATCCCAGATACTCCCATTAGATAGCTTCCCACCAAACAGGGACAGGGCCCTCCTTGCTTTGCAGAGAGTTGACAAAATAAAATACCTAGGAGTGCAAACCACCCGGGACTCAACAGACTACATCGCACTTAATATAACACCGTTAATTGAAATGATTAAGCAGAAAATCCAGATATGGGCGCGCCTTCCACTCAGAGTAGTGGGCCGCATAAGCCTAATAAAAATGGTCCTACTCCCAAAAATTTGATATATGATTTGGCACTCACCAGTATACTTGATACTTAGACACTTTAAAATAATGGAAACCTTACTCAAACCATTTGTCTGGGGCAACAATAGGCACAAACTCCTGTGGCATAAGTTAATAAACCCCACTGATCTCGCTGGATTGGCACTCCCTGACCTTAATATGTACTACCTTGCATCTCAACTTTCACAAATCTTTCACAGTGATAAAACAGATGGGAAAAGATTTGTATTCTTTTTATGCCCAAAGTGGATACAGCAGACCCTAGACCCATTGCTGGCTATAACAGGAGGGGGAGGAATAGAGAGACCAAAGACAGATCGCAGGTCCTTACTTTACCAATATAAGAAAATTTGGGATATTGCCTCAAATAAACTGCACATTGAATCACCAAATGCTTATTCTCCCCTATGGCATAATGAGTCCCTCCCTGAGTTTGGACTCATACAGGATAGTGGAATATGGAGCTCTAGAGGAATAATATACTTATTTCACATAAACAATGGGAAATTGAAAACATTTGAAACCCTAAAATGTTCTTTAGGTATATACAACTAAGGCATGCTTTTCATGCACAATACCCCGCAGATCTCGCCTTAAAGGATAACCCCTTAATGGCTGCCATAAAATTCCCAGACCCTAAAAATCTGATCTCCCAATTTTATGCCATGTTAACAATCCCACGGGCAACTGTTCTAGCATACGCTTTGAAATCCAGATGGGAGGGAGAAATAGGTACTCTTGAGGATGATGAATGGAGTGATGCTCTAGATACATGCAAATTAGTATCCCCTAAAATATCAGACCGACGCACCCAGATTTTCATTACACACAAAGCCTACCTCACGCCACTTAGGGTCTCAACATACAAAAGCAGCCAATCTGCCAATTGCCCAATGTGTAACCAAGCAATAGGCACCTTCTTTCATCTACTCTGGCAATGCCCCAAAATCCAAGAGTTTTGGACTCAGGTGGTAAAGTTCTTGCATGATACCATGGGCTCGCCCATCACGCTACAACCAAAACCGTGTCTATTAGGAATTTTTCCTGATGCAGAACTCAATAAATTTACGAAAATATTCTTACACGAATCACACTTCTCTGCACGCAAAGTAATAGCCAGAGTATGGATGAGACCCACTCCACCAGAGTTCTCACAATGGGTGATAGAAGTAAATAATGTTCTGCCATATAAGAAGCTAATATACTCCCATAGAGGATGCCCCACTAAATATGAAAAAATATGGGAGAGGTGGCTCAAATCCTCTGAAACCTGCATCAATAGTGCCTAATTTACCCTGACTTACAGATCTTGTATTGGTAGTCTTCTTA
This sequence comes from Aquarana catesbeiana, assembly GCF_042186555.1. Taxonomy (NCBI): domain Eukaryota; kingdom Metazoa; phylum Chordata; class Amphibia; order Anura; family Ranidae; genus Aquarana; species Aquarana catesbeiana. The sequence goes on along the minus strand of NC_133332.1, from coordinate 249,103,651 downwards.
TCCCTGCTTGGGGCTCTTTTTTTTTTACCTTACAAAATGTGCTTATATGGGGAAGATGGAGCCAGATTTACTATAAACCGCATGTTATTCAAAAGGAGTAGACTATACATGGTGCCAATGTGAATGTCTTACATGAAAATATATTAAAATGAGGGATATAGTTATATGTTTTGTACCAAATACTGTACATTGAATACGATACATGTCATGATTCTCTACTGTATGTAATTCCCCTTATTTGTTCAATAAACAGACTTTATAAGTGAAAGCTGAGACCCATTGTTAGTTTTCCCAAATGGGATTTATCTTTAGTTCTTCAGGCTCTCACTAAGTCTCCGTTTGAACCTATAGAAGAATCTTCATTAAAATTTTAGAAGCTCAAAACTATTCTGCTGGTTGCAGTAACATCTGCCTGAATTAGTGAGATACAAGCACTTTCAATTAAAGAACCTTTTGAGATGTCTACCGGATAGGGTAGTCTTAAGGACAGATCCAGCCTTCCTGACGAAGGTAGCCTCAGTCTTTCACCGTACACAGGAGATCGTTCTCCCTACCTTTAGCTTCGGGACCAGGAGAAGCCTTCCATACTCTTGATGTCAGGAGGTGCCTTCTAAAATATCTGGAGATAATAAAGGAAGTTAGGAAATAGTCTTTACTCTTCGTCTTAATGAAAGGTACTCACAAAAGGTGTAAGGCTTCCAAAAGTACCCTTGGAATATGGCTAAAACAAGCCATAAAAGAGGCGTACATCTCTTTAGGTCTGGAACCTCCGGAAGGAATCTTACCTCATTCTTCCTGAGCAGTGGCAGCATCATGGGCAGAAAGGGCCGGGGCATCTCCTGAGCAAATCTGCAAGGCTGCCATATGGTCCAGTTGTTCGACCTTCATAAGGCACTACTGGTTGGCGCTACTATCTGCCTCGGACCAATCCTTTGGTAGGAAGGTTTTACAGGCAGTTGTCCCACCATGAAGGAAGGTTATCCTCTGCAAGGTGCTGTCCTGAAAGGCGAAGGGAGAAAACCTTAGTTAGACTTACCGGTGACGGTATTTCTACGAACCTTTCAGGACAGCAACCTACTTCCCTCCCTAGGTTATCAAATGAAAAATATAACCGTGGTTTGGTAATTGTCTGCTTATATCTTCCAGCATGTCAGAGAATTTCTCGGTAACAGCTGAGGGCATGGTGGAAGCAGCCACTTTTAAAAGGGGGAGTTGTCATGTAGTGTTTCCTGTGAAGGGGTGGAGCTACACTCTCTCCAAGGTGCTGTCCTGAAAGGCTTATTGAAATACCATCAACGGTAAGTTTAAGGTATACAAAAATTGTAATTACATGCCCTTGTTAAACAGGGGCAGAAAAATTGAGTCTTTGGTGACCAAAAATGACCAAAATCGCACCCCCTGCCCATTAAGCCTGGAAATGGTCCAAAATGAATAAAATCGCACCCCGGCCCTTTTAGCCCAAAATCGGTCCAAAATGGCCAAAATCGCACCCCTGGCCCTTTTAGCCTGAAATCGGTGCAAAATGGCCAAAATCGCACCCCTGGCCCTTTTAGCCTGAAATCGGTCCAAAATTACAAAATCCATGCTGTTTGACCATACACGAGGATTGGATTATCTATGGACTTCTCTGTGCTTTTATGAACTTTGAGATATTTGATCAATATAGTGGTCTGTTTTACACTGATTATATGTCTATATTCTATTTATGTGTCTCTAATTAGCGCTGCACCATCTGTTTAGATTATTATTTTAGGGATTTGATTTTTGACCCTGGTGTTCAGCTGCTGAATATCATATATCATTATCGCGCTGATTTTACTCTTACGTATAGCCACCCACAGGAGCCAGCCACAGAGGATGCGGGAGCCAGCCAGCCACAGAGGATGCGGGAGCCAGCCACAGAGGATGCGGGAGCCAGCCAGCCACAGAGGATGCGGGAGCCAGCCAGCCACAGAGGATGCGGGAGCCAGCCAGCCACAGTACACATAGTTAAGGTAAGAAGAGCTCTACACAGTGCCAATTGTATTTCTAGTTTGTGAGAGGTTGGGGCAGGGGTGAGAGTCATGGCACAAGGAGGGGGTCCTATGAGGACCAGAGTGAATGAAGGTGTTCACTGTACACTCTGTTAGAAAGAGGCCCCCCTCCAGGTCCCATTATACTTCTTTGTAGTCTCCAATAGGTCCTGGAGGGGGGTCTCTCTCTCTAACAGAGACTCTCTAATGGACACTGTTAGAGAGAGACCCCCCTCCAGGTCCCATAAAAAAAAGGCAGAAGTTGTACTTTGTGCAAAATGTAGGGGCGAGGTCAGGGTCAGGCCATGGGCGGGGTTAGGGTGAGTCATGGGTGGGGCCTGACAGGGGGCCCTTGCTTTATTTGGTCCGGGGGCCCTGAGTGTTGTCAGTCCGCCCCTGGTGGGGCCCAAAGCAGCTGCCTCATACTTGTCAACTTTCCCAGTTTAAATTCCCTCATCCCTTGAGGTTTTAGTCTCATGCTGATATCTCAGTGTGAAGTTCTGTTATTAATGCTGCCCAGCTCTGTCTTGTTGTGTACAGATGACTCACCTGCAGACCCTGTGTTTACATGTAAATAACAGCATTGATATGTAAATAGCAGCGGCATTCATATATAAATAGTGGCAGACCAGCAGCATTCTATGTAAACAGAGGTGGTATTCATATGTATATCATGCCCCCCCGAGGTCATATCCACCATCACCTATACTGAATGCTACCCAATGGGGAGATAAAGGGTCAGGGCCCAGGGCAGCTGCCCCTTTTGCCCTGCCTTAAAGACGGCCCTGGGTGGGTAGGAAAACACCAAGAAAGGGTTTGGGGAGAAGAGCAGTGCGGTGGGTGGGAGAACACTGAAATAGGGTTCAGCAAGAGTGGGGGGAGAAGAGGAGGTAGTTGGGGACACAGATAAGAGGTTCAGAAAGGGGGGGAGGTGAAGCCTGGGTGGGTACGGCAACACCATAAAGGGGTTGGGGGGGGATAGGGATGTGTCCCTTTTCATCTCATAGGACCTACTAGTCTAAATTTTCCCTAGACCATCTGGCAGCACTTCTACATGCAGACTTGACCAATGAAGGGGCAGGAACTTAGAAGCTGCCATAACGAGGTCTCTGGGGCCAAACCTGGGACGGTGCTAATGACCGGGCAGGGGTCAAAAGAGGGTTCAGGAGAGGAAGGGGCAGAAGAGGAGGTTGGTGTTGGACCATGGGTACGGGGGAGAAGTGTATAGGGGAACACCAAAACAGGGCTCACTAGATGGGGGGGTCAGAAGAGAGGGTCGGTGTTGCACCACAGGAAGGGTAGGGGGAAGAAGTGTATAGGGGAACACCAAAACAGGGTTCAGAAGAGGAGGTCGGTGTTGGTTACTGGGTTCAGAAAAAGTGACTGGTGAGTAAGGGTTTAGTAGGCTTATTATTTAGTAGTACCCCTTTTCACCAAAACCCCCTTTTTATTTTCCCTTCTCTCTTTGCCACACCCACTGCCACCTACCACACTTCTATGCACCTCTGTTCAGCAGCTCCAACCTTGCCTGCACCAATCCCTCCATGCTTGCTGAACTGTGTTTCCTATTCAACCCCCCTCCACACAAGCCCTCCCCCACTAATTCTTTTTCCTCCAGCTCTACAAACCTGGTGCCTCTTGGCCCCGACAACCCGCTCCATCCCTTAAGGGATACTGTGGATACTTTCCTCCCTCAGGGTCTCCTTTGATCGCCACATGTACCAGCCAGCTCCCTTGCTCATTTTTTGAGCCTGCACTATAGGGAATCTGAATTATATTCTCCCACATTCTTAGCACACACCGGTCCAGGGATTCGAACTAGTGACTTCTTGCTTCCGAGCCCGGTGCTCAACCACTTGCGCCACCGTCCGAGGTTCTTGTGATGCTTCTGAAAATGCTGGGGCCATATCATGTGTTTTTGAGGCAGCCTATCTAACCTTAACCACATGCTGAATTTGAAGTTGGGGAAAGGCATTGAATTGCTTTGGCTCAGCAAGAGGGACTTTGATAAAAAAAGATATGGTGTTTGGCGGTTCGAAGTAATTTTTACAAATTCAGCAGGTGGTTAAGGTTAGATAGGCTGCCTCAAAAACACATAAGGCCCCAGCATTTTCAGAAGCATCACAAGCACCCCAGACGGTGGTGCAAGTGGTAGAGCACCGGGCTCGTAAGCGAGAAGTCACAAGTTCGAATCCCTGGACCGGTGTGTGCTAAGAATGTGGGATAATGTAATTTGGATTCCCTATAGTGCAGGCTCAAAAAAATGAGCAAGGGAGTTGGGTTGTACGTGTGGCGATCAAAGGAGACCTCGAGGGAGGAAAGTATTTTACAGGTGGAGCGGGTTGTCGGGGCCAAGAGGCATCGGGTGTGTAGAGCTGGAGGAAAAATTGGTGGGGAGGGCTTGTGTGGAGGGGGTTGTCTAGGAAACACAGTTCAGCAAGCATGGAGGGATTAGTGCAGACATGGTTGGGGTGCCCCATAGAAAAAGGGAGGAGCTTGGCATGTGAAGCATAGTAGCATGGAGCTGCTGAACAGGGGTGCATGCCTAAGGTTGGTTCCATAAAAGTGGGTGTGGCAATGAGCGAAGGGACAGCTATCGGGGGGAAAAATAAAAAGGGGGTTTTGGTGAAAAGGGGTACTACTAAATAATAAGCCTACTCACCAGATGCCTTTTCTGAACCCAGTAACCAACACCGACCTCCTCTGAACCCTGTTTTGGTGTTCCCCTATACACTTCTTCCCCCTACCCTTCCTGTGGTGCAACACCGACCTCTTCTGCCCCCTCCTCGCCTGAACCCTCTTTTGACCCCTGCACAGTCATTGGCACCGTCCCAGGTTTGGCCCCATAGACCTCGGTATGGCAGTGTCTAAGTTCCTGCCCCTTCGTTGGTCAAGTCTGGATGTAAAAGTGCTGCCAGATGGTCTAGGGAAAATTTAGAGGACTAGTAGGTCCTATGAGATGAAAAGGGACACATCCCTACTCCCCCCCAACCCCTTTTTGGTGTTGCCGTACCCACCCAGGCTTCACCTCCCCCCCTTTCTGAACCCCTTATCTGTATTCCCCCAACTACCTCCTCTTCTCCCCCCACTCTTGCTGAACCCTATTTCAGTGTTCCCCCACCCACCGCACTGCTCTTCTCCCCAAACCCATTCTTGGTGTTTTCCTACCCACGCCACCACACACTGTCTCTCTGCAGGACAACCTCTCTAAAGGTCAATGACAGCAGTGGTATATTACCCCAGTATATTAGTTAAACATGTCACCTTTTACTGGCAAAGCTGCTATTTGCAGTGCTTTTGTAGTACTCCTTTGGGAAAAGTGCTGTCAGCAAGCATGTAAACGAGTTTTTACTATTGGTGAACCAGTGGAATGTAGTTGTTGATAGATTCCTACCTTTTGTTATTCTGAAGGAATAACTGTGTGTTTGTCTGTGTCCATGTGAATCTGTATGGGAGTGGTTTCATAACTATCAGCTGCTGCAGTTGCAGGGCCCCAATGAAGTAAACTGCAGGGTCTCCATCCCTTTAGAAGTGATTTCCTATTGGGAGTATCTCTCCAAAAATGACATTTTTGTTGCAGGGGATATCTGATATCTGACTTGTGTCTTAGTGCAGACTTCAGGGACAATCACACAAGCAGGAAATTAAGGTTCTGGGGGAGGGGATTATGTACACATTCTGTGTACAGAACACCTCCAGGTAGCCATATTGCATTTTCAGAAAATTACAGAGCCACAGATTGAAAAATGAAAGGTAATTTTTTAATAACATTAAATTACAATATGACGCAATTGTATATACTATATTATTATGTTTTCCTACAAAAGTGCAGTTACCCTTTAAAAAGGCCAAAGTGGTACTGCCCACCGATCATGATGGGCCATTTTTGCTTGACCGCAAAGTATCTTTGCAGCTTAAGGGGGGCAGTAAAAACATGGCTCGACTAGCTATTTTTACCACCCCAGCCACAAGTGTAAACAAAGCCTTGGGCCTCGTTCACACGGATGTAGTTAGGCCTTAGAGGTGTCCTCTTGATGTAACCTCCAAAACACTTCATAGACAAGGTTGAAGAGGAAAAGAGCCCAATCAGTAACCCAAGTAATCTTTTAGAGCTTCGACAGTCTCATTAGCTGGAAGAAATATGAACACTTGTATTACATTATGATTAAACATTTTACATGAAAATTGGGCAGCAGGAAAAAAAGAGTTTGAAGCTGATCAAAGGGCAGAAGGAGTTATTTTAAAGTTGCTAATGTATAGCTTTTGAAAATATAAAGAGTGATTTTTGCTCTCATCCTCTTTAAGAAGGATGTTTAATTACCCATCTGGTATCTCTTCTCAGACCTTGAGAAGTGTTGGACCATGGGTAGGGGTGTCAGACGAGGAGGTCGATGTTGGACCATGGGTAGGGGGGAGAAGTGTATACTTCGTTGATGTATGTATACTCAGGAGTAAGCGATGGTCGCGGATGACTCACATTTTTACTATTTTTTTATTAATTTACTATAATTGATGTTAGAATTATTGGAATTTCTTTTATTGAGTAAAGCCTCTTATTGCACATATCCTATGCGGAATGATGCACTTAATATATTTATTAATGATATTCAATTTTATCATTTCTTTGTTTATTATTTTTTTCCTTGTCAAAAGAAGTTTATTGAGTATACAATAATATAAAGATACATGAAGTAAGTTTACAAGGATCTATAAAGCAAGCTCATTGTTTTATAGTAAAGTTTGTATAAGTATGTATCATGAAATTTCAAATATTAAATATTGGGTTCACATAAACCTAAAATAAAGGTATAAATTATTACATTAGTTTCCTTTGTATGACTATTCAAATGATTTATACCTTCTATACATATTATTTACAGGTAATATGTGTATAGGTCAAATAAATTCTGATAATGAGCTTTAAATGTGAGTTGGAGGAAAGGAAAGAAAAAGAAGAAAAAGGATAGAAAGACAGAGGTCCACAAGGTTGTTCCGCTCGTCTGATTATTATCCATTAGCTTCTCCCTGAAGCCTTAAAATGGATGTCTCTATAAGTCATTTAATCTGCTACCATGGCAAAAGGACTGAACCATTAAAATTTGACAGAAACTGTTGTTTTATCCAAGGATGCCAAAGTTTTTCAAATTTTGGAATTTGGTTTTGATCAATAGTTACCATCTTGGCATGAGCCATTGTGTTATTCATTCTTTGAATTGTTTCTGCTAGTACCAATGTAGGGGATTTCCATGCCTTGGCCACTGTTTGTTTTGCAGCCGTTATTAGTCGGATCATAAGTTTGAATTGAGAAAATGTTAACCATTCCGGTTTTAGGTTAAGTAAGGTTATGAATGGATCTGGTTGTATTATTCTTTTAAATATTTTAGATGCAATCACGAAGACTTCCTTCCAGAAGATTTGGATTACTGGGCACGTCCACCATATGTGTAAATGTGTGCCTATGTCTGGACACCCTCAAACAAAGAGCTGAGGTATTAGGTGAATATTTAGCCACTCTGGCGGGTACAAGGTATCAACGAGTTTGAACTTTATAATTTGCCTCCAGTGCTAAAATATTAGGTGAAGATGACTTAGATGTGAGCCATATACTAGATCAATCCGTGTCTTCTAAAGTACGCCCCAGGTCCTCCTCCCATTTCTGTACATAAGTAGGTTTATTGAAATTTATGACTCCATATAGTTGATTATAGAGTGATGAAATTATTCCTTTAGCGAATGGATCTTTTGCACAGATTGATTCAAAAATGGATAATTGGGACGATGGTATATCCTCATTTAGGAATGGTGTAAAGAAATTTTTGATTTGGAGATATCTAAATATCTCAGAGTTTGGTAGATCATATTTTTCTCTAAGCGTTGGAAATGAAAGGAATGATTTAGATGCCATGAAATCGTTTAGTGTCTGAATACCTGATGTTGTCCAAGCTTTAAATGAATTCGGGTAGATCTATGCCGGATAAAAGGCTGGATTTCTGATAAAAGAAAGGAGAGGATTGTGTGGAGATTGTAATTGATATTTGGATTTTAGTTTATCCCAGAGAGATAAAAAGTGTTTAGTTATGGGATTATGAATTTTGGAGCGATCTTTAGGTTCAAGCCATAACAAGTTTGATATTAATAGAGGGTCACTTTCTGAAGCCTCTATAAATACCCATAGTGGGATTTCCTGTTGTGCGTGGTATTTAGAGAGACTGGCCAAATGAGCTGCTCTGTAATAGTTAGTAAAATTAGGATATCCCAGGCCTCCTTTATTTTTGGGAAGATGTAGTGTGTGTATAGGTATACGTGGTTTAGAAGAGCCCCAAATAAATGATGTTGCTCTTTTTTGCACTAATCTCAAAAAATAGGAAGGAATTGGACTAGGGAGGACTCTAAATAGGTAAAGTAATTTGGGTAGAATAGTCATTTGGATTGCATTAATCTTTCCTATCCAGGATAAAGGAAGTTGTGACCATTGTTTTAATATATTTGTGATCTGTCTTAATATAGGAGGATAATTGGTTGAGAATAAGTCAGAATGAGATGCTGTTAATTGAATTCCAAGATATGGGATTGATTTTTCTGCCCATGTGAATGGGAGTGCAGCCCTAGCCAGAATCAGTTCCATGTTTGTGAGCGAAATATTGAGCACTAGGCATTTCTTAGGGTTAATCATAAGGCCGGAGAGGGCTGCAAATCCATCAAGAACTGGCATTAGATTAGGACCAGAAACCTGTGGTGATGATAGAAAAAGTAATATATCATCTGCAAATATACATATTTTATGTATAATACCTCCTACTTTAATGCCAGTTATAGTTTGGTTTGTTCTAATGTATTGGGCAATGTGTTCGAGTATAAGGGCAAATAATAAGGGAGATAATGGGCAACCTTGTCGGGTGCCTCTTTCGATATTAAAAGCATCAGATTTGTATCCAGCATATTTTATATAGGCTTTGGGTTTATTAAATAATGCTGTAATCCATGCTAAGAAGTGGGGTCCAAAACCCAATTTTTGTAACGAATATTGCATATATTGCCAGGATACTGTATCGAATGTCCTCTTAATATCGAGGGATAAAAAACATAAAGGGATTTTCCGTTTTTTAGCAATTTGTGCCAATAACACTGCCCTGCGTACATTATCGCCTGCCTGTCTATTTGGCATGAAGCCTAATTGATCTCTATGTATTCATTTTCCTATAACACTGTTGAGGCGTTTTGCTATTACTTTTGCTAATAATTTGACATCAAGATTTAATAGGGAAATGGGCCGATAATTTACGCAGGAAGTATCATCAGAAAGAGGTTTTGGAATCATACATACAATTGCCATTAGTGTTTCTTGCCGAAAAGAATGTCCTTCTAAAAGTTTGTTGAATGTTTCAGTGAGAATAGGAGAGAGTATTTCTGAAAATGTTTTATAGTATAAAGCCGAGTATCCGTCTGGGCCTGGTCTTTTGTTAAGTTTTAGATCTTTAATGGCGTTAGCAACTTCATCTATAGTTATAGGCTCTTCCAAACTGTTTTTTTGATTCTGAGACAACTCAGGTAAGGTAATTTTTGAGAAAAAAGATTCAGCATCTGTAGGATTAAATTCATTATTTGACTTGTATAAGGTTGCAAGATGTGAGTGAAATTTATGGACTATTTTAACTGGACATCTTTTGATAATTTCAAACCTATAGGTTTGAAAGATTTGTTAGTTGAATTTAATGCCCGAGCCAAATATGTGCCTGGTTTGTTTGTATTCATGTAGAAATTGTGTTTAGAGCGTTTGAGGGATTTATCTACTGATTCTGTGAGAAATAGATCGTATTCCAATCTAGTTTTTTCCAGGTGAGATTTTGTACTCTGAGATGGATTATCTTGGAATGATATGTAGGCTGCATTATAATTTAGTTCTAGCTTTTTTGCTAGAATTTTGCGTTCCCGTTTAAATAGTGCCATTTGTCTTTGTATTACACCACGCAAGACAGGCTTGTGTGCTTCCCACAGTGTTATCGGGGAATGTCTGGTGTATTATTGATTGATATATATTCCTTTAAAGCTTGTTCAATGGCCTTCTGATGTATTGGGTGTTTGAGCATTATGTCCGGTAGGTACCAAGTTGGGTCATGCGCTTTGGGTATGGCTAAGGCTATAGTAGTGTATACTACATTATGATCAGACCAAGGAATCGGAATTATATCTGATGCAATAATTTCTGGTATCATTCCTATTGTTAGAAAAATATGATCTATTCTGGTAAAGGTTTGATGAGGATGTGAGAAATAAGTGAATTTTTTTTTTTATCGGGTTACTTTCTCTCCACGAATCTACCAGATTGTATTTGGAAAGAAGTTGGGAAAAAGGTAATTTAGAGGTTATTTTGGATGGTGTAAAAGGTGATTTATCTAGAAATGGGAGGAGGACCTGGTTCGAATCCCCACACATTATCACAGTTCCCATTTTGTGCGTATTAATCACTTGTAATATATGTGAGAGAAATGGTGTAGGTTGTTTATTAGGAGCGTAGTAGGAAATCACCGTGACTGCTGTATCCATTATATAGCCCATGAGTATCAGGTATCTACCTTCTGGGTCTTTAATTTCTGATGATGAGGTGAATGGTGTGGATCGGTGAAATGCAATTAGAATTCCCCTTTGTTTGTTAGGTACAGGCTGAAGCCGTGAAAATTTGTGGATAAAAAGGAGATATATATTTTGGTGTAGAATCTTTGGTGACGTGTGTTTCTTGGAGTCACACTATCTGAGCCTTCTTGTTATGGAAAGTACGGAAAGCTTTGGTCCTTTTTTGAGAAACATTTATTCCCTGAACATTCAGGGATAGTATATTCAATGGTGCCATGGTATCAGATTAAATAGTTTTGACTTTTCATTATGCAATGTTGGCTGCGCAGATCAACCTGTGTGGACTGAAGAGATGAAAAGATAGGAAAGAATCCAGTGAATTCTGCAGTAAAGAGTAAACAAAAAACATATGAGATTAAGCGATACATTGTATAAATTATATTTTGCAAGTAATCACAAGTTACCCGTGAAAGAGTAAATATCTCTCAGGGGAGTAAATACCTTCGTCACACTCCCACATAGTATATTTGGGAGAATGAGGAAGGCTAATGGGGGTACATGGATCTTCCGCTTACAGGGGAGAAGTGCTATAAAAAAAAAGCATCAAAATGATGACTCAATAATTGGAGTGCAAGATATAATATATTGTTAGAATTAGTTATCCCAGGGTGATTGTATATGATTAATATAACTCTAGGTTAAATAATTCTGTTAAAAAAGGTACTGTTTGTAACTTTGGTAAGGATGAAGATAATTTGTATTATTTGGGGATTTTAACCCTATTAGAGTAAACAATTACATATTTTAATCATATGCCATTGTTTAAATACGTTAACTCATAGATTTGAGGTTGTATTGAGACAGATTAGATTAAACAAAACAAAATTCTAGGAACTAGTTAGGTAATATATTTGTTTTGAGGAAAAAAAGAAAAAGCTTCCATTACTTCTGGATTAGTTTTTTCACATTTGTCCTATAAAGTAATTTATTATTTTACCAGAAATTCTATAACTGTATAAGGATTTCCTTATTACATTTATATATTTTAAAGCTAGAGGAATCAGCAGTAGTATGAAATATAACTTGAAAGTAACATGTCTCCACATAGTGTGTGATTATCAGAATGAAGTTACATTCAGTTACAATTATAGGTTTTTTATTGAGAACCATCTCTCAATTGAGTATAATGAAGGGAAACTAGGATTTATGTTGTCAGTCCATTGAATCTTCTTGGTCCATGGATGTTGTGGCATAACGGCCTCTTTTGTGAGAATGATAATTCCCATTTTGTTCTGAAATTTTCTGAGTACTGCTTGAAGGTGAAGATGACGCCATTCTTCTGCATGAAGGGGAATTGCTGCTTGTGGGTTCTGTCAGATTCAATTTTAAAAGGGTCTGTTGTAGTTCATCTGCAGATCTGCTTCTGTAAATTGTACCTTGGTAAGTAAATCTGACAGAAAAGGGGAAACCCCATTGATACATAAAGTTGTGGCGTTGCAGTTCCATTAGTTGGGGTTTCATGGAGCGCCTTTTAGTAATAGTGAGTTGGGATAGATCAGCAAAAATTTGATAATTGTGACCTTGAAAATGAAGTTCCTTTTTTTTCTCTTGCAGCAGTTAATATTTGTTCTTTTGTCCTGTAATAATGGAATTTTGTGATTATATCACGTGGGGGTCCATCTTTTTTTTTTTGGCTGTGAGGGCTCTATGCACTCTGTCCAGTTCTAAACGTTCAATAGGGATATCTGGCTTTAGTTCTTGTAATAGAGCAGTAATAGTAGATTGCAAGTCTGTCACTGTTTCAGGAATTCCCCTTATGCACAAGTTGGAACGTCTGGCTCTATTTTCGTAATCTTCGAGCTTAGTTTGAAGTATTAAATTCTCTTCTTTTAGGTTTTCCAATTCTGTTATTTTCTTGAGTTGTAATTTCAATTTCATTCATTTTCATTTCTAAGGCTGCAGTGCGGTTTCCCAGCTCTCTTATTTCTTTAGTTAGGCTGTTTGTTATTTGTTCTGAAGTTTGTTTTAAAGCCTTCTGGAGCATTTTTTCAAATTGTAATAGTATTACTGGGGATGCTGAAGAGGCTTGTGGAGAATTTTGTGAGAGGATTTGCTCTGTATCTGACTCAAATGGAGAGTCTTGCTGTGACATTTTCTGTCTGTGAGAGCGCACTGATGCTGTATATGGTGAGGTGACTGGCGCCGCTTTAGTTGCGGTGTGCGCCTGTGAGCTCTTTGTGAGGTGATTTTTATTTTTGCCACGGCTTCCTCCCAGTACCATCTTTCCTGCCCAAACTTTCACAGTTTGTTCCCAGGGGCAAAGAGGTTCAATTGGGTACCTTTTGAGCCTGCAGTCTCTGCTTTATCCTTTTCTCCTCTCCTCAGCGGTGCGGAGCTCTAGCAATGTATGTCCGCACCGTTTATTATTTTTTTCAATGGTGCACATTGACCAGTTTCCGTTCTGTTCACTTTGCTTGGCAAGGGGACACTTCCGGAATTGATTTCCTGGTTTCTGTGACGCCGACCATGGTTTGTTTAACATTGCCATGGTCACTTACCTAGGATAAAGCGCGGGTGCCCACATCGTATCCTCATCTGCTGAAGAAGTCCCCGCCCACAGGGACGCAACGCGTCCAGAACGAGGATACGTCGTGACGTCACCCGCGGCCATCGCGCATCCTCATTGCATCGTAATTACCGCTCGAGCTTGTTCACTTGCACTGGTTGAGTGCTCTATCTGTGAGTGTTGAATTTTTATACTTTTTTACAATAAATGGTTATCTATACAGAGAGCACTATTTTTTGCCATTTTTTTATTCCATATGCACTGCACTGTCCGAGTATCCTGACCCAGTGTTCTGACGGAAGTCTTTGTATGCTGAACCGCTTCATATCCATATGACCTTAAGGGAATGCTTATTTTGACCCTCTGTAATTAAAGGGTCCATTTCATCAGGTGAGAGGCCATTCTGAATATTGGTGGTGGGCTCATCGATTTGTCACCCTTTACAGCATGCTGTTTGACCATACACGAGGATTGGATTATCTCTGGACTTCTCTGTGCTTTTATGAACTTTGAGATATTTGATCAATATAGTGCTCTGTTTTACACTGATTACATGTCTATATTCTATTTATGTGTCTCTAATTAGCGCTGCACCATCTGTTTAGATTATTACTTTAGGGATTTGATTTTTGACCCTGGTGTTCAGCTGCTGAATATCATATATCATTATCGTGCTGATTTTACTCTTACATATAGTTATCTGTGCAATTATCATTAATCTAGCTGCGTTATGGAAGTCTTCAATTATTTTTAAAAACGGGACATTAGGATAAATGAAGTATTCTCTAGGAACCCCACCCTAGAACCTACCAATGATTTACCACAATCTTTTAGAAAACTAGGTTATATATATGAAAAAAAGATTAAAACATGGTGGGATATCACATCGTTTGAGCAGTATCTCGCTGCCAGACTCATACCTAGGCGTTTAAGGTGGGATTTACCCCCAATGATGGTCTGACTGATGTTCAGTCCATGTCAGAGTGGAGTGATTTTTTTCATCAAAAGAGGTTTTGAATTGTTGGAGTTTCTCCTGATTCGTAAGAGGAAGAGAATGGCTACTCTTGACTCTCAGATTGGAGAGATGACCAAGAATGTTGAATCTCTTAAAGATAGTGAAGAGTTTAACAGATTGTCAGGTGAACTTAAAAATAAGCTCATCAAATGGGATTTGGAAACACAAAATAAAAAGAGGAAAAAATTCATCAGGGATTTTGAGGATTTCAATGGGGGGATTATTTTTAAATGGCTAAACACCCCAGTGTTGGAGGACCCTGTTCCAGCTACTGTGTCTACTCATGCCAATACAGGTACAATTAGAACTGATACCCCCAGAAACAAACCCGTTCATGAATATGATTATCCTCATTCTGCAGTGCCTGCACCTTATCAAAACTCCTATACCCATAAGAAAAATAACAAGAGAGGAAATAACTTCAGAGGGAAGGGCAGAGGTGGCAACGCTAGGCCTCACAATCATCAGGAGACACCTTATCGCCAGAATGGTTACCCATTATATGAGGACAGTAGGGATAACTTTGAAAGAGGGGGTTCTTACCCCTCCCATGGCAAACCCATTTCCACATTTAATCGGTTTGCCCCACTTACCGACCATACTCCCTACAGTGACAGGGATTTTTTAGACCAGCGGGGGGAACAGAGATACCCCCTCCGCCCCACCAGCCTTACCGAGGAGAACCATGGAGACAGCCTGCATCATATACTCCGCCAAACGTTGGTCCTCGAAAGCGAAAAGAAAGAGAGGAAGGAGAGGGGGTAGGAGAACACAAAAGGCCCAAACCGCGTTAGGTGTTGGTATTTATAACCTTAGTCAAGTCACACTCAATGAAGATGAAATTAAAGTTTTAGATCGAGGTTTGAAATTTGCGCCTATAAAAAACCTCAATAAATTTGATACTTATGTCAACATTCAGAAATATGTCAGAACTCTCAACATGAAAAAATCCTTTCTTGCTCAGCCACATCAGGGAATGAGACCTTCTGTATCCAATCACTCCACTTTACAGAATAGATCTACGTTTAACCCTTACAATACAGATAATAGGTTTTTAGAAGTGGTTAAGAACATGGTATCCCATGATTTGGATATACTTCAGGTCAAGAAAATTTCTGACCCACTATGTATTAAGCGTGGTATCCAATCTTTAGCGGAACGAAAAGACATTGTGATTCGCCCCGCTGACAAAGGGGGGTGGTTTAGTTATTTTGAGTAAGGAATATTATCAAACAGAAATAAGTTTTTTACTTTCAGATCAGGAGACGTATTGTGTTCTCAGTAAAGATCCCATGCTGGCATTTAAAGACGAACTACATTCCATTATAGAGGATGGTAAGGATCAAAGGATCCTCAATAAGAAAGAAGCCATGTATCTTGATCCTTTGTTTTGTAGTACACCTATTATTTACTTTTTACCCAAGATCCATAAAGACACCACCAATCCCCCGGGCGACCTATTGTTAATGGGATCGACTCGGTGTCTGCGAGGCTTGGACAATATATTGATTTCTTTTTACAGCCGCTTGTGATAAAAACTCCTGCATTTTTAAAGGATACCAAGCATATAATTCAGATTTTGGAAACCCTTGAATGCTCTTCCCCCACCTTTTTGGTGACAGCGGACGTAAGTTCACTGTATACCATTATTGGTCATAAGGATGCCATGTCCTCTGTTGAATGGGCACTTTCTTCATCTTCATTGTCGGGTAGACATCAAGAATTCCTTTTAAGTTGTCTTAATTTTTGTTTAACTAGGAATTATTTTTGGTACAATAGGGAATTTTACTTGCAAGCAAGGGGAGTTGCCATGGGGGCCCGCTTCGCTCCCAGTGTGGCTAATATTTTTATGGCCCACTGGGAGGAAGAAGCTGTATTTCTTAATCGACCCCCAGAACTTATTTGCTACCGGAGATTTAAAGATGATCTCATCCTTATTTGGAGAGGTGATAGAGTTCATCGAATCTCTTAACAATCGAAAGAATATATCTTTAACTTGGACGATAGATCCTGAAAAGGTTGTCTTCTTGGATTTAACCATCAGTATTAAACATGATCATTTTTCACTGACCAATTACTTCAAACCCACTGAAAGCAACTCATACATTCCCCTGGGAAGTTGTCATCACCGTTCTTGGTTGTGCAACATTCCCAGGGTTCAGTATATTAGGTTGCGACGTAACTGCACCTCAGAGGACGATTTTTGTTATGCAGTCCCAAGTCCTCACATCTAGGTTTGAACAAAAAGGTTATGATCGACCTATGTTGGAGGAGGAAATGACTAGAGTCAGATCTTTGGATAGAAGCACATTGATTTCCAATGCTATCAGGGATTCTGATGTAGATAGTCATAATTTTAAAATGGTGTTGGACTATAATGTACAATACCGTAAGTTTGAGAAGATCATACAAAAGAATTGGTCTATCCTGAAGCAAGACAAAGTCCTAGGCTCTGTATTACCAGATCGACCTCAATTTATTTACAAAAAAGCCCCCTCATTAAGGGATCGTCTGGCCCCTGGCGTTTTAAATCCCCCAGTTCCTACTTCTGATAGGTTGTTTTCCTTTTTGGGAGGTTTTTATGCATGTGGAAAATGTGTTCCTTGTAAGTATGCCAAGGGGAATATTAAGAAAAGGAAAAAATTTCTGGCATCAGCCACCAATAAGGAATACGATATTAAGCAACTAATCACTTGTGACACTGTAGGGGTTGTCTATATGCTGGAGTGCGGCTGTGGGCTCCAGTATATTGGTAGAACGTCTAGACCCCTACATGTTAGGCTTGCTGAGCATGTAAATAATATCAAAAAAGGCCTCAAATCTCACAATGTATCCAGACACTTCAAACTATTCCATCAACAGAATCCAAAAAGTTTGAGATTCTGGGGCATAGAAAGGGTTACTAAGAACTGGAGGGGTGGAAATTTTATAAGACAACTAAGTAAAAGGGAATCATACTGGATTTTTGAAAGCAGAGTTCTTTGCCCTGAAGGGTTAAACGTAGACTTCGACACCAATTGTTTTATTTCTGATCGTTGATGTATGTATACTCAGGAGTAAGCGATGGCCGCGGATGACTCACATTTTTTTAATTAATTTACTATAATTGATTTTAGAATTATTTTAGAATTATTCTTTTATTGAGTAAAGCCTCTTATTGCACGTATCCTATGCGGAATGATGCACTTAATATATTCACTAATGATATATTCAATTTTATCATTTCTTTGTTTAATATTTTTTTCAATGGTGCACATTGACCAGTTTCCATTCTGCTCAATTTGTTTGGCAAGGGGACACTTCCGGAATTGATTTCCTGGTTTCTGTGACGCCGGCCATGGTTTGTTTAACATTGCCCTGGTTACTTACCTAGGATAAAGCGCGGGTGCCCACGTCATATCCTCATCTGCTGAAGAAGTCCTCACCCACTGGGACGCAATGCGTCCAGAACGAGGATACGTTGTGACGTCACCCGCGGCCATCGCGCATCCTCATTGCATCGTAATTACCGCTCGAGCTTGTTCACTTGCACTGGTTGAGTGCTCTATCTGTGAGTGTTGAATTTTTATACTTTTTTACAATAAATGGTTATCTATACAGAGAGCACTATTTTTTGCCAATTTTTTATTCCATATGCACTGCACTGTCCGAGTATCCTGACCCAGTGTTCTGACGGAAGTCTTTGTATGCTGAACCGCTTCATATCCATATGACCTTAAGGGAATTCTTATTTTGACCCTCTGTAATTAAAGGGCCCATTTCATCAGGTGAGAGGCCATTCTGAATATTGGTGGTGGGCTCATCGATTTGTCACCCTTTACAGCATGCTGTTTGACCATACACGAGGATTGGATTATCTATGGACTTCTCTGTGCTTTTATGAACTTTGAGATATTTGATCAATATAGTGCTCCGTTTTAAACTGATTACATGTCTATATTCTATTTGTGTCTCTAATTAGCGCTGCACCATCTGTTTAGATTATTATTTTAGGGATTTGATTTTTGACCCTGGTGTTCAGCTGCTGAATATCATATATCATTATCGCGCTGATTTTACTCTTACATATAGCCACCCACAGGAGCCAACCACAGAGGATGCGGGAATCGGCCACAGCTACAGTACACATGGTTAAGGTAAGAAGAGCTCTACACAGTGCCAATTTTATTTCTACTTTGTGAGAGGTTGGGGCAGGGGTGAGAGTCATGGCACAAGGAGGGGGTCCTATGAGGACCAGAGTGAATGAAGGTGTTCACTGTACACTCTGTTAGAAAGAGGCCCCCCTCCAGGTCCCATTATACTTCTTTGTAGTCTCTAATAGGTCCTGGAGGGGGGTCTCTCTCTCTCTCTAACAGAGACTCTTTAATGGACACTGTTAGAGAGAGACCCCCTCCAGGTCCCATAAAGAAAAGGCAGAAGTTGTACTTTGTGCAAAATGTAGGGGTGAGTCATGGGTGGGGCCTGACGGGGGACCTTGCTTTATTTGGTCCGGGGGCCCTGAGTGTTGTCAGTCCGCCCCTGGTGGGGCCCAAAGCAGCTGCCTCATACTTGTCAACTTTCCCAGTTTAAATTCCCTCATCCCTTGAGGTTTTAGTCTCATGCTGATATCTCAGTGTGAAGTTCTGTTATTAATGCTGCCCAGCTCTGTCTTGTGGTGTACAGATAACTCACCTGCAGACCCTGTGTTTACGTGTAAATAACGGCATTGATATGTAAATAGTAGCGGCATTCATATGTAAATAGTGGCAGACCAGCTGCATTCTATGTAAACAGAGGTGGTATTCATATGTATATCATGCCCCCCCGAGGTCATATCCACCATCACCTATACTGAATGCTATCCACTGGAGAGATAAAGGGGCAGGGCCCAGGGCAGCTGCCCCTTTTGCCCTGCCTTAAAGACGGCCCTGGGTGGGTAGGAAAACACCAAGAAAGGGTTTGGGGAGAAGAGCAGTGCGGTGGATGGGGAAACACTGAAATAGGGTTCAGCAAGAGTGGGGGGAGAAGAGGAGGTAGTTGGGGACACAGATAAGAGGTTCAGAAAGGGGGGGAGGGGGAGGTGAAGCCTGGGTGGGTACGGCCACACCAAAAAGGGGTTGGGGGGAATAGGGATGTGTCCCTTTTCATCTCATAGGACCTACTAGTCTTCTAAATTTTCCCTAGACCATCTGGCAGCACTTCTACATGCAGACTTGACCAACAAAGGGGCAGGAACTTAGAAGCTGCCATAACGAGGTCTCTGCGGCCAAACCTGGGATGGTACCAATGACCGCGCAGGGGTCAAAAGAGGGTTCAGGAGAGGAGGGGGCAGAAGAGGAGGTTGGTGTTGGATTATGGGTACGGGGGAGAAGTGTATACCAAAACAGGGCTCACTAGATGGGGGGGGGGGGGGTCAGAAGAGGAGGTCGGTGTTGGTTACTGGGTTCAGAAAAAGCGACTGGTGAGTAAGGGTTTAGTAGGCTTATTATTTAGTAGTACCCCTTTTCACCAAAACCCCCTTTTTATTTTCCCCCCCGATGGCTTTCCCTTCTCTTTTTGCCACACCCACTGCCACCTACCACACTTCTATGCACCTCTGTTCAGCAGCTCCATGCTACTATGCTCCCTTTTTCTATGGGGGACCCCAACCTTGCCTGCACCAATCCCTCCATGCTTGCTTAACTGTGTTTCCTATTCAACCTCCCTCCACACAAGCCCTCCCCCACTAATTCTTTTTCCTCCAGCTCTACACACCTCTTGGCCCCGACATCCGGCTCCACCCCTTAAGGGATACTGTGGATACTTTCCTCCCTCAGGGTCTCCTTTGATTGCCACATGTACCAGCCAGCTCCCTTGCTCATTTTTTGAGCCTGCACTATAGGGAATCCAAGTTACATTCTCCCACATTCTTAGCACACACCGGTCCAGGGATTCGAACTAGTGACTTCTCGCTTACGAGCCCGGTGCTCAACCACTTGCGCCACCGTCCGAGGTTCTTGTGATGCTTCTGAAAATGCTGGGGCCTTATCGTGTTTTTGAGGCAGCCTATCTAACCTTAACCACATGCTGAATTTGAATTTGGGAAAGGTATTGAATTGCTTTGGCTCAGCAAGAGGGACTTTGATAAAAAAAGATATGGTGTTTGGCGGTTCTAAGTCATTTTTACAAATTCAGCAGGTGGTTAAGGTTAGATAGGCTGCCTCAAAAACACATGATAAGGCCCCAGCATTTTCAGAAGCATCACAAGCACCCCGGACGGTGGCGCAAGTGGTAGAGCACCGGGCTCCTAAGCGAGAAGTCACAAGTTCAAATCCCTGGACCGCTGTGTGCTAAGAATGTGGGATAATGTAATTTGGATTCCCTATAGTGCAGGCTCCAAAAAATGAGCAAGGGAGTTGGGTTGTACGTGTGGCAATCAAAGGAGACCTCAAGGGAGGAAAGTATCCACAGTATCCCTTAAGGGGTGGAGCGGGTTGTCGGGGCCAAGAGGCACCGGGTGTGTAGAGCTGGAGGAAAAAGAATTAGTGGGCGAGGGCTTGTGTGGAGGGGGGTTGTCTAGGAAACACAGTTCAGCAAGCATGGAGGGATTGGTGCAGACATGGTTGGGGTGCCCCATAGAAAAAGGGAGGAGCTTGGCATGTGAAGCATAGTAGCATGGAGCTGCTGAACAGGGGTGCATGCCTAAGGTTGGTTCCATAGACGTGGGTGTGGCAATGAGCGAAGGGAAAGCTATCGGGGGAAAAATAAAAAGGGGGTTTTGGTGAAAAGGGGTACTACTAAATAAAAAGCCTACTAAACCCCTACTCACCAGGTGCCTTTTCTGAACCCAGTAACCCTGTTTTGGTGTTCCCCTATACACTTCTTCCCCCTACCCCTCCTGTGGTGCAACACCGACCTCTTCTGCCCCCTCCTCGCCTGAACCCTCTTCTTTTGACCCCTGCACAGTCATTGGCACCGTCCCAGGTTTGGCCCCTTAGACCTCGGTATGGCAGCGTCTAAGTTCCCTTCGTTGGTCAAGTCTGGATGTAAAAGTGCTGCCAGATGGTCCAGTGAAAATTTAGAGGACTAGTAGGTCCTATGAGATGAAAAGGGACACATCCCTACTCCCCTTCAACCCCTTTTTGGTGTTGCCGTACCCACCCAGGCTTCACCTCCCCCCCCTTTCTGAACCCCTTATCTGTGTTTCCCCAACTACCTCCTCTTCTCCCCCCACTCTTGCTGAACCCTATTTCAGTGTTCCCCCACCCACCACACTGCTCTTCTCCCCAAACCCAATCTTGGTGTTTTCCTACCCACGCCACCACACACTGTCTCTCTGCAGGACAACCTCTCTAAAGGTCAATGACAGCAGTGGTATATTACCCCAGTATCTTAGTTACACATGGCACCTTTTACTGGCCAAGCTGCTATTTGCAGTGCTTTTGTAGTACTCCTTTGGGAAAAGTGCTGTCAGCAAGCATGTAAACGAGTTTTTACTATTGGTGAACCAGTGGAATGTAGTTGTTGATAGATTCCTACCTTTTGTTATTCTGAAGGAATAACTGTGTGTTTGTCTGTGTCCATGTGAATCTGTATGGGAGTGGTTTCATAACTATCAATCAGCTGCTGCAGTTGCAGGGCCCCAATGAAGTAAACTGCAGGGTCTCCATCCCTTTAGAAGTGATTTCCTATTGGGAGTGACTTGTGTCTTAGTGCAGACTTCAGGGACAATCAGTGAGCCAATCACACAAGCAGGAAATGAAGGTTCTGGGGGGGGGGGTTCTGTACACATACTGTGTACAGAACACCTCCAGGTAGCCATATTGCATTTTCAGAAAATTACAGAGCCGCAGATTGAAAAATGAAAGGTAATTATTTAATAACATTAAATTACAATTTGACGCAATTGTGTATACTATATTATTATGTTTTCCTACAAAAGTGCAGTTACCCTTTAAAAAGGCCAAAGTGGTACTGCCCACCGATCATGATGGGCCATTTTTGCTAGACCGCAAAGTATCTTTGCAGCTTAAGGGGGGCAGTAAAAACATGGCTCCACTAGCTATTTTTACCACCCCAACCACAATTGTAAACAAAGCCTTGGGCCTCGTTCACACGGATGTAGTTAGGCCTTAGAGGTGTCCTCTTGATGTAACCTCCAAAACACTTCATAGACAAGGTTGAAGAGGAAAAGAGCCCAATCAGTAACCCAAGTAATCTTTTAGAGCTTCGACAGTCTCATTAGCTGGAAGAAATATGAACACTTGTATTACATTAATGATTAAACATTTTACATGAAAATTGGGCAGCAGGAAAAAAAGGGTTTGAAGCTGATCAAAGGGCAGAAGGAGTTATTTTAAAGTTGCTAATGTATAGCTTTTGAAAATATAAAGAGTGATTTTTGCTCTCATCCTCTTTAAGGAGGATGTTTAATTACCCATCTGGTATCTCTTCTCAGACCTTGAGAAGTGTTGGACCATGGGTAGGGGTGTCAGACGAGGAGGTCGATGTTGGACCATGGGTAGGGGGGAGAAGTGTATACATCGTTGATGTATGTATACTCAGGAGTAAGCGATGGCCGCGGATGACTCACATTTTTTACTAATTTTTTATTAATTTACTATAATTGATGTTAGAATTATTGGAATTCTTTTATTGAGTAAAGCCTCTTATTGCACATATCCTATGCGGAATGATGCACTTAATATATTTATTAATGATATATTCACTTTTATCATTTCTTTGTTTTTTTCCTTGTCAAAAGAAGTTTATTGAGTATACAATAATATAAAGATACATGAAGTAAGTTTACAAGGATCTATAAAGCAAGCTCATTGTTTTACAGTAAAGTTTGTATAAGTATGTATCATGAAATTTCAAATATTAAATATTGGGTTCACATAAACCTAAAATAAAGGTATAAATTATTACATTAGTTTCCTTTGTAGGTATTTAAATGATTTATACCTTTTATACATATTATTTACAGGTAATATGTGTATAGGTCAAATAAATTCTGATAATGAGCTTTAAATGTGAGTTGGAGGAAAGAAAAAGAAGAAAGGATAGAAAGACAGAGGTCCACAAGGTTGTTCCGCTTGTCTGCTTATTATCCATTAGCTTCTCCCTGAAGCC
Source organism: Aquarana catesbeiana (assembly GCF_042186555.1). Classification (NCBI taxonomy): domain Eukaryota; kingdom Metazoa; phylum Chordata; class Amphibia; order Anura; family Ranidae; genus Aquarana; species Aquarana catesbeiana. The sequence goes on along the minus strand of NC_133332.1, from coordinate 249,080,394 downwards.
TTAAAATGGATGTCTCTAAGTCATTTAATCTGCTACCATGGCAAAAGGACTGAGTCATTAAAATTTGACAGAAACTGTTTTATCCAAGGATGCCAAAGTTTTTCAAATTTTGGAATTTGGTTTTGATCAATAGCTACCATCTTGGCATGAGACATTGTGTTATTCATTCTTTGAATTGTTTCTGCTAGTACCGATGTAGGGGATTTCCATGCCTTGGCCACTGTTTGTTTTGCAGCCGTTATTAGTTGGATCATAAGTTTGAATTCAGAAAATGTTAACCATTCCGGTTTTAGGTTAAGTAAAGTTATGAATGGATCTGGTTGTATTATTCTTTTAAATATTTTAGATGCAATCACGAAGACTTCCTTCCAGAAGATTTGGATTACTGGGCACGTCCACCATATGTGTAAATGTGTGCCTATGTCTGGACACCCTCAAACAAAGAGCTGAGGTATTAGGTGAATATTTAGCCACTCTGGCGGGTACAAGGTAACAACGAGTTAGGACTTTATAATTTGCCTCCAGTGCTAAAATATTGGGTGAAGATGACTTAGATGTGAGCCATATACTAGATCAATCCGTGTCTTCTAAAGTACGCCCCAGGTCCTCCTCCCATTTCTGTACATAAGTAGGTTTATTGAAATTTATGACTCCATATAGTTGATTATAGAGTGATGAAATTATTCCTTTAGCGAATGGATCTTTTGCACAGATTGATTCAAAAATGGATAATTGGGACGATGGTATATCCTCATTTAGGAATGGTGTAAAGAAATTTTTGATTTGGAGATATCTAAATATCTCAGAGTTTGGTAGATCATATTTTTCTCTAAGCGTTGGAAATGAAAGGAATGATTTAGATGCCATGAAATCGTTTAGTGTCTGAATACCTGATGTCCAAGCTTTAAATGAATTCGGGTAGATCCATGCCGGATAAAAGGCCGGATTTCTGATAAAAGAAAGGAGAGGATTGTGTGGAGATTGTAATTGATATTTGGATTTTAGTTTATCCCAGAGAGATAAAAAGTGTTTAGATATGGCATTATGAATTTTGGAGCGATCTTTAGGTTCAAGCCATAACAAGTTTGATATTAATAGAGGGTCACTTTCTGAAGCCTCTATAAATACCCATAGTGGGATTTCCTGTTTTGCGTGGTATTTAGAGAGACTGGCCAAATGAGCTGCTCTGTAATAGTTAGTAAAATTAGGATATCCCAGGCCTCCTTTATTTTTGGGAAGATGTAGTGTGTGTATAGGTATACGTGGTTTAGAAGAGTCCCAAATAAATGATGTTGCTCTTTTTTGCACTAATCTCAAAAAATAGGAAGGAATTGGACTAGGGAGGACTCTAAATAGGTAAAGTAATTTGGGTAGAATAGTCATTTGGATTGCATTAATCTTTCCTATCCAGGATAAAGGAAGTTGCGACCATTGTTTTAATAGATTTGTGATCTGTCTTAATATAGGAGGAAAATTGGTTGAGAATAAGTCAGAATGAGATGCTGTTTATTGAATTCCAAGATATGGGATTGATTTTCTGCCCATGTGAATGGGAGTGCAGCCCTAGCCGGAATCAGTTCCATGTTTGTGAGCGAAATATTGAGCACTAGGCATTTCTTAGGGTTAATCATAGGGCCGGAGAGGGCTGCAAATCCATCAAGAACTGGCATTAGATTAGGACCAGAAACCTGTGGTGATGATAGAAAAAGTAATATATCATCTGCAAATATACATATTTTATGTATAATACCTCCTACTTTAATGCCAGTTATAGTTTGGTTTGTTCTAATGTATTGGGCAATGTGTTCGAGTATAAGGGCAAATAATAAGGGAGATAATGGGCAACCTTGTCGGGTGCCTCTTTCGATATTAAAAGCATCAGATTTGTATCCAGCATATTTTATATAGGCTTTGGGTTTATTAAATAATGCTGTAATCCATGCTAAGAAGTGGGGTCCAAAACCCAATTTTTGTAACGAATATTGCATATATTGCCAGGATACTGTATCGAATGTCCTCTTAATATCGAGGGATAAAAAACATAAAGGGATTTTCCGTTTTTTAGCAATTTGTGCCAATAACACTGCCCTGCGTACATTATCGCCTGCCTGTCTATTTGGCATGAAGCCTAATTGATCTCTATGTATTCATTTTCCTATAACACTGTTGAGGCGTTTTGCTATTACTTTTGCTAATAATTTGACATCAAGATTTAATAGGGAAATGGGCCGATAATTTACGCAGGAAGTATCATCAGAAAGAGGTTTTGGAATCATACATACAATTGCCATTAGTGTTTCTTGCCGAAAAGAATGTCCTTCTAAAAGTTTGTTGAATGTTTCAGTGAGAATAGGAGAGAGTATTTCTGAAAATGTTTTATAGTATAAAGCCGAGTATCCGTCTGGGCCTGGTCTTTTGTTAAGTTTTAGATCTTTAATGGCGTTAGCAACTTCATCTATAGTTATAGGCTCTTCCAAACTGTTTTTTTGATTCTGAGACAACTCAGGTAAGGTAATTTTTGAGAAAAAAGATTCAGCATCTGTAGGATTAAATTCATTATTTGACTTGTATAAGGTTGCAAGATGTGAGTGAAATTTATGGACTATTTTAACTGGACATCTTTTGATAATTTCAAACCTATAGGTTTGAAAGATTTGTTAGTTGAATTTAATGCCCGAGCCAAATATGTGCCTGGTTTGTTTGTATTCATGTAGAAATTGTGTTTAGAGCGTTTGAGGGATTTATCTACTGATTCTGTGAGAAATAGATCGTATTCCAATCTAGTTTTTTCCAGGTGAGATTTTGTACTCTGAGATGGATTATCTTGGAATGATATGTAGGCTGCATTATAATTTAGTTCTAGCTTTTTTGCTAGAATTTTGCGTTCCCGTTTAAATAGTGCCATTTGTCTTTGTATTACACCACGCAAGACAGGCTTGTGTGCTTCCCACAGTGTTATCGGGGAATGTCTGGTGTATTATTGATTGATATATATTCCTTTAAAGCTTGTTCAATGGCCTTCTGATGTATTGGGTGTTTGAGCATTATGTCCGGTAGGTACCAAGTTGGGTCATGCGCTTTGGGTATGGCTAAGGCTATAGTAGTGTATACTACATTATGATCAGACCAAGGAATCGGAATTATATCTGATGCAATAATTTCTGGTATCATTCCTATTGTTAGAAAAATATGATCTATTCTGGTAAAGGTTTGATGAGGATGTGAGAAATAAGTGAATTTTTTTTTTTATCGGGTTACTTTCTCTCCACGAATCTACCAGATTGTATTTGGAAAGAAGTTGGGAAAAAGGTAATTTAGAGGTTATTTTGGATGGTGTAAAAGGTGATTTATCTAGAAATGGGAGGAGGACCTGGTTCGAATCCCCACACATTATCACAGTTCCCATTTTGTGCGTATTAATCACTTGTAATATATGTGAGAGAAATGGTGTAGGTTGTTTATTAGGAGCGTAGTAGGAAATCACCGTGACTGCTGTATCCATTATATAGCCCATGAGTATCAGGTATCTACCTTCTGGGTCTTTAATTTCTGATGATGAGGTGAATGGTGTGGATCGGTGAAATGCAATTAGAATTCCCCTTTGTTTGTTAGGTACAGGCTGAAGCCGTGAAAATTTGTGGATAAAAAGGAGATATATATTTTGGTGTAGAATCTTTGGTGACGTGTGTTTCTTGGAGTCACACTATCTGAGCCTTCTTGTTATGGAAAGTACGGAAAGCTTTGGTCCTTTTTTGAGAAACATTTATTCCCTGAACATTCAGGGATAGTATATTCAATGGTGCCATGGTATCAGATTAAATAGTTTTGACTTTTCATTATGCAATGTTGGCTGCGCAGATCAACCTGTGTGGACTGAAGAGATGAAAAGATAGGAAAGAATCCAGTGAATTCTGCAGTAAAGAGTAAACAAAAAACATATGAGATTAAGCGATACATTGTATAAATTATATTTTGCAAGTAATCACAAGTTACCCGTGAAAGAGTAAATATCTCTCAGGGGAGTAAATACCTTCGTCACACTCCCACATAGTATATTTGGGAGAATGAGGAAGGCTAATGGGGGTACATGGATCTTCCGCTTACAGGGGAGAAGTGCTATAAAAAAAAAGCATCAAAATGATGACTCAATAATTGGAGTGCAAGATATAATATATTGTTAGAATTAGTTATCCCAGGGTGATTGTATATGATTAATATAACTCTAGGTTAAATAATTCTGTTAAAAAAGGTACTGTTTGTAACTTTGGTAAGGATGAAGATAATTTGTATTATTTGGGGATTTTAACCCTATTAGAGTAAACAATTACATATTTTAATCATATGCCATTGTTTAAATACGTTAACTCATAGATTTGAGGTTGTATTGAGACAGATTAGATTAAACAAAACAAAATTCTAGGAACTAGTTAGGTAATATATTTGTTTTGAGGAAAAAAAGAAAAAGCTTCCATTACTTCTGGATTAGTTTTTTCACATTTGTCCTATAAAGTAATTTATTATTTTACCAGAAATTCTATAACTGTATAAGGATTTCCTTATTACATTTATATATTTTAAAGCTAGAGGAATCAGCAGTAGTATGAAATATAACTTGAAAGTAACATGTCTCCACATAGTGTGTGATTATCAGAATGAAGTTACATTCAGTTACAATTATAGGTTTTTTATTGAGAACCATCTCTCAATTGAGTATAATGAAGGGAAACTAGGATTTATGTTGTCAGTCCATTGAATCTTCTTGGTCCATGGATGTTGTGGCATAACGGCCTCTTTTGTGAGAATGATAATTCCCATTTTGTTCTGAAATTTTCTGAGTACTGCTTGAAGGTGAAGATGACGCCATTCTTCTGCATGAAGGGGAATTGCTGCTTGTGGGTTCTGTCAGATTCAATTTTAAAAGGGTCTGTTGTAGTTCATCTGCAGATCTGCTTCTGTAAATTGTACCTTGGTAAGTAAATCTGACAGAAAAGGGGAAACCCCATTGATACATAAAGTTGTGGCGTTGCAGTTCCATTAGTTGGGGTTTCATGGAGCGCCTTTTAGTAATAGTGAGTTGGGATAGATCAGCAAAAATTTGATAATTGTGACCTTGAAAATGAAGTTCCTTTTTTTTCTCTTGCAGCAGTTAATATTTGTTCTTTTGTCCTGTAATAATGGAATTTTGTGATTATATCACGTGGGGGTCCATCTTTTTTTTTTTGGCTGTGAGGGCTCTATGCACTCTGTCCAGTTCTAAACGTTCAATAGGGATATCTGGCTTTAGTTCTTGTAATAGAGCAGTAATAGTAGATTGCAAGTCTGTCACTGTTTCAGGAATTCCCCTTATGCACAAGTTGGAACGTCTGGCTCTATTTTCGTAATCTTCGAGCTTAGTTTGAAGTATTAAATTCTCTTCTTTTAGGTTTTCCAATTCTGTTATATTTTCTTGAGTTGTAATTTCAATTTCATTCATTTTCATTTCTAAGGCTGCAGTGCGGTTTCCCAGCTCTCTTATTTCTTTAGTTAGGCTGTTTGTTATTTGTTCTGAAGTTTGTTTTAAAGCCTTCTGGAGCATTTTTTCAAATTGTAATAGTATTACTGGGGATGCTGAAGAGGCTTGTGGAGAATTTTGTGAGAGGATTTGCTCTGTATCTGACTCAAATGGAGAGTCTTGCTGTGACATTTTCTGTCTGTGAGAGCGCACTGATGCTGTATATGGTGAGGTGACTGGCGCCGCTTTAGTTGCGGTGTGCGCCTGTGAGCTCTTTGTGAGGTGATTTTTATTTTTGCCACGGCTTCCTCCCAGTACCATCTTTCCTGCCCAAACTTTCACAGTTTGTTCCCAGGGGCAAAGAGGTTCAATTGGGTACCTTTTGAGCCTGCAGTCTCTGCTTTATCCTTTTCTCCTCTCCTCAGCGGTGCGGAGCTCTAGCAATGTATGTCCGCACCGTTTATTATTTTTTTCAATGGTGCACATTGACCAGTTTCCGTTCTGTTCACTTTGCTTGGCAAGGGGACACTTCCGGAATTGATTTCCTGGTTTCTGTGACGCCGACCATGGTTTGTTTAACATTGCCATGGTCACTTACCTAGGATAAAGCGCGGGTGCCCACATCGTATCCTCATCTGCTGAAGAAGTCCCCGCCCACAGGGACGCAACGCGTCCAGAACGAGGATACGTCGTGACGTCACCCGCGGCCATCGCGCATCCTCATTGCATCGTAATTACCGCTCGAGCTTGTTCACTTGCACTGGTTGAGTGCTCTATCTGTGAGTGTTGAATTTTTATACTTTTTTACAATAAATGGTTATCTATACAGAGAGCACTATTTTTTGCCATTTTTTTATTCCATATGCACTGCACTGTCCGAGTATCCTGACCCAGTGTTCTGACGGAAGTCTTTGTATGCTGAACCGCTTCATATCCATATGACCTTAAGGGAATGCTTATTTTGACCCTCTGTAATTAAAGGGTCCATTTCATCAGGTGAGAGGCCATTCTGAATATTGGTGGTGGGCTCATCGATTTGTCACCCTTTACAGCATGCTGTTTGACCATACACGAGGATTGGATTATCTCTGGACTTCTCTGTGCTTTTATGAACTTTGAGATATTTGATCAATATAGTGCTCTGTTTTACACTGATTACATGTCTATATTCTATTTATGTGTCTCTAATTAGCGCTGCACCATCTGTTTAGATTATTACTTTAGGGATTTGATTTTTGACCCTGGTGTTCAGCTGCTGAATATCATATATCATTATCGTGCTGATTTTACTCTTACATATAGTTATCTGTGCAATTATCATTAATCTAGCTGCGTTATGGAAGTCTTCAATTATTTTTAAAAACGGGACATTAGGATAAATGAAGTATTCTCTAGGAACCCCACCCTAGAACCTACCAATGATTTACCACAATCTTTTAGAAAACTAGGTTATATATATGAAAAAAAGATTAAAACATGGTGGGATATCACATCGTTTGAGCAGTATCTCGCTGCCAGACTCATACCTAGGCGTTTAAGGTGGGATTTACCCCCAATGATGGTCTGACTGATGTTCAGTCCATGTCAGAGTGGAGTGATTTTTTTCATCAAAAGAGGTTTTGAATTGTTGGAGTTTCTCCTGATTCGTAAGAGGAAGAGAATGGCTACTCTTGACTCTCAGATTGGAGAGATGACCAAGAATGTTGAATCTCTTAAAGATAGTGAAGAGTTTAACAGATTGTCAGGTGAACTTAAAAATAAGCTCATCAAATGGGATTTGGAAACACAAAATAAAAAGAGGAAAAAATTCATCAGGGATTTTGAGGATTTCAATGGGGGGATTATTTTTAAATGGCTAAACACCCCAGTGTTGGAGGACCCTGTTCCAGCTACTGTGTCTACTCATGCCAATACAGGTACAATTAGAACTGATACCCCCAGAAACAAACCCGTTCATGAATATGATTATCCTCATTCTGCAGTGCCTGCACCTTATCAAAACTCCTATACCCATAAGAAAAATAACAAGAGAGGAAATAACTTCAGAGGGAAGGGCAGAGGTGGCAACGCTAGGCCTCACAATCATCAGGAGACACCTTATCGCCAGAATGGTTACCCATTATATGAGGACAGTAGGGATAACTTTGAAAGAGGGGGTTCTTACCCCTCCCATGGCAAACCCATTTCCACATTTAATCGGTTTGCCCCACTTACCGACCATACTCCCTACAGTGACAGGGATTTTTTAGACCAGCGGGGGGAACAGAGATACCCCCTCCGCCCCACCAGCCTTACCGAGGAGAACCATGGAGACAGCCTGCATCATATACTCCGCCAAACGTTGGTCCTCGAAAGCGAAAAGAAAGAGAGGAAGGAGAGGGGGTAGGAGAACACAAAAGGCCCAAACCGCGTTAGGTGTTGGTATTTATAACCTTAGTCAAGTCACACTCAATGAAGATGAAATTAAAGTTTTAGATCGAGGTTTGAAATTTGCGCCTATAAAAAACCTCAATAAATTTGATACTTATGTCAACATTCAGAAATATGTCAGAACTCTCAACATGAAAAAATCCTTTCTTGCTCAGCCACATCAGGGAATGAGACCTTCTGTATCCAATCACTCCACTTTACAGAATAGATCTACGTTTAACCCTTACAATACAGATAATAGGTTTTTAGAAGTGGTTAAGAACATGGTATCCCATGATTTGGATATACTTCAGGTCAAGAAAATTTCTGACCCACTATGTATTAAGCGTGGTATCCAATCTTTAGCGGAACGAAAAGACATTGTGATTCGCCCCGCTGACAAAGGGGGGTGGTTTAGTTATTTTGAGTAAGGAATATTATCAAACAGAAATAAGTTTTTTACTTTCAGATCAGGAGACGTATTGTGTTCTCAGTAAAGATCCCATGCTGGCATTTAAAGACGAACTACATTCCATTATAGAGGATGGTAAGGATCAAAGGATCCTCAATAAGAAAGAAGCCATGTATCTTGATCCTTTGTTTTGTAGTACACCTATTATTTACTTTTTACCCAAGATCCATAAAGACACCACCAATCCCCCGGGCGACCTATTGTTAATGGGATCGACTCGGTGTCTGCGAGGCTTGGACAATATATTGATTTCTTTTTACAGCCGCTTGTGATAAAAACTCCTGCATTTTTAAAGGATACCAAGCATATAATTCAGATTTTGGAAACCCTTGAATGCTCTTCCCCCACCTTTTTGGTGACAGCGGACGTAAGTTCACTGTATACCATTATTGGTCATAAGGATGCCATGTCCTCTGTTGAATGGGCACTTTCTTCATCTTCATTGTCGGGTAGACATCAAGAATTCCTTTTAAGTTGTCTTAATTTTTGTTTAACTAGGAATTATTTTTGGTACAATAGGGAATTTTACTTGCAAGCAAGGGGAGTTGCCATGGGGGCCCGCTTCGCTCCCAGTGTGGCTAATATTTTTATGGCCCACTGGGAGGAAGAAGCTGTATTTCTTAATCGACCCCCAGAACTTATTTGCTACCGGAGATTTAAAGATGATCTCATCCTTATTTGGAGAGGTGATAGAGTTCATCGAATCTCTTAACAATCGAAAGAATATATCTTTAACTTGGACGATAGATCCTGAAAAGGTTGTCTTCTTGGATTTAACCATCAGTATTAAACATGATCATTTTTCACTGACCAATTACTTCAAACCCACTGAAAGCAACTCATACATTCCCCTGGGAAGTTGTCATCACCGTTCTTGGTTGTGCAACATTCCCAGGGTTCAGTATATTAGGTTGCGACGTAACTGCACCTCAGAGGACGATTTTTGTTATGCAGTCCCAAGTCCTCACATCTAGGTTTGAACAAAAAGGTTATGATCGACCTATGTTGGAGGAGGAAATGACTAGAGTCAGATCTTTGGATAGAAGCACATTGATTTCCAATGCTATCAGGGATTCTGATGTAGATAGTCATAATTTTAAAATGGTGTTGGACTATAATGTACAATACCGTAAGTTTGAGAAGATCATACAAAAGAATTGGTCTATCCTGAAGCAAGACAAAGTCCTAGGCTCTGTATTACCAGATCGACCTCAATTTATTTACAAAAAAGCCCCCTCATTAAGGGATCGTCTGGCCCCTGGCGTTTTAAATCCCCCAGTTCCTACTTCTGATAGGTTGTTTTCCTTTTTGGGAGGTTTTTATGCATGTGGAAAATGTGTTCCTTGTAAGTATGCCAAGGGGAATATTAAGAAAAGGAAAAAATTTCTGGCATCAGCCACCAATAAGGAATACGATATTAAGCAACTAATCACTTGTGACACTGTAGGGGTTGTCTATATGCTGGAGTGCGGCTGTGGGCTCCAGTATATTGGTAGAACGTCTAGACCCCTACATGTTAGGCTTGCTGAGCATGTAAATAATATCAAAAAAGGCCTCAAATCTCACAATGTATCCAGACACTTCAAACTATTCCATCAACAGAATCCAAAAAGTTTGAGATTCTGGGGCATAGAAAGGGTTACTAAGAACTGGAGGGGTGGAAATTTTATAAGACAACTAAGTAAAAGGGAATCATACTGGATTTTTGAAAGCAGAGTTCTTTGCCCTGAAGGGTTAAACGTAGACTTCGACACCAATTGTTTTATTTCTGATCGTTGATGTATGTATACTCAGGAGTAAGCGATGGCCGCGGATGACTCACATTTTTTTAATTAATTTACTATAATTGATTTTAGAATTATTTTAGAATTATTCTTTTATTGAGTAAAGCCTCTTATTGCACGTATCCTATGCGGAATGATGCACTTAATATATTCACTAATGATATATTCAATTTTATCATTTCTTTGTTTAATATTTTTTTCAATGGTGCACATTGACCAGTTTCCATTCTGCTCAATTTGTTTGGCAAGGGGACACTTCCGGAATTGATTTCCTGGTTTCTGTGACGCCGGCCATGGTTTGTTTAACATTGCCCTGGTTACTTACCTAGGATAAAGCGCGGGTGCCCACGTCATATCCTCATCTGCTGAAGAAGTCCTCACCCACTGGGACGCAATGCGTCCAGAACGAGGATACGTTGTGACGTCACCCGCGGCCATCGCGCATCCTCATTGCATCGTAATTACCGCTCGAGCTTGTTCACTTGCACTGGTTGAGTGCTCTATCTGTGAGTGTTGAATTTTTATACTTTTTTACAATAAATGGTTATCTATACAGAGAGCACTATTTTTTGCCAATTTTTTATTCCATATGCACTGCACTGTCCGAGTATCCTGACCCAGTGTTCTGACGGAAGTCTTTGTATGCTGAACCGCTTCATATCCATATGACCTTAAGGGAATTCTTATTTTGACCCTCTGTAATTAAAGGGCCCATTTCATCAGGTGAGAGGCCATTCTGAATATTGGTGGTGGGCTCATCGATTTGTCACCCTTTACAGCATGCTGTTTGACCATACACGAGGATTGGATTATCTATGGACTTCTCTGTGCTTTTATGAACTTTGAGATATTTGATCAATATAGTGCTCCGTTTTAAACTGATTACATGTCTATATTCTATTTGTGTCTCTAATTAGCGCTGCACCATCTGTTTAGATTATTATTTTAGGGATTTGATTTTTGACCCTGGTGTTCAGCTGCTGAATATCATATATCATTATCGCGCTGATTTTACTCTTACATATAGCCACCCACAGGAGCCAACCACAGAGGATGCGGGAATCGGCCACAGCTACAGTACACATGGTTAAGGTAAGAAGAGCTCTACACAGTGCCAATTTTATTTCTACTTTGTGAGAGGTTGGGGCAGGGGTGAGAGTCATGGCACAAGGAGGGGGTCCTATGAGGACCAGAGTGAATGAAGGTGTTCACTGTACACTCTGTTAGAAAGAGGCCCCCCTCCAGGTCCCATTATACTTCTTTGTAGTCTCTAATAGGTCCTGGAGGGGGGTCTCTCTCTCTCTCTAACAGAGACTCTTTAATGGACACTGTTAGAGAGAGACCCCCTCCAGGTCCCATAAAGAAAAGGCAGAAGTTGTACTTTGTGCAAAATGTAGGGGTGAGTCATGGGTGGGGCCTGACGGGGGACCTTGCTTTATTTGGTCCGGGGGCCCTGAGTGTTGTCAGTCCGCCCCTGGTGGGGCCCAAAGCAGCTGCCTCATACTTGTCAACTTTCCCAGTTTAAATTCCCTCATCCCTTGAGGTTTTAGTCTCATGCTGATATCTCAGTGTGAAGTTCTGTTATTAATGCTGCCCAGCTCTGTCTTGTGGTGTACAGATAACTCACCTGCAGACCCTGTGTTTACGTGTAAATAACGGCATTGATATGTAAATAGTAGCGGCATTCATATGTAAATAGTGGCAGACCAGCTGCATTCTATGTAAACAGAGGTGGTATTCATATGTATATCATGCCCCCCCGAGGTCATATCCACCATCACCTATACTGAATGCTATCCACTGGAGAGATAAAGGGGCAGGGCCCAGGGCAGCTGCCCCTTTTGCCCTGCCTTAAAGACGGCCCTGGGTGGGTAGGAAAACACCAAGAAAGGGTTTGGGGAGAAGAGCAGTGCGGTGGATGGGGAAACACTGAAATAGGGTTCAGCAAGAGTGGGGGGAGAAGAGGAGGTAGTTGGGGACACAGATAAGAGGTTCAGAAAGGGGGGGAGGGGGAGGTGAAGCCTGGGTGGGTACGGCCACACCAAAAAGGGGTTGGGGGGAATAGGGATGTGTCCCTTTTCATCTCATAGGACCTACTAGTCTTCTAAATTTTCCCTAGACCATCTGGCAGCACTTCTACATGCAGACTTGACCAACAAAGGGGCAGGAACTTAGAAGCTGCCATAACGAGGTCTCTGCGGCCAAACCTGGGATGGTACCAATGACCGCGCAGGGGTCAAAAGAGGGTTCAGGAGAGGAGGGGGCAGAAGAGGAGGTTGGTGTTGGATTATGGGTACGGGGGAGAAGTGTATACCAAAACAGGGCTCACTAGATGGGGGGGGGGGGGGTCAGAAGAGGAGGTCGGTGTTGGTTACTGGGTTCAGAAAAAGCGACTGGTGAGTAAGGGTTTAGTAGGCTTATTATTTAGTAGTACCCCTTTTCACCAAAACCCCCTTTTTATTTTCCCCCCCGATGGCTTTCCCTTCTCTTTTTGCCACACCCACTGCCACCTACCACACTTCTATGCACCTCTGTTCAGCAGCTCCATGCTACTATGCTCCCTTTTTCTATGGGGGACCCCAACCTTGCCTGCACCAATCCCTCCATGCTTGCTTAACTGTGTTTCCTATTCAACCTCCCTCCACACAAGCCCTCCCCCACTAATTCTTTTTCCTCCAGCTCTACACACCTCTTGGCCCCGACATCCGGCTCCACCCCTTAAGGGATACTGTGGATACTTTCCTCCCTCAGGGTCTCCTTTGATTGCCACATGTACCAGCCAGCTCCCTTGCTCATTTTTTGAGCCTGCACTATAGGGAATCCAAGTTACATTCTCCCACATTCTTAGCACACACCGGTCCAGGGATTCGAACTAGTGACTTCTCGCTTACGAGCCCGGTGCTCAACCACTTGCGCCACCGTCCGAGGTTCTTGTGATGCTTCTGAAAATGCTGGGGCCTTATCGTGTTTTTGAGGCAGCCTATCTAACCTTAACCACATGCTGAATTTGAATTTGGGAAAGGTATTGAATTGCTTTGGCTCAGCAAGAGGGACTTTGATAAAAAAAGATATGGTGTTTGGCGGTTCTAAGTCATTTTTACAAATTCAGCAGGTGGTTAAGGTTAGATAGGCTGCCTCAAAAACACATGATAAGGCCCCAGCATTTTCAGAAGCATCACAAGCACCCCGGACGGTGGCGCAAGTGGTAGAGCACCGGGCTCCTAAGCGAGAAGTCACAAGTTCAAATCCCTGGACCGCTGTGTGCTAAGAATGTGGGATAATGTAATTTGGATTCCCTATAGTGCAGGCTCCAAAAAATGAGCAAGGGAGTTGGGTTGTACGTGTGGCAATCAAAGGAGACCTCAAGGGAGGAAAGTATCCACAGTATCCCTTAAGGGGTGGAGCGGGTTGTCGGGGCCAAGAGGCACCGGGTGTGTAGAGCTGGAGGAAAAAGAATTAGTGGGCGAGGGCTTGTGTGGAGGGGGGTTGTCTAGGAAACACAGTTCAGCAAGCATGGAGGGATTGGTGCAGACATGGTTGGGGTGCCCCATAGAAAAAGGGAGGAGCTTGGCATGTGAAGCATAGTAGCATGGAGCTGCTGAACAGGGGTGCATGCCTAAGGTTGGTTCCATAGACGTGGGTGTGGCAATGAGCGAAGGGAAAGCTATCGGGGGAAAAATAAAAAGGGGGTTTTGGTGAAAAGGGGTACTACTAAATAAAAAGCCTACTAAACCCCTACTCACCAGGTGCCTTTTCTGAACCCAGTAACCCTGTTTTGGTGTTCCCCTATACACTTCTTCCCCCTACCCCTCCTGTGGTGCAACACCGACCTCTTCTGCCCCCTCCTCGCCTGAACCCTCTTCTTTTGACCCCTGCACAGTCATTGGCACCGTCCCAGGTTTGGCCCCTTAGACCTCGGTATGGCAGCGTCTAAGTTCCCTTCGTTGGTCAAGTCTGGATGTAAAAGTGCTGCCAGATGGTCCAGTGAAAATTTAGAGGACTAGTAGGTCCTATGAGATGAAAAGGGACACATCCCTACTCCCCTTCAACCCCTTTTTGGTGTTGCCGTACCCACCCAGGCTTCACCTCCCCCCCCTTTCTGAACCCCTTATCTGTGTTTCCCCAACTACCTCCTCTTCTCCCCCCACTCTTGCTGAACCCTATTTCAGTGTTCCCCCACCCACCACACTGCTCTTCTCCCCAAACCCAATCTTGGTGTTTTCCTACCCACGCCACCACACACTGTCTCTCTGCAGGACAACCTCTCTAAAGGTCAATGACAGCAGTGGTATATTACCCCAGTATCTTAGTTACACATGGCACCTTTTACTGGCCAAGCTGCTATTTGCAGTGCTTTTGTAGTACTCCTTTGGGAAAAGTGCTGTCAGCAAGCATGTAAACGAGTTTTTACTATTGGTGAACCAGTGGAATGTAGTTGTTGATAGATTCCTACCTTTTGTTATTCTGAAGGAATAACTGTGTGTTTGTCTGTGTCCATGTGAATCTGTATGGGAGTGGTTTCATAACTATCAATCAGCTGCTGCAGTTGCAGGGCCCCAATGAAGTAAACTGCAGGGTCTCCATCCCTTTAGAAGTGATTTCCTATTGGGAGTGACTTGTGTCTTAGTGCAGACTTCAGGGACAATCAGTGAGCCAATCACACAAGCAGGAAATGAAGGTTCTGGGGGGGGGGGTTCTGTACACATACTGTGTACAGAACACCTCCAGGTAGCCATATTGCATTTTCAGAAAATTACAGAGCCGCAGATTGAAAAATGAAAGGTAATTATTTAATAACATTAAATTACAATTTGACGCAATTGTGTATACTATATTATTATGTTTTCCTACAAAAGTGCAGTTACCCTTTAAAAAGGCCAAAGTGGTACTGCCCACCGATCATGATGGGCCATTTTTGCTAGACCGCAAAGTATCTTTGCAGCTTAAGGGGGGCAGTAAAAACATGGCTCCACTAGCTATTTTTACCACCCCAACCACAATTGTAAACAAAGCCTTGGGCCTCGTTCACACGGATGTAGTTAGGCCTTAGAGGTGTCCTCTTGATGTAACCTCCAAAACACTTCATAGACAAGGTTGAAGAGGAAAAGAGCCCAATCAGTAACCCAAGTAATCTTTTAGAGCTTCGACAGTCTCATTAGCTGGAAGAAATATGAACACTTGTATTACATTAATGATTAAACATTTTACATGAA